>NC_137456.1:230101866-230596277 GCF_964235325.1 Thermobia domestica
GGCGTCACCATTTTTTAGTCTCTTCAAAATTAAGTTGTATTGACATCTTACAAGTTGTATGTACTTGCATTATAAGAAACAAACATAAATTAAAATTATAAGAAAATCTTTATAAACGTTTAAGAATATGTCGAAAAGGCCAGAAATTTCTCAATCTCTTTCCCTCCCATGTCGTGGTGCTATTTAAAAGTATACTTTAATAATAATAATAATAATAATAATAATAATAAACTCTACAGTCGCACCTACATTATTGGATGGCAAATAGTCTAGTTTTTTTTAATGCATAAGTTTACATTAATTAAATTCAAAAGTTGCATTCTAACTTCTTTTTAAACTGTATGAAAAGTACCACTATTCGTCTTAGCACTAATGAGAACTATGCATTCGCCTTTAATATCCGTCATTTTCGATTACTTTTAAAATGTCACTCTTCCCGGTTCTTCATGCATGGAAACAGTCATTATCCATATCAGCGACTCACCCGAAAACTATGGATTCAACACGAATATCGATCATTACAATTATTTTAAAATGTCAGCTCTCCCATCCCCACGCCTTGGGATGCTAGGGGTTCTTTACCCTCCCGCGCATTTCTTTCCAGATTGTAAGACATATCAAGTTTAGTTGGAATTAAATCAAGTGTTACATAAATATGTAGGAAAAAATGTTTTAAAATTAATGGAGGTGACTCTTGAACTGGAAGTGGCAGAGATCAACGATTTCTGGTTTAAGATTGATCACTGTAGAGCAAAAGACGTTAGTAGAAAACTAGAAGCTGTTTCTGAAAATCGATTAAGCGTCCTAAGAATGCATATTATCTCTGTTCTTAACCTACAAGTAAAACAGGAAGTGGTAGCGATTAACTACTTCCTGTTTTTAACGTTGATTGCTATGGAAGAAAAACTGTAATAGATAACAAAACGCTGTTTTCCATAATCGATTAACCATCCGTTCTCATCTCCATCCTTAACCCTATACTAAAACCGGAGGTGGTAGACATCAACCCTTTCCGGTTTTAACGTTGATCACTGCAGAGCAGAAACCGTAACCCGGTTTTCTACAATCGACTATGAATACTCTTCATCTCCATATTTTACCTTCTACTAAAACTGGAACTGGTAGATATCAACCTCTATACGGAAGTAGGTAGCAAGACACAGTTTTCTGCAATCAATTAAGCACCCCAAGAAAATAATTGTGTCACCAATCCAATCCCTCTACTAACACTGGGAGTGGTATAAATCTACTATCACTTCCTATTTCATTATTAATTAAGAAAATATTGTGTGAGCCTCCTTAGTGTCTTCATCAGAGTTTATTCAATACGACCCTTCGTCTTGTTGAAGGCTTTGCCCTCAGACTCACAAATTTGTTCGGTCTAACGCTTTGCATCTCAAACCTGCAATCATCAGTGTTTGCTAGGCTTACGGCCTCGCACCTCACATACCTGCAAGTATACTGAATTTCAGTTGAAATACCTGGGTGCTTTGCTCCCAGGCCACCGTGTTTGTTCGGCCTATGGCCTTGCACCAGGGACGGCGCCAGGAACGCTTGATGGGGTGGGCGGAAAGAGGCGGACCTAGTTGCTGGGTGGGCGGACAACGAAAATGAGAACTGGGCAATGTAGACATTTTTTGACAATAATTAAATTTCAATTTTTATACTCTTTAGTTAGCTAAGGCTCAGACCGAAATAGGGGAGAAACAAGGATGTGGAACATCTGTGTTGGCCTTATAGAAGGTGCCATTCCAGCATTCATCTGGTAAGACTGAAGAAATGCAGGACTTAGGATGGGCTGCGGGAGTTCGTGGCAATATGCTCGACCTACCGAATTCCGCGTGGCACACACACTACCTCTACTTTCAGCTTTTTAAATAATAATATCGGTGTGTTCTGTGTAGTCGAAGAAGTTCAAGACTGCTTTAACTCCTCTCCCTCCAAGAATGCACAGGAATGCATAGAAATAAAAGAAGGTTCAAACAACGCAGACTAACAGATAATACTCTACTTTTCGTTAATAACATAAATACACAATAAGTAGGTAAATTAAAACAAGGATAAAATAGGCTGCTGCAAACATTTTTATCTTTCAAGTATTTATTACAAGAAAGCAAGAGGCAAAAAATATAAATGAGTAACTTCAGAAGCAATGCTGTCGTCTTCGCTCTCTCCAACATCTAGTTCATTTTCACTTTCCTCGAAATCGAGCACTTCAAATTGCGAATCCTGGTTGTCACATGTATTTGTATTTTTTGTCTTTTACCCCATTGAAGAAGAAGGATTATCACTAACATCAACGGATTGAAAATCGCGCTTCTTTGAACACGAGAAAGACACCGAGCCTGAGAAGAAATCGCTAAATTTTTTCGACATATTAGCTGAAAAAGCACCGACCGCCAAGACTTCTGAACGCAACAGAGATCAACTCAACAATGCTATAATAAGGGTTTTTACAAATCTGTTTAATGCCACACGGGTAAGACATGTGGTACATTGCTGTAAACAATTGCAAGTTGGAACTCTCTTATAAGAAGCTATCGCGCCAACACAAAGCAAGGGCGCCGATTTCTCTGTAAATTTGGGGGGGGGCATTCAGATGCAGAAGGCATGCATGAGGATTTTAAGACAAATTGAATTCAAATTATGACAAATATTGTATATTCATAAATAAAATGCGGGGGCGCACATGGGCTTTGGGGGAGCCCGGGCCCCCTTGGGCCCCCAGGATCGGCGCCCTTGACACAAAGCACTACTCTCCTCCCTCTCTTTCTCAAAATGAGACAAGAGATAATACTGTGTGTTGTTTAATATAAATTTGATAATTATATTTGAGTATGATTAAAACTTTTTTAAAACTCATTTAAACATAAAAGCAATAGCAACACGCTTTGAAAACCAGAAATTTCATCAGATGTATAAATTTTGTAAACAACTTGGTGAAAGGGAAAGTGTCTTGCCATAAACATATAAAAAGGACTCACTTGTAACAACAAGGGAGGATTCGATTTGGAAGAATAGAAGATTCGACTACCAAGGTTCTTCGAGCTCTTTTAAGAATGGCAGCACACTCTCCTGGTCAGTAAGTTGTCCTTATTCTCCAAATTGCTCATTTGTTATGATGACATTTGCTATGCCAGATTGTTGGTAGGTCTTCCAACAATAGGCATCACTTATACAACTGAGATTTATATTTTGTGTGATTAAATAGTACATTTGTTTTGAGAATGCAAATCTCAAATTGGCTCCCATTTGTTAATGTTTATTTGTAAGACGTCTGCTAATGCTAATGGCACATATAACTAAATAATTAAGTAGTCTCCTTAACAGTGCCTATAATAATAGCCAAAGGCAGAATGTGACAATGTATTTTATCTGTTCATTATCAATACAATAAATCTGTTAACAGATCCATTCCATTTCATTCACACACACACTTAAGAAGAGAAATCCTTTTTTTAAATTAAACATGGCTCTTTTTTCGGCGAAAACAATCGTACGTATAGCAATGTCATCTTAGCATAATCCTAATTAATTTCACGCCAATAATTCTTAAGTTTATTTGTTATGCTTTTGCTCAAAACACTCTTAGCAGGTCTAAGGTTGACATTTTCAACTCACGTAGTTGAACTTAACAGTATTCTTTGTAGAAAGTAGCCTTTCGTAAAGATTCTTGCTATTGCTTCCGTTATGACCTACATAAGCTACTTTAACTATGTAGTTTGTGCTTCTTTTAGATTTCACATATATTTCAGTTCCTGTAACATTGCTATCCAGTTGCTAAACACAGCAACAAAACCTTTAATGCAGTTTTCAGTTTATCTATCTATTTATATATATATATACATACATAAATATAGTTTAGTGTTTGAGATAGAATGAGGTACAATAAATCGGCAATATTTGACCATAAGACCGATCCTCTCTATTTTCAACCAAGATAGTTAAAAAAAAAAGTAAAAATATATATAAAATCGCTAGATACAGAAGAATAGGCCCCATTTTCCATTAGCCTAATATATAAATCTAGTGTTACAAAAATATTAGAATAGAAACTTAGAGGTTTCCGATTCAAACCTCCCTTACTCTCCAAAAATCAATGCCTTTTGAGCGCCTTCACGTTCGCACTCCTATAGATTGTATTGAAACAATCTGGGTTAATTAGAACTTCTCTATAATAATAAGAATTAAACTAAAGAGGTCCCCGACTATAACCTCTTCTTATTCATTCCATGCTGAATCTTGCATTAAGCAATTTGTCTTATCTCTCTATAGCGCGCAAATTGAGATCAAGATTAAACTTTGTACCATTAAGTCCTATGTTTTTACTAGGCAATTAATAAACCACTAATTAACTTATTAATTTAGGGTCGTAATCGCTAGTTGCACTAAACATAAATATCAGTGATCATCACACCCTAATCCCCTTACTAACCATCACAATAATTTGGGTCCATAATCGATATATAGGCGATCTTTCACCCAATATATATATTAATTACAAGCAAATTTGCTCTCTAATCTAATCTATTAATTAAAGCATCATTAATGCTTCTTAATTCCATATAAAAATACTGCATTCAAGCAGCCTTTCATGCTAACTATACATATAGTATCAAAATGCATGTCTCCACTCCAAATAATTAGTAAGTTTAGGCAAGTTACTCTTTAATCACTTCATTACAATGCTAATCACATTGCATTTTCATTACCATTGCCTCATGATATCATCTTATTTCATTCTATAGACTGACGACTTTCCAATAACAAATCAAAACAAACTCCCAGCAAAATTACTTTAAAATGTAAATATTGTTCAGGAAGAAAATAAGTCTGAAGGTTTCTGTTAGTGTATTTTCCGTAAACATATTATTTAAAATGTTCATAACATCCTATTTTCTAAATTCTTGCGCTTTTAAAATAACTATTAGTTGATATTTTCATTCTCTTTCCGTCAACAGTATCACTTGTTTATTACAGCACTTTTACTTTCAAATTTGTTACATGGTAAATATTTGTAACTTCTAAATACAAAACAAGGAAGTTTAGATCACTTTCATAATGGCTTGTTCACGTCACTTTCACTTTCGAATAAATATTTGTAAACTCCTCGCTGCAACACAAGGAAGTCCATAACACTTTCATAATGGCTTGTTGACGTCACTTTCACTTTCAATTTCTATTTCTCCCATCACAGTTGAGTCTATTTTGTAACTTTCACTTTCAAAACATCCTTCTAGCCTCAAAAATATTTTGCCATTTCCTTCTGACAAACATGTTATTCCTTCATGTCATCGAAAATATTATTTCTACAACTGACGAAAATTAAATTTTCCTTCCGTCTCAAAATTAACTTCAATACAAATAATAACAATTTGAAATTGTCAATATTTTCTAGATTATTTCAAAAATAAGGAAAACAAATCTATTTTCAATAACATTTCATGTTTGTTACAAGTCAACCACTTTCAAGTTCTCTAAAATAACAAAATTCAAGGAAACTCTAATGCACAACATTTCCTTTCACTTTGTATAAAATCTTTAACACCCAAGCTTTTGGTATCAGTCTCTCATCCAGACTCATCGTTCTCAATCAACGCTCAACATGTCTCAAACTTTTAGGTAAGACATTCCTTCTTTCAAATTTATTGGCTTTAATAATTTGAACTTTAACTACTTTGAGATTCACAACTTAGTCTGTAATACCAAGATACCTTCAGTACTTCAACAAAGGAACATTACATATTTCCTTGCTTTAACTTCATATTTGCTTAACTATCGTTTTTCAAACTACCGTCTCGCAAATATTTATGAAGTCAGTCTCATTATTCATTAATTCAATGGCCGCATATAAAGGACAGGTTAATCATTTATTTACTTTACTATTACATTGCTTTGATAAAATAAGTGCGTTCTTTCATTGTAAAATTTAAGAAAACTTCTTTTCATTTATAGAACCCTACAGGCATAACCATAGTATTTTGCCTAGATATGGCTGAACGCACATAATTAAGATTCCTTTAATAACATACCAATAGTTATAATTACAAATAGTATATCTTTTCTTTTAGTTTAATGTTGATGGCACTCACAGCCTTTATTCTCACCCAAGCTATTGATCCGCAAGGTGTCCAACTACAAATAGGAGCTGAATTTTCGCGCATTCCTAATGCTTTGCTTTACTCCTCATTTGCGCCTTTAATATATTCGGTCGAAATGCACCCTTTAGATCTTCAATTCTTTAATGTTTCTTGTGCTAATACTGGGACCATTCAATACTGTGATTTGATCACATCTATTATTCAAGCAGCTAATAATCTTACTTTAGATATACAAATGGCCACATACACATCTCGATTTGGATTTGTGCCTACCACAAATCGCAATCCCAGAAATTTGTTACCATTTGTAGGTTCTTTTTTACAATGGCTTGGTGGTGTCGCATTACAAGATGATATAGATAGTATTAAAACGCATGAACACCAAATATGGCAGCACATATCTCATTTAGAATCCAATAATTATTTGGTACATTCACAACTAACTAATGTGAGTAGTATGCTTTCCCGCTTAGCTTCCCAAACTAAACACTCCTTTCAAGAAGTTCAATCAGCATTTAATAATTTATTACAACATGAACATAACCTCACATCTCAGGTTTTAAATAATAATAACATAATACATTCATTCATCCAAATTTTCTTTAATTTAGATCAATTATTAATTTCTAAATTACACACCCTTCTTGAATCGGATTTGTATAGAGATGTATACACCGCCTGCACTCAAAATTATTTGCCATCCACTTTGGTACATTATAACACATTAACATCAGATCTTAAACTCTTAAATGCTAAATTGATCTCAAAAAAATATACAGGTTAATCCTTCTTTCACCACAGATTTAGCTTACAAAATTGCTCCTGTCTCATGCAAGGTTACGCCAGTTGCGATTTATATCACGGTCAAAATTCCAGTATTACCAACCTATACACATTTTAGGCTATACAGAATAATTAAATATCCAGTAGCTTCAAATGCTACAACCTGTGTCCCACAGTTAAAATCTGATCTAGTAATATTTTCAAAAAGTCAGGTCATTCCTTTGGATTCTTATAGCACTCACTTCTGTAGTGTTCAAAATAAACCTTTTTTCTGTAAGTTACCTATGGTCTCAGCACAGCATTCTAAAGAAACATTATGCCTTACACACCTACGTTTCCCCAAAGTAGCGGGTCTATATCAAAAAGTTTGTGAATTTAAATGTTCATTGGATTTAAATATGACAATCACTCAAATTAATGAAACCTCATTCATTATTACAAATCCACAAACTGATTTGTATTATTTGCACTCAAATGGTTCAAAATTTCCAATTCATACGTATGGCACCAAAACAATACATGTCACAATTCTTTGTGACACAACAATTGTGGATCAATACGCAAATATCCTGATCCCCCAATTTACTCCTTGTTTGAACAGAACAATTCAATATAACCACTTTCTTATACATCACACCCTTCATGTCACTGACACCCTCTTTCAGCTACCTAAAGATAGGACTTTTCCTTTTATATTAAATTTTACTAACATCCCTCTAAATTATTCGCAACCTATTACGGAAATCACTCCTATTAATTCATCCTATGTACCTATGTCATGGTCAACAATTATCCCGGATTCGTATGTCTTTCCTGTACATGTGACGAGCATTGGTATACAGTTTCTGTTATCTGTAGCTAATAGCGTAGCGATATTTATATTATATAAAAGACAGAAAGCTACTCAAAAAACAAACACAACAAATTGAGTTAGTACCGCTCAGGGAAATGTAACTGACAGACTGCAATTTTCCATTCCAGAATATTTCTCCTTCTTTTCTTCTTTATGCCCCATCCTACATTTGCATTAACCTACCATGACTTTACCTTATTAACGATTCTTCCCTTAGTCTTTCTCATCCTAATTCTCATAAGTCTTTATATATTTCAAAAATGTGTAATATACACTACTTTTCGGAAAGTTAAACAAGTAAATTCCTATTCAATAACCCCATCCGCTAACTTTCATCTACTTCCCATGCATTCTTTTCCTTCTGCTCCAACTACCTCACAACAAACAATACCTTACAATAATGATGTGATTTTTTTCTAAAGAAAAACTTACTATGTAATTCATATATTGATTTAGTTCATATTAGTGCTTTCTATGCAAATTATGATTTCAGCACTTACTTTTAGAAATGATATTGAGTTTATAGTTCAAACAAGAGTAATAAGCATAATTTTCAAAATACAAACATTTTAATACAAGCATTTGGTGTGAAATTAAAATTCCCACCCAACATAATTACTTTTATGTTGAACCTCATTTACCCGTTAACTAAAACTAATATTTTTTTTTCACCCTACATCCCACCCTGTCCTAAGCCATCAACCACTGGCCAGAGAGAAAGAGAGAGAGACAACACTCATCATTCTCCGTTAAGAAGAAGAAGCCAAGAAGAAGATGCCATCCAGTTTCCCAAGATGCCATCCAGCTTCTAAGAAATACCAGCCAGTCCAGCACCTGATCCAGTACCAGTTTCACATCTTACATTAAGAAGAAGCTAAGAAGAAGAGGCCATCCTTCCAGCCAGCCCTTCCAGGCGTATTCCAGTAAAGAAGAAGATGCCTTCCATGCAGCCCAATCCAGCTGACCACATCCCAGCTGTTATCCAGTCAGAAGAAGATGATTTCCATGCAGCCAGCCCAATCCAGATGTTTACATCCCAGGCGATACTTCAATCCGTTACCAGGGTTGACTTAGACGTCCTACACAAAGGAACTGTTCGTTTCCAGAACAGACCGCCAGTTTCTATCCCAGGCTCCAGTATCCAAGAGAAGCTGATGTTCCGGATGCAGTCTTGTAGCAGCCTGTTATGTTTCCACATCCCTGGAGATGACAATCCAGCAGTACAATGAAGGCTCCACCCCAGAGATTTTCCAGAAGAGCAGCCGATGTACAGCGCAGATTTGGCTCCAGATTCACCATCAGTTGTCCAGAGCAGCTGCAGTAGCAATTCTCCAAATTCGCCGTGGTGGTTTGACCATTCCCCGTACCTAATTTGGCTTTTGGGAATGTTACACCCAGACGTCTACATGGTTTTGCCCAGCATGCTTCTGTACACCATGGACCTACAGCTGTTTCAACAAGCATCTACATCTAATATCCAGCTTCCAGTCTTCAAGGACTCAGAGCTTCACAGCACATCCCCAGTAACATCCAGATGATGCTTCAAGATCTCTTTCTTCACCACAATGGATCCTGCAAACTTCCGATGTTCATCTCTCGTTTACACCATCTTCGCCCTACAGCATCACTGTTTTGGTTACTAGTGCCCCAAACAGACTTGCAGATGACCAGCGGCAGTATTGACATCTTATGACATCAGTTCGCAGCCAGGGTTTCCGTCATCCGACATGATGTTCAGTGCAGACATCCCATGAACAGCTGGCCTCTCAACAAGGATGCTCCCTGTTACGTCGCCCCTGCCTGATACGCAGTCAGCGTGATTCTATGGAGTCGCGACCATGAGAATCAGCACGCTCCTGTCCAATGGTTTCGTCTCTCACCAGATGCTCCATTTTCTCAAGTCATCGCTCATCGACGCCCATCCAGAGAGCATCAGCCAAACATGGATAAGACTCTCTTCTCGTAATTCAGAAGTTTGTACAGCATCCATTCACTCCAGATGCTCCAAAACTAACATTTTCTGTACAAGAAGTCTATAGCTGCATTTCTTCTGTATTAAATAAATATTTTAGCTTCTTACTTGAATACATAAAATAAAATAATGTACTGGTATCATATCATAAAAACACCCGTAACAATATTGATTGTCAAGCATTTCATATCAATCATTATTTTACATATTTTTAATTATTTAGCATTCTTTATGTAGTTATTTTCAGTATATACTCAAATATTTGGTTGCTATCTTTAATTACATATGCTTATATATATTATACTTTGACTTTGCAACCATCACTACACACAGCATATATTAGTAAGTCCTAGGCAATTTGCAACACTTTGCTTCAATTTGTATTAATTTACATTAGTTTGCATTTCATTCTTACTTGCTTTAGTGTTGAATTTTATTAAATTTGAGTATGATTAAAATAAATGTAAAGCTGTTCTTTTTTGAGTCATGTCCTTAAGACTATGACTAAGAACTAGCTTCAAGCAAGTAGGGCTGTGTGTTGTTTAATATAAATTTGATAATTATATTTGAGTATGATTAAAACTTTTTTAAAACTCATTTAAACATAAAAGCAATAGCAACACGCTTTGAAAACCAGAAATTTCATCAGATGTATAAATTTTGTAAACAACTTGGTGAAAGGGAAAGTGTCTTGCCATAAACATATAAAAAGGACTCACTTGTAACAACAAGGGAGGATTCGATTTGGAAGAATAGAAGATTCGACTACCAAGGTTCTTCGAGCTCTTTTAAGAATGGCAGCACACTCTCCTGGTCAGTAAGTTGTCCTTATTCTCCAAATTGCTCATTTGTTATGATGACATTTGCTATGCCAGATTGTTGGTAGGTCTTCCAACAATAGGCATCACTTATACTACTGAGATTTATATTTTGTGTGATTAAATAGTACATTTGTTTTGAGAATGCAAATCTCAAATTGGCTCCCATTTGTTAATGTTTATTTGTAAGACGTCTGCTAATGCTAATGGCACATATAACTAAATAATTAAGTAGTCTCCTTAACAGTGCCTATAATAATAGCCAAAGGCAGAATGTGACAATGTATTTTATCTGTTCATTATCAATTCAATAAATTTGTTAACAGATCCATTCCATTTCATTCACACATAACTATATCTTATTTTTTAAGAGACAAATCAACTGGCCAGCTCTGTCCATTATTTAGTTGGCTTTTTAGAAAGCACTTTTTTTTTCAGTGCAGCACATACAAACACTGGCGTTTCAATAGCAAGATTGTGCGTGTGTGTTAAACTTCAATTCATTAATCACGACTTTTGGCATCCATTATATTACTACAAGTATCTGTCTTAAAATCATTGTCCATTGCAGAGTAAACAGTCATAGAACCTATTACATTAGAATCGAAAGTAATACCTATTGCTTGTGAAGTACAGGATGTCACCTTCAGTGCCGGATTTGCGTATAAGCTAAACAAGCTATAGCTCTATTGGGGGCCCAAAAAATTTTAAAGAAAAAGTGGCTGTAATGTCATTTCCAAATAATAAGAAAAAGCAAATAAGATAAAACGCACATACAACAACGGTGTTCTGTACTGTTATGTATTAAGCTCTCATGAAGCAAGTAATAGGGCCCTGTTTTCCAACGCGCCTGCAATGGGATTTCTGTTGCCCAGTCCCGCTTATAATGGAACCCTCGTTTCCCAGCTCCGCTTGTAATGGGGATTTTGTTTCAGAGCCCCATTTGTAATCGGGACCCTGTTTTCCAGCCATTACACTTAGCTACTTTAATAGGACTTCACAGCATAAGTGATACATTATCTTGTATGCGGATAGAACTCTAGTGCTACCCTTTCTTGTACTATTTGGAATTCGACAAGAAATTGAGTCTGGTAACAGTGGATGCTTAAGAAGAAGGCATAAAACGACAAGCTCGCGAAATAATAGTAAAATATAAAGGAATTACAGCCCTAAGCGGCAATAATCTTTACATCGCGAAATTATAGCTATTTTATTTCGCTGTACGTAAGTATGAAAAGTAGTTTGCAGAAGTATTTTCATAACTTTCAGAACTTGGCACTGATTTTCATAGTGATCTATAGAGTTGAGTTGATTTTGAGTTTAACGTCCCTTTCAGCAGCGAGGCTACATGAGACGTGACCTACTGATTAACGTGGAATCCAAACCACATGAGCTCCCACCGGGAATCGAACCCGGGTCTCCCACGCCAAAGGTGCGTACGCTAACCGCTTAGCCACGGAGGAGCTCATATAGTGATCTATAGAGTGCGATAATGGATCACTAAAGGCAGGGGCGGATCCAGGTGCGGAGAGGTCTACGATCCCAGTTTTTTGAGTGACAAAAATAATTGAAGCCATTACTTACATATTTTTGAAAGTTTAGAGTAAACTCACGATATATCTATCATAATCTGGGTTTTAGTTGCCCCTTCTCCAGTTTAAACCTTCTAAGTTCGCCTCTGGTTCCAGCGAATTTGTGTCGTATTACACCTTGTGTAATCTTCGAGGGTTGCATTCCATTTTGAGTTACTCCAGTAACCTGACCTGGAAAAAGCTCACACGATTAGTTGAGCTTCAGGCAGTAATTACCAACCCTGGATTATATTTAGACTGTATTTACTTACACGGATCCCTAGAAACGTTTCAAACTTTACCAAACTGAATAGAAACAACTTGAAATGAGAAATGATGCGGTCTCCACATATTGTAGAAGCATGGCGTGGAGCGTGTATCGTAGTTGGTGCAAAAAGATCGGCAAGGGACTTTATTGGTACCAAATTAAACTACCGCTAATTTTACAAATTTTACAGTTTTTCTGTAATGTATTCAAAACAGTAAGTTAAGTTAACGAAATATACACGAAAACGTATTTACTTAATAGATATGTATTAGGTCCATAAATTACCATATAGCATATATTCAAACAGAAAAGGCGAAATTTTGTCGCTGAAAAAGAGTGCTAGAAATAAATTGGACCCATTATCTACAATAGCTTAGGGCCCCATCAAACCGAAATCCGGCACTGGTCACCTTTATTCTTCTTCTTCTGTTGCAGGGGTGTCATTTCAGACTTCGCTTGAGGGGGCAAGAACACCAACAACATAAGACTTTCACAGTTTGCACTAGTATATTCGTAGACAATCGATAAAGTATATGTATTCCTCAAAATCTTGCGGGGGGCAATTGCCCCCTCCTGTCCCCCTTTAATGACACCCCTGTTCTGTTGGGGTGAGCGGATGGGTGGGCGAGGCCATCATCGGGTGGGCGGTTGCCCACCCCCGCCCACCCTTAGCGCCGTCCCTGCCTTGCTCTTTATATATCAGGAAGCATACCAATTTCAGTTCAAATACCACGTTTCATGTCTTCAACTTTACGGGATCCCGAGATATAAACATCTTAGTATAATAATAATTGTAATATCCACCTTTATTCTCTTCCAAACCCTTTTCTTTCTTTTTAGGTCACAATCAAAAACGCTGAAATATGTATCTAATTATTGGGATTACAGAGTAAGATTTATAATAATATTGTACAGTTAGTACTTTGGTCCATCCCGTCCGTTACTCCGCACGAAACTCTTGAACGAAACTGAATTTGACTTCTGTTTTTTGCAATTGATAGCTAAAGTAATTATCTCGAAAGAGTTCGTTAGTAGAGGATCAGAAACCAGGAGGTTATGGATCAGAAACCAGGAGTGGTAGAAATCAACCATTTTTGCTTTTAACGTTGATCCTGTAAACCAAAAAGGGTAATAGATAGCAAGAAATGGTTTCCGGCAGTCGATTTAGCATCCCAAGAATACCTTTCAACTCCATCCTTAATACTGTATTGAAATAGAAAGTGGCAGAAATAAACAAGTTCCCGCTTTAACGTTGAATGGGGAAAAACTGTAATATATAGAGAGAAGCAGTTTTGGGAAATCGACTAAAAGATTCCAAGAACACCTTTCATTTCTATCCTTAACACTTTGATAAAACTAGAAGCGGTAGAAATCAACAATTTTCGGTTTACTTTTCATTACTGTGGAGCAAAAGCTGTAATAGATAGCGAGAAGCGGTTTTCGACAATCGACGGAGCATCCCAAGAATACATTTTGTCTTTTCATAACACTATAATAAAATCAGAAATGACAGGGTGTCTACTAAAATTCCAAAATGAAATTTCATGACCTTTTCTTTAACAAACCATTAAATTTAGTAACATTCTCAAAAGCGAATTTTAGTGCGACTTGGGCCAATTTTCACGCACGTGATAGAAGCGTGCTTTACTTGTGATTTGGTAGCGTCTAATACTATATGCGTTTTTGGTGGTGAATTTTGACACTTTATAGAACAACATTTACAAGTAGGTTATGTACTTATATTTGTACAGATAAAACAAATCGTGAACCAAAAGCAAAATTTCTTGACTTTCATGACCATTTTCTGATTTCGTGACTTTCTTTAATCCTTTTCGTGACCGATAGACACCCTGGTAATCCAGTATGACTTCCAGGTTCAATGTAATATACATAGAACATGACCTATAAGAGACAGCGAGAAGAGTTTTTTTTTTTAATGAGGTAGCGTTCTTAAAATAGGTAGTGTTCTTAAAATACCATCTCTTCTTTTACCCTGTAATCAAACATAATTATTAGAAATCAACCACTTCCGGTTTTAACGTTCATCGTTGTACAGTCTTGTTCAAGAAATCTTGACCACTCAACCTGCTATGAAAGATGATATTCTTGCAACCGCAAAAGGAAATTACAATGCTGTGGCTCTAAATAAACTTCTTAATCGACCAAACAAAATTCACATTTATTTGATTTAATTCTAACTGTAGGTAAGACCACAGGCCTTTTCAAAGAGAGATGAATGGCAAAGTTTTCTTGAACAAGACTATATGACAAACGGCAATAGATAGGCACGGTTTTTGTATTCGATTAAGCGCCCGTAGAATATATTCCATCTCCACTATAATCACTAGTAAATAACACTAAGTGGTAGATATCTACTACAACTTCTGGTTTCAATTTTAATTGAAAAATATTGGGTGGTCCTGTTTACTGTCTTTAAGTGATTTTGTTTTAAATGAGAAGTCCTTAAGCCAAATTTCATGTTTGTAACTTTCAGAGATTCTGAGATACCGATATGCTATTATATGAGTAATAATTCCTATTCTCACCTTTTCCTTCTCCTTTATTACTAAGATATAAAAGAAATGGTGAAACATGTGTTAAATTATTTTAAATTGGAAATCCAAATACCAAATTTTAAGTTCACAGTCCTATACGTTTCGGAGATGAGGGTATCTTATTAAAATAACTCTCACCACAATTCCTCCTATTTTCGTGAATTTTCAAAAAAATTTCTTACTGGCACCCCACGTCACAAATCCTATGTAGGTGTAAATTCAAAGTTTCTAGGTAGTCCTTAGAGCAGTGGCTCCTAATCTATGGGTGCGAGTCTCTGACAGAACTGAATTTAAAATTACAAATATTACGAATGTTGTAAAAAACATTAAATGAAATATTTAAACACGAAATAACTATTCTGTAAGAACTGTGGTTTCATTGACAAAACTGGTAAAATATAATATTCCACTGCACTAGAATGGTATGCAGGAATCTTGCTGGAAATAAATATAAATTTGTGAGAATATGGCTATTATTATTTACTATTATTATATGCAAACCCGTTCTTCGTACGGGTAGAATAGGTTTATGGGAAATATTTGAAAGTTATATTTGATCACTCTTTCCCCATTACGTAACTTGTTTGAACAAAAGTGAAATAAACCCCCTAGCTCGACCATGTTCAAAAATGTGTTTTATACGATGCAGTACTTATTCATTGCAAGAAATCTAAATTCTCTTCTGCTTTTACGATTCTTTTATTTCGAAGTGAGTTGATAAAATAGAAATGTCCCACATGCTAAATATGTTTAAAAATTAATTTCAGACGTTTCAAACACTTTGACACACTGTAACCTCTTTTGGAAGCAGAATTTTCGAAAACGCTTAGGCATGTCCACATGATGACCTCGTTAAGTAAAAAGTTATATACCTAGTTTCATCTCCTTGGCTTGGAAGATATTTAATTTTCGCCGTATATATTAACTCCTCAACCCTCTTAGGATACGAATTTTAATGAAATTGACATGGTTAAGAAATGGCTTCAGCCAAGTCCTAACTATGTTCTAAAATTCTTAATCATTTTTCATGAGATGAGACGGAAGTGGAATTTCCTAGAACGCTGGGTTGCGTGTCTACTTGGTTTTTATATTAACTTTCACCTTCATACATGAGAGATTTGAAAGATACTGTATTTTTAGCAAATATTTTAGACCTTGACCCCTCGCCTTAGGATACGCATTTCAGTGAAAACGATATGATGAAACCATACTCTAGAGTAGTTCTAAATATGTTCAGTAATTCTCCTCGAACATTCTATGATGATGAGACAGCAAACGCCGATTTGAATGTCGAAAAATAAGTAAATTAATTCCTCCCTCCTTCTGCTTAAAAGGAGAATTTTGAAAACTCTGAAATACGTAGTCCATTCTATTTAGTTCAGAGTTGGTTTACGAAATTTCACATTACGAATTTAAACGAATTTCACATTTCATGATATTTTCTGAATAAATAGTGGTAAATGTTATTATTATAGAAATCGTCTCTTTTCTCCATCTTTAAGAGGGGAATTTCCGGAAACATACGTTCAATTATTTATAGTTAAGAAATCAAAGCCAAATTTCACACCTCAAACGTAAGCAAATGCAGAAATTTTAATAGGTAGACACTATCCTCCATTCTCATCTTAGGACAGAATTTTCGGAAAACCTAAATATGTATTGGTTCGTTTCTAAATGAGTTTAATTTTGAAATTTCACGTCCCCAATATAAAGAATTCTTACATTTATCAAGAGGGTATTATGATGGCAGTAGAAAATAAGAATGGGAAGGTAGTCAGCGAGAGAAATGAGGTCATAGGAAGGTGGAAAGAATAAGTTGAAGACTTATATGAGAGTAGGAATAGACCGTGTAGCTTAAATGCGGAAGTAGAAAATGAAGTAGGCGAGGATGATAAATGATTTAGTATTCTTAGGGATGAGTTTGAAAAGGCTATATCCGAGATTAGAAATGGAAAGGCAACTGGAATAGATAACATACCAATCGAATTCAATAAAAATATAGAAGACAAGGGAAAGAAAGAATTGTTCGGATTATGCAATGAAATATATGAAACAGGAGAATGGCCAAAAGACTTTCTGAAAACGATCATGATACCGATGGCTAAGAAATCGAACCCAAAGAGATGTGAGGATTATAGAACTATTAGTCTCATAGCTCATGCAGCTAAAATTCTGCTCCGAATACTGAACAGAAGGTTAAATGAAAGAACGAATAAAGAAGTTGAGGAGGAGCAGTTCGGGTTCAGAAGAGGCAGGGCACAAGAGATGCAATTGGATTATTAAGGGCGATCGGTGAAAGATTTATAGAAAAAGGGAAAGAGGTGTATGTTATATTTATTGATCTAGAAAAGGCTTTGACCGCGTGAATTGGGAATTGTTGTTGGGAGTTCTAACGAAGATAGGGTTGGAATGGAAAGATAGAAGACTAATAAGAAACTTATACATGAACCAACAAGTAAGTGTTAGGATAGGGGAAGAACTGACGGAAGAGAGTGCAATTGGAAGGGGAGTTTGACAAAGATGCTGCCTCTCGCCAACACTATTTAATGTCTATCTAGAAGAGATAGTGAAAAAGAGTTTACATGATGATGATGGCATTTCGGTAGGAGGTAGAATGATTAAATGCATAAGATTTGCAGACGATATGGCGCTTGTTGTAGAATCTGAAAAGAAAATCAATAAAATGTTAGAAAAATGAGAAAGGGATTTGAAGAATATGGGATGAAAATAAATGCTAGAAAGACAAAAGCCATGGTGATTGGAACGAAGGGGTCTGTGTCAAATATAAAAGTAGGAGGAGAGAAAATAGAGCAAGTGAATAGTTTTTGATACCTGGGTAGTATTCTTAGTAATGACATGAAGTGTGAACGTGAAATAAAAGCAAGGATAGGAATAGCGAAAGAAGCCTTTAGGAGGAAAAAAAGTCTGTTTTGTGGGAACTTGAATAAAGAGTTGAGAAAAAGACTCATAAAATGCTTCGTGTGGAGTGTTCTACTGTTTGGGGCGGAAACGTGGACATTACGTAAACGTGACGAAAATCGACTGGAAGCCTTCGAAATGTGGGTGTGGAGAAGAATGGAAAGAATTAGTTGGGTAGAGCGGAAAACGAGTGAGAGAGTGTTAGAAATGGTGGGTGAGAAAAGAACACTTTTAGATATTATTACGAAGAGGAAGAGAAACTGGTTGGGACATTGCCTAAGAAGAGATTGTATCATGAGGGACGTCCTAGAGGGTAACTAGGCGGGAAAGAGAGGGAGGGGGCGAAGGAGACTACAATTAATGGATTATATAAAAACAGAAGGATTATACGCGAAGACGAAGAGGTTAGCGGAGGATCGTGGAGCATGGAAGCTTCTCAGCTGCGGCAAGTGACCTGCCAATAAAGGCACAATACCTATGATGATGACATTTATCATTTTCTAAAAGTAAATGAAATAAATTACAGTTGAAAAATTAATGTTATACGAATTACTCCTTTCTTGTTTAGGTGCGGAATTTTCAGAAACTGTAAGAAACATGTTCAGTTATTTTTAATGGTTAGTTTATATGCCTAGTTTCATCTTCCTTACCTCAGGGATTAGCAAGATACACTATCCTGTTTACGCCTCTAGGGATACATATTTCCAAAAATCCTTCTTTATCCCTTGCTTTCGTCAAAAAGAGTATTCTTGCTAATTATAGCATTATGGCTTGGTCGATAATGAGTAACTCACTTATGCTGTCTTATATACAGTATAGGTTATTATTATTGTTATTATTTTTGTTGCTATTACTGATGATTTGAGAATACAATACTGCAAATAAAATTGCAGAAACGGTCAAAGACATCGCGAATGATGTAGGCGTGAAGTGTGTAGGGTTTAAGAATGTGGGCGCTTGTTAAAAATGTTGGAACAATTGCCCTAGAAGATCCCAAAACTTTAATTTAGAAAACACAGCGTCTTGTATCATTTCCTACTTTATAACACTACAACGAATACTCTATAAGAACATTGTACTTCTGTTAAATTACCTCGCTGAACAGTACTAAATGATCACCGAAGGCTAACATGAAATGAAGGATTCACACAACTAGATCCGCTTTTTCTTGAGTTAACTAAACATTAAGTATAATACCGAAGTAGCATTATAGATAAAGTGAGACTGTAGAAAAAATGAACCTTTCCTCTAACAGTTAAAAGAATAACAGAACATAGACGCGATGATAATAATAATAATAATAATAATAATAATAATAATAATAATAATAATAATAATAATAATAATAATAATAATAATAATAATAATAATAATAATAATTCAATTTCTTAAAAATAGTATTCAAAAATAGATAGAGGAAACTGCAGTCTGGTAATAATTATAAAGAACCAGATTAAAACGTATTAGCTTTTCTCAACCCACTGAGGAAGAGAAAAGTTGAAAGTAAGAGATGAAAGGTAAGAAAGGAATAGTAAGAAGGAGAATGCAGTTGGTCGATGATTTGAAAAATGGTATCAAATATTGGGAATAAAAAGAGGAAGCTGAAGACCGAGAAAGGTGAAAGAAGAATTTCCAGACCAGAACCTAAGAAAACACACAGTCACACTTACATCTCCCATTAGTCGCAGTACCTGCCAGCATGTAGAATACTTAATAATAATAATAATAATAATAATAATAATAATAATAATAATAATAATAATAATAATAATAATAATAATAATAATAACAGACCACGATAGCTGCTGCGACTAAGTTACTGTGCACGATAGCTCTTGAAAAAAGCAAATTTTTATTTTATTTTATTTATTTATTTATTTATTTTTGCAAACTATGGGTAGAGTAATTATTTCGGAGGAGCTAGTTAATTGAAGTGATCCATAAACCGAAAGTGGTAGAAATCAACCTTTTCCAAGTTTTAACGTTGACCACTATAAAACAAAAACGGTTTTCGGCAATCGATTAAGCGTTTCAAGAATATTTTTCATCTCCTTTCGTTACCAACCAAAAGTGGTAGAAATAAAGCATTTCCGGTTTTACGTTGAACACTATAAAGCAAAATCGATAAATAGTTATGAGCGGCTTTCTGTAATGGCAAATCCTTCAGATTAGATCTGACAAGAGTTTACCGAGAAATAAATTACCACACGAAAATCAAGCCCAAAACTTGGCCAAACTCGACCAGCAAATGTAGAGATCTTAATTAGGTTGAGGGCTGCCCACCACTGAATTTTGTTCCGATTCGGCCAATAGTTATCAAGAAAATGCTGCTGGCTAATTAAGTAGTTATCGAGAAATAAGGTATGAAATGCAACCCGCGTCCACCGTTCTTGGCCGTGTTTGACCACAGAATATGCCAGTACTTATTCCTTAGGGAATGGGCTAGTAGCTCACAAAATTTAGTGAACATCCGGCTAGTATTAAATTTAAAAATAAACTCTAGTAAAAACCGTAAAGAGGATTATATGTAATATGTTCTCAATTAATATGGATACCGGAATTTGTATCGTATTTCTTTCAGTTCTGGTATTAATACAGAGATTACTGTCGAGATGGAATACACTCTTGCGGTACTTAATGAATTACATAAAATCCCTTCTAGCTCTCCAATCTATAACCGGAAGTGATTGATATATGCCACTTCTGCTTTTAGTATAAAGGTTAGAGTCGAGATAGAACATATTCTTGGGACACTAAATGATTATAGAAAACCGCTTCTCCTTATCTGTTATCTTTTCTAATCTATTGCGATCAACACTAAAACCGGAAGTAGTTGGATTTTGCTACTTCCGGTTTGGAGTTTAAGAGAGATAATAACTTACCTGTTCCACAACGTTAAATTGATTCCATAAAACTGCTTCTCCCTATATCTTATAGTTTATGCTCTATGTAAATTAAATTGAAACCGGAACTTATAGGTGATTTCTACACTTCCTTTTTACTAGGGTGTTAAGTACAAAGTTGAAAGTTACTCCTGGAACGCTTTATAGATTGCCGAAAACTGCTTGTTACTATATATTATCGTTTTCGCTCTATAGTGATCAACGTTGAAACAGGAAATGGCTCAATTCTGTTACTTTCAGAATTTAGTAGCTTGTTACATGTGAAGACGGTTATCCTTGAAAAGTTTAATTGATTGCCAGAAACATCTTCTCGTTATCTATTATCGATTTTGCTCTATAGTAATGAGTGTTAAAACCGGAAATAGCTCATTTCTACCATTTCCAGTTCTACTAGAATGTTAAGAATAAGAATAGAGATTCCCTTGAAACGTATAATCGATTGCCCAGAACCGCTTTTCGCTATCCATTATCGTGTTTGTTTTTTATTGATCAACGTTAAAACCTGAAAAAAATCATTTCTACCATTTTGTTTGCCGAATCACCTCTATTAATGAACTCTCTCGAGAAAATCACACTATCTACTTATTGAAATTAATAATAATAATAATAATAATAATAATAATAGAACATTCGCATCCTTTCAAATGTTATCTTTCGAAGTAACATTTCGAAGCGATTGATTTCTACCACTTCAAGTTTTAGTAGAAAGATTAGAGTCGAGATAGAACATATTCTTAGGACACTTAATTGATTATAGAAAACAGCTTATCGCGGTTTATTTAGAAGTTTAAGAGAGGAAACGATACTTATTCCCACAACGCTAAACTGATTTCCCAAAACAGCTTCTCCCTATCTCCCTCTGTAGATTAATTTGAAGTCGGAAATTATAGTTAATTTCTACTGCTTTCGCTTTTACTAGGATGTTAATGATGAAGATGAAAGTTATCCTTGACACGCTTTATCGATTGCCGAAAATTGCTTCTTGCTATCTTTTACCGTTTTTGCTCTATAGTGATCAACAATAAAACCGAAAATTACTCATTTATACCACTTCCGGTTTTACTATAGTGTTAAGAATGAATATGGGAGTTGTCCTTGAAACGTTTAATCCATTGCCGAAAACCGTTTGTCGCTATCTATTACAGTATGTGCTCTACAGTGATCAACGTTGAAACCGGAAATGGCTCATTTGCACCACTTTCTGTTGACTAAATAATCTTCGTTAACAAACTTCCTCGAGATAATTACTCTATTTATCTATTTAAAAAAACAGAATTAAAAAATTCGCATTCGTTCAAAAGTTATCGTGCGGAATGTTACGGTAAGATCCACTAAGTGATCGTAATAAATAATTCATACCCCCGACCCCGCCACACACACACACTAACTTATGTACACACGAAAGTATATCTGGTAGTTCCCATATGCCTATGCCGGTAGTTGGAAACACAAAGAGAGAGAGAATCTTATTGCACCTTTACACAGAACGCTCAATTACTCAGAACATCAATTAAAAAAAAGAAAAAAAAAGAATAGTTGTTAATGAAACTTTCAAAGATTGGTACCACTGCTGCAACCTACACATGCAATTCTTCCATAATGATTGATTCGTAAGATGATGTATATGGGTTTCTTAATGACAGTGTAATAAAATGCCTTCAAATTGACCACAAAATAAAAAGTTAAATTTCTCTCTCAAATTTTATAAAATCGAAGTCGATGGTCATTATGGGAACAGTCTACAATAACAATATATGCAAACAAATATTAATATACTCCAAGCTTTCCACTGGATGCCACAAAGCTTCGTATCATATTTGATGTCACAAGCATAAGCAGATGTAAATTTATATATATATATATATATTCATATCATTTCACGACATAATTAATACTGATCTTTAAAATATAACATCTGAGGTATTGACAGAACGTCGGTATGTTATCTGTGTATATTAAATACAAATTAAGAAAATCGTGTAATAGCAATAAATAAGTTATGTAATGTATTTATTTGCAGCTATTTCCATAGGCAGGTAACTTTTCAATATTCGCATTACAGCATTTAGGTAGAGCATATCGAAAATCGGATCGTGGTACAACACAAAAAAATAGTTAGCCCCAAACTGTCACGTAAGAAATTTACGAATCGCAAAAGTAAAATGAAGAGATTGAGAGCGATAATACCTTAATCGCCCTCTCTCAACCCTCTCTTATCTTTATTTATACATATAAAAGTGTATGTATATATGTTCCAACATAACTCACGTATGCCTAGAGCAGGGTTTCTCAACCTGGGAGTCGCGGCCCCTAGGGAGTCGCGAAGATAAGCGGAAGAGAGAAATATAGTTAGAATCTAATACCGGAAATTATTTTTAAATATTATTTTGAATTTTGTTCTGATAGGCATACTTTTATTTTTATACATAGGCCTACTGTAAAGCACAATAAAAATAAGTCTACTGAACATTTTCAAAGGGTGCAGAGTTGTTTAAAAATGAATTTAAATGAAAGGGGTATGATATGAAACTAATGAAAATTGTATATAGAAATGCTAGAAAAATACAAAAGGAACAAAACCTGCACATTGAAATACATTTAAAATCGAAACCTAATGAGATACCTAAGCATGTTGTAATTTCACTAGTACAGCAATAACCGGTTCAATCTTCGTGACGAACATTATCAAGCCATTTTCAACTGATAAGCCATTTCTTGTCTTTGTTTTAATGTTTACCATGAAATAAAACACACACACCCACTTTCGCACAGGTACGAAATAGCAAATGGAATTATTACTTTTAAAGCAGCAGATACCAGATCAGGATATTCTTTTCTCCTCATCAGGTAGAACTTGTCCAAGTCTTCGTTTCAGAAAACCAGTTGCAAAGACTTGTCGCATGATCATTCGATTATTTGGTCAAGAAGTTGTGGGCTTAGATCAGATACGTTAATGACCTCTTCAATGAAGGAGTTTAACATCCATCTTGAACCAACACCTTCGTCGTTGGGAATATAGATATTACAGTTACTGAATCCACTGTCAGTGCCGGGCGCCGTAAAAGGGGGCACAAATTTCGGAGGAAGTGTGTTACTCATGTTAGGAAGGTGCATGTGCACATGTATAAAATAGAAGGAAAAAGTAATAAAATGTGCTAAAAATCAAGGAAATGCAGGGTTTACTTTTGAAAATTGTATTGAGCTTCGTACCAACCATGGTGGCGCTTCGCAGTTAGTCTGTCGACCTCACTCATATGTACGGAGACATCGTCATATACTCTTGCCCCGGGCGCTGATTTTTCATGCCACGGCTCTGTTCACTATAAACAAGAAATGGATTCTACTATTATAGAAATAGGTATGTTAAAAATCCCACACAAGCTTATTGTAAAACACAAATTATAAAAGGGTCGCTGGCAAGAGGATGTGATATAAGGGGATCGTGATAGGAATTAGATTGAGAACCACTGGCCTAGAGTAATTTTAACCACATTTCTTATAGTCTGAAGAAGAGTGCTGTTGGGTTACCTATGGTGAATGGGAGGG
Source organism: Thermobia domestica (assembly GCF_964235325.1). Lineage (NCBI taxonomy): Eukaryota > Metazoa > Arthropoda > Insecta > Zygentoma > Lepismatidae > Thermobia > Thermobia domestica. The sequence continues at coordinate 230,126,156 of NC_137456.1, forward strand.
GGATACATATAAAAGAATGATATAAAATGATCGATATTAGCGTCGAATTCATAGTTTTCGGAGTCGCTTAGAGACATAGTGTGACTTTCGATTTCGCTTAACTCCGATTAGCTCTCATTAGTTGGAATGGGCACGAGCGACCTTTCTTTGAAACTCGATTCGAAACGAAACAGACATCTTTGAGTTCTACTCTAGGACTCGGCGCGAAAAATTTCCTCCAACTCGACTCGGATTAGAGTCGAGTCGAACCAAAACGAGCCAAATCCTGTGTGTAGTCCCACCGAGACAATATATAGACAATATAATTATTCTATTATCAATTATACTACCATTACTACAAATACTACTACTACTACTACTACTACTACTACTACTACTACTACTACTAATAATAATAATAATAATAATAATAATAATAATAATATAATAATAATAATAATAACTCGGTAGTCATGAAGTCTACAAGGCAAAGACATCGTTCATTACTCTAAGCTGTATGCGTCGGTGGGCTACAGATGGTCAACTATTGACGTCTCGCCAAAAATTGGTGGTCCCGCAGGGAGGATCAGCTGTGGCACCAGTTCCATTTTGAAAACTTTACTACCATTGGCAGAGACGCGATGAAACGCCAACGAACCACAAAATTACTCTCCCAAAATATGTTAAATTGCCTATATCTGTGATTTGTTTATACTTAGGTGAGTAAAAAAAACACTAAACAAAAAATACCCCGGGGTGCACGCGAACTATCAATATTACGATTACTAGGTACGTGTTCTTCTGACTTCCTCACGGAAACGATCATAAAAAGCTTGCTTGTTGAAGGATAAATCATTGAGGTCTTTATTTAGCCAATCAGACAAACCCTAGGAGGGTGGAGGTGGTGGAGTTCTAGGAGGTGTACCGTGAACCATTTCAGATTTATTGCTTTCTGGAGCATAATAGCCGACATACACCTTCAGTACCTCTTCTCTTTAGTACAATTTTAACCAGAGATGGTGTGGGTCAATGAAAATTAGATCCACGACCCACCATGACCTACTATCATCCAACACCCAAATGACCCATTGACCCAGGTGCATTTCGCCAGCCCCCCCACCTTGGAGTTTCGAAAAAAAAACCTATGCCAATCGTTTGTGCTACGTTTGTGCCGGAATGTACCGCAAAAATTTTCGTTTGTACCACTTCCGTTACGAAGTTATAATAGTTTTAAAGTGGGGGGGCTGGGGAAACGGCAGCCCCCCCACCTTGGAATTCCGAAACGAAACCTATGGCAATCGTTTGCGCTACGTTTGTGCCGGAATGTACCGCAAAAATTTTCGTTTGTACCACTTCCGGTACGAACTTATAAGGGTTTTAAAGTGGGGGGGCTGGGGAAACGGCAGCCCCCCCACCTAGGAATTTCAAAACAAAACATATGCCAATCGCTTGTGCTACGTTTGTGCCGGAATGTACCGCAAAAATTTTCGTTTGTACCACTTCCGGTACGAAGTTATAAAGGTTTTAAAGTGGGGGGGCTGGAGACGGGCAGCCTCCAAACTTGGAATTTCGAAACAAAACCTATGGCAATCGTTTGTGCTACGTTTGTGCCGGAATGTACCGCAAAAATTTTCGTTTGTACCACTTCCGGTACGAAGTTATAAGGGTTTTAAAGTGGGGGGCTGGGGAAACGGCAGCCCCCCCACCTAGGAATTTCAAAACAAAACCTATGCCAATCGCTTGTGCTACGTTTGTGCCGGAAAATACCGCAAAAATTTTCGTTTCTACCACTTCCGGTACGAAGTTATAAGGGTTTCAAAGTGGGGGGGCTGGAGAAACGGCAGCCTCCAAACTTGGAATTTCGAAACAAAACCTATGGCAATCGTTTGTGCTACGTTTGTGCCGGAATGTACCGAAAAAATTTCGTTTGTACCACTTCCGGTACGAAGTTATAAGGGTTTTAAAGTGGGGGGCTGGAGAAACGGCAGCCTCCAAACTTGGAATTTCGAAACAAAACCTATGGCAATCGTTTGTGCTACGTTTGTGCCGGAATGTACCGAAAAAATTTCGTTTGTACCACTTCCGGTACGAAGTTATAAGGGTTTTAAAGTGGGGGGCTGGAGAAACGGCAGCCTCCAAACTTGGAATTTCGAAACAAAACCTATGGCAATCGTTTGTGCTACGTTTGTGCCGGAATGTACCGCAAAAATTTTCGTTTGTACCACTTCCGGTACGAAGTTATAAGGGTTTTAAAGTGGGGGCTGGGGAAACGGCAGCCCCCCACCTAGGAATTTCAAAACAAAACCTATGCCAATCGCTTGTGCTACGTTTGTGCCGGAATGTACCGCAAAAATTGTCGTTTGTACCACTTCCGGTACAAAGTTATAAGGGTTTTAAAGTGGGGGGCTGGAGAAACGGCAGCCTCCAAACTTGGAATTTCGAAACAAAACCTATGGCAATCGTTTGTGCTACGTTTGAGCCGGAATGTACCGCAAAAATTTTCGTTTGTACCACTTCCGGTACGAAGTTATAAGGGTTTTAAAGTGGGGGCTGGGGAAACGGCAGCCCCCAACCTAAAAGTTTCAAAACAAAACCTATGCCAATCGCTTGTGCTACGTTTGTGCCGGAATGTACCGCAAAAATTTTCGTTTGTACCACTTCTGGTACGAAGTTATAAGGGTTTCAAAGTGGGGGGATGGAGAAACGGCAGACACCAAACTTGGAATTTCGAAACAAAACCTATGGCAATCGTTTGTGCTACGTTTGTGCCGGAATGTACCGCAAAAATTTTCGTTTGTACCACTTCCGGTACGAAGTTATAAGGGTTTCAAAGTGGGGGGCTGGAGAAACGGCAGACACCAAACTTGGAATTTCCAAACAAAACCTATGGCAATCGTTTGTGCTACGTTTGTGCCGGAATGTACCGCAAAAATTTTCGTTTGTACCACTTCCGGTACGAAGTTATAATGGTTTCAAAGTGGGGGGGCTGGAGAAACGGAAGCCTCCAACCTTGGAATTTCGAAACAAAAGGTATGCCAATCGTTTGTGCTACGTTTGTACCGGAATGTACCGCAAAAATTTTCGTTTGTACCACTTCCGGTACGAAGTTAAAAGGGTTTTAAAGTGAGGGGCTGGAGAAACGGCAGCCTCCAACCTTGGAATTTCGAAACAAAACCTATGTCAATCGTTTGTGCTACGTTTGTGCCGGAATGTACCGTAAACATTTTCGTTTGTACCACTTCCGGTACGAATTTATAAGGGTTTTAAAGTGGGGGGGCTGGAGGAACGGCCGCCTTCAAACTTGGAATTTCAAAACAAAACCTATGGGAATCGTTTGTGCTACGTTTGTGCCGGAATGTACCGCAAAAATTTTCGTTTGTACCACTTCCGGTACGAAGTTATAAGGGTTTTGAAGTGGAGGGGCTGCAGAAACGGAAGCCTGCAACCTTGGAATTTCGAAACAAAAACTATGCAAATCGTTTGTGCTACGTTTGTGCCGGAATGTACCGCAAAAATTTTCGTTTGTACCACTTCCGGTATGAAGTTATAAGGGTTTTAAAGTGGGGGGGCTAGGGAAACGGCAGCTTCCCACCTAGGAATTTCAAAACAAAACCTATGCCAATCGCTTGTGCTACGTTTGTGCCGGAATGTACCGCAAAAATTTTCGTTTGTACCACTTCCGGTACGAAGTTATAAGGGTTTTAAAGTGGGGGCTGGGGAAACGGCAGCCCCCCACCTAGGAATTTCAAAACAAAACCTATGCCAATCGCTTGTGCTACGTTTGTGCCGGAATGTACCGCAAAAATTGTCGTTTGTACCACTTCCGGTACGAAGTTATAAGGGTTTTAAAGTGGGGGGCTGGAGAAACGGCAGCCTCCAAACTTGGAATTTCGAAACAAAACCTATGGCAATCGTTTGTGCTACGTTTGTGGCGGAATGTACCGCAAAAATTTTCGTTTGTACCACTTCCGGTACGAAGTTATAAGGGTTTTAAAGTGGGGGCTGGGGAAACGGCAGCCCCCAACCTAAAAATTTCAAAACAAAACCTATGCCAATCGCTTGTGCTACGTTTGTGCCGGAATGTACCGCAAAAATTTTCGTTTGTACCACTTCCGCTACGAAGTTATAAGGGTTTCAAAGTGGGGGGCTGGAGAAACGGCAGACACCAAACTTGGAATTTGGATACAAAACCTATGGCAATCGTTTGTGCTACGTTTGTGCCGGAATGTACCGCAAAAATTTTCGTTTGTACCACTTCCGGTACGAAGTTATAATGGTTTCAAAGTGGGTGGGCTGGAGAAACGGAAGCCTCCAACCTTGGAATTTCGAAACAAAAGGTATGCCAATCGTTTGTGCTACGTTTGTACCGGAATGTACCGCAAAAAATTTCGTTTGTACCACTTCCGGTACGAAGTTAAAAGGGTTTTAAAGTGGGGGGCTGGAGAAACGGCAGCCTCCAACCTTGGAATTTCGAAACAAAACCTATGTCAATCGTTTGTGCTACGTTTGTGCCGGAATGTACCGTAAACATTTTCGTTTGTACCACTTCCGGTACGAATTTATAAGGGTTTTAAAGTGGGGGGGCTGGAGAAACGGCCGCCTTCAAACTTGGAATTTCAAAACAAAACCTATGGCAATCGTTTGTGCTACGTTTGTGCCGGAATGTACCGCAAAAATTTTCGTTTGTACCACTTCCGGTACGAAGTTATAAGGGTTTTGAAGTGGAGGGGCTGCAGAAACGGAAGCCTGCAACCTTGGAATTTCGAAACAAAAACTATGCAAATCGTTTGTGCTACGTTTGTGACGGAATGTACCCCAAAAATTTTCGTTTGTACCACTTCCGGTATGAAGTTATAAGGGTTTTAAAGTGGGGGGGCTAGGGAAACGGCAGCCTCCCCACCTAGGAATTTCAAAACAACACCTATGCCAATCGCTTGTGCTACGTTTGTGCCGGAATGTACCGCAAAAATTTTCGTTTGTACCACTTCCGGTACGAAGTTATGAGGGTTTTAAAGTGGAGGGGCTGGGGAAACGGCAGCCCCCCACCTAGGAATTTCAAAACAAATCCTATGTCAATCGCTTGTGCTACGTTTGTGGATGAATGTACCGCAAAAATCTTCGTTTGTACCACTTCCGGTACGAAGTTATAAGGGTTTCAAAGTGGGGGGGCTGGAGAAACGGCAGACTCCAAACTTGGAATTTCGAAACAAAACCTATGGCAATCGTTTGTGCTACGTATGTGCCGGAATGTACCGCAAAAATTTTCGTTTGTGCCACTTCCGGTACGAAGTTATAAGGGTTTCAAAGTGAGGGGGGCTGGAGAAACGGAAGCCTCCAACCTTGGAATTTCGAAACAAAAGGTATGCGAATCGTTTGTGCTACGTTTGTGCCGCAAAAATTTTCGTTTGTACCACTTCCGGTATGAAGTTAAAAGGGTTTTAAAGTGGGGGGCTGGAGAAACGCCAGCCTCCAAACTTGGAATTTCGAAACAAAACCTATGTCAATCGTTTGTGCTACGTTTGGGCCGGAATGTACCGTAAACATTTTTGTTTGTACCACTTCCGGTACGAATTTATAAGGGTTTTAAAGTGGGGGGGCTGGAGAAACGGCAGCCTCCAAACTTGGAACTTCGAAACTAAACCTATGGCAATTGTTTGTGCTACGTTTGTGCCGGAATGTACCGCAAAAATTTTCGTTTGTACCACTTCAGGTACGAAGTTATAAGGGTTTTAAAGTGGGGGGGGGCTGGAGAAACGGCAGCCTCCAATCTTGGAATTTCAAAACAAAACCTATGGCAATCGTTTGTGCTACGTTTGTGCCGGAATGTACCGCAAGAATTTTCGTTTGTACCACTTCCGGTACGAAGTTATAAGGGTTTTAAAGTGGAGGGGCTGCAGAAACGGAAGCCTGCAACCTTGGAATTTCGAAACAAAAACTATGCTAATCGTTTGTGCTACGTTTGTGCCCTAATGTACCGAAAAAATTTTCGTTTGTACCGTTTCCGGTATGAAGTTATAAGGTTTTAAAGTGGGGGGCTGGAGAAACGGCAGCCTCCAAACTTGGAATTTCGAAACAAAAGGTATGCCAATCGTTTGTGCTACGTTTGTGCCGGAATGTACCGCAAAAATTATCGTTTGTACCACTTCCGGTACGAAGTTATAAGGGTTTTGAAGTGGGGGGCTAGGGAAGCGGCAGCCTCAAACCTAGGAATTTCAAAACAAAACCTATGCCAATCGTTTGTGGTACGTTTGAGCCGGAATGTACCGCAAAAATTTTCGTTTGTACCACTTCCGGTACGAAATTGTAAGGGTTTTGAAGTGGCGGGCTGGGGAAACGGCAGCCTCCCCACCTAGGAATTTCAAAGCAAAATTTATGTCAATCGTTTGTGCTAGGTTTGTGCCTGAATGTACCGCAAAAATTGTCGTTTGTACCACTTCCGGTATGAAGTTATAAGCTTTTAAAGTGGGGGGGCTGGAGAAACGGCAGCCTCCAAACTTGGAATTTCGAAACAAAAACTATGCCAATCGATTGTGCTACGTTTGTGCCGGACAAAAATTTTCGTTTGTACCACTTCCGGTACGAAGTTATAAGGGTCTTAAAGTGGGGGGCTGGAGAAACGGAAACTCCTACCTTGGAATTTCGAAACAAAACCTATGCCAATTGTTTGTGCTACGTTTGTGCCGGAATGTACCGCAAAAATTTTTGTTTGTACCACTTCCGGTACGCAGTTATAAGGGTTTCAAAGTGGGGAGCTGGAGAAACGGCAGCCTCCAACCTTGGAATTTCGAAACAAAACCTATGCCAATCGTGTGTGCTACGTTTGTGCCGGAATGTACCGCAAAAATTTTAGTTTGTAGCACTTCCGGTACGTAGTTATAAGGGTTTTAAAGTAGGGGGGGCTGGAGAAACGGCAGCCTCCAACCTTGGAATTTCGAAACAAAACCTATGCCAATCGTGTGTGCTACGTTTGTGCCGGAATGTACCGCAAAAATTTTCGTTGGTTCCACTTCCGGTACGAAGTTATATGAGTTTTAAAGTGGGGGGGCTGGAGAAGCGGCAGCCTCCAAACTTGGAATTTCGAAACAAAACCTATGGCAATCGTTTGTGCTACGTTTGTGCCGGAATGTACCGCAAAAATTTTCGTTTGTACCACTTCCGGTACGAAGTTATAAGGGTTTTGAAGTGGGGGGCTAGGGAAACGGCAGCCTCCAACCTAGGAATTTCAAAACAAAACGTATGCCAATCGTTTGTGCTACGTTTGTGCCGGAATGTACCGCAAAAATTTTCGTTTGTACCACTTCCGTTACGAAGTTATAAGGGTTTTGAAGTGCAGGGGCAGCAGAAACGGAAGCCTGCAACCTTGGAATTTCGAAACAAAAACTATGCTAATCGTTTGTGCTACGTTTGTGCCGGAATGTACCGAAAAAATTTTCGGTTGTACCACTTCCGTACGAAATTGTAAGGGTTTTGAAGTATCGGGCTGGGGAAACGGCAGCCTCCCCACCTAGGAATTTCAAAGCAAAATTTATGTCAATCGTTTGTGCTAGGTTTGTGGCTGAATGTACCGCAAAAATCTTCGTTTGTACCACTTCCGGTATGAAGTTATAAGGTTTTAAAGTGGGGGGGCTGGAGAAACGGCAGCCTCCAAACTTGGAATTTCGAAACAAAACCTATGCTAATCGTGTGTGCTACGTTTGTGCCGGAATGTACCGCAAACATTTTCGTTTGTACCACTTCCGGTACGTAGTTATATGAGTTTTCAAGAGGGGCTGTGGTAACGGCAGCCCCGCACCCAGTAATTTCGAAATGAAACCTATGCCCACTCTTTGCACTACTTTTGAACAGGAACGTTTCGCTAAACTCTTTTCTGTATCACTTCCAGTACAAAAGTATGACAGTTTTAACTAGGGGGCTGCCGTTTCCAGAACCCCCCATCTTGGAATTTCGAGATAAGACTATGTCAATCGTTTGTGGTGCGTTTTTACCGGAATGTACCGCAAAAAAAAAAAAAAAAAAAAATTACGTGCCTGAGGTTGGCCCCCCACCTCTCCCAAATCACACCAAACGTTGCACATCGTTAATGCATCGTTAGTGCACGTTAGTGCATTTAGAACTAACGTTAGTGCTATCAGCGTTTACGAAATATTGAAGATTTTGGTTTGGGACCTACTTCATATGAAGTTAGCACCCCACCCATCTTTATGCAGACAGATTTTCACTAAACTTAGCGCATCTTTAGTGCACTTAAACACACTAAGCACTACCGTAAGTGCTACCATATTTTGGGATTATTCAAGATTTTCGGTGGGGGGGCCAACTTCAGAAATATGAAAGTCTATACAAATAGAGGTAGAAACATGGGGTTGACGGTAATCGTTAATGCATTGTTAGTGCACTTAAACGCAATAAGCACTAACATTAGTGCTACCATATTTTGGGATTTATTCAAGATCTTTGGTGGGGGGCCAACTTCAAAAATATCAAATTTTATACAAATAGAGGTAGAAACATGGAGTTAACGGCAATCGTTAGAGCGTGATTAGTGCACTTAAATGCACTAAGCACTAACGTTAGTGTTACCACATTTTGAAATTTATTCAAAATTTTTGGTGGGGGGCAACTTCAGAAATATCAAATTCCATACAAAATGTCAGTATTTTCAGGAATCATTAACGAATGCACTAATTACTTTGTTAGTGCTTGAAGAGGGCACAAATTCACGCTGACCACCAAAGATATTTTACTTGTAGCACCTACACTAATTAAGTACTAACTTTAGGGGTTGGTGCACGAAGAAGCACTAACGATGCACTAAGGATTGTACTGGAAATGATCATTAGTGCTTTTTAATTTGGCAGAAATTTGACACAGTGAAAACCCCCCCCTTATATTTCTTATGTGAGTTTCCTGAGATGTAATTGGCCATAACTACACTAATAGTGAAGCACTAACGAAAACAGCTCTAATTTTTTCGTTATTGGTTGAAGTGGGGCGCCAAGTTCATGAAAGCTTCCAAAGGTTTTTTTTTACTTGTAGGACCTACATTAATGAAGAACTAACGTTAGGTGTTAATGCACTAAGAAACACTAACGATTTCAGTAGAAGAGGTCATTAGTGCTTTTGATTTTGGCGGAAATTTGACGCAATGAAAAATTCCACATGAATCTCTTATGGGATTTTTGTGGCATATAATTGGCCATATCTACATCAATAGTTAAGCATTAACGGAACTATGAGTGTTTTGCAGAAGCGCTAACGATACTTTAACGAATGGACTTATTTTTCGTTACTGCTTGAAGTGGGAACCAAGTTCACGCTGGCCCGCAAAGGTTTCTTACTTGTAGCACCTACACTAATGAAGCACGAAACTTAGGTGTTGGTGCACTAGGAAGCACTAATATTACAAGGAAAGAAAACTTTCGAATTTATCGTGAACTTAGCCCCCACTACAAGCACTAACGAAAAAATTAGTTTTATACGTTAGTGCATTGTTAGTACTTCTAGAAGATACAAGTAGTTTGTTAGTGTTTCACCATTAGTGTAGAAATGGCCAATTATAAGTCTCAAAACTCCTATAAGAAACACATGGGGAATTATTCATTGTATCAAATTCCCATCTCATTCAAAAGCACTAATTACCTCTGTTAGTGCAATTGTTAGTGCATCGTAATTGCTTCTTAGAGCACAAACACCTAACGTTAGTGCTTCATTAGTGTAGGTGTTATAAGTAAAAAAACCTATGGAGAAGTCAGCGTGAATTTCGCACCGACACTTTAAGCACTAACGGAAAAAATAGTCCAATTCGTTATTGCTTCTATAAAGCACTAACAATTTCGTTAGTGCTTCACTATTAGTGTAGTTATGGCTAATTACATATCACGAGACTCACAAGATATTTAGGCAAATTTTTCATTGAATCAAATTTCCGCCAAATTCAAAATCACTAATGATCTCTTCTAGAGCGATCGTTAGTGCATTGTTAGTGCTTCTTAGCGCATCTACACCTAAGGTTAGTGCTTCATTAGTAAATGTGCTACAATTAAAATACCTTTTGAGGCCAGAGTGAACTTAGCGCCCACTTCAAGCACTAACTAAAACTTAGTGCCATTCGTTAGTGCATTGGTAGTGCTTCTGGAAAACACTAACAATTTAGTTAGAACTTCAATATTAGTTTACTTATGGCCAATTACATGTAACGAAACACATAATAAATTTATGGGAAATTTTTCATTGCGTCAAATTTCCGTCAAATTCAAGAGTACTAATGACCTCTTCTAGTGCAATCGTTAGTGCATCGTTAGTGCTTCTAGAAAACACTAACAGTTTCGTTTGTCCTTCAATATTAGTGTAGTTATGGACAATTACATGTCACTAAAATCCTATAAGACATTTATTGGGAATTTTTAATTGCATCAAATTTCCGCCATATTCAAAAGCACTAATGATATCTTCTAGTGCAATTGTTAGTGGTTCTTAGTGCACCAACCCCTAACGTTAGTACTTCATTAGTGTAGGTGCTACAGGTACAATATCTTTGGAGGGCACGGTGAACTTGCGTCAACTTCAAGCACTAACAAAAAATTAATGCCATTCATTAGTGTATCGTTAGTGCTTCTAGAAAGCACTAAATGTTTGTATGAAATTTGATATTTCTTAAGTTGGTCCCACCAGAAATCTTGAATAAATCCCAAAATATGGTAATGCTAACCTTAATGCTTAGTGCATTTAAGTGCACTAACGATGCAATAACGATTGTCTTTAACTGCATGTTTCTACCTCTATTTGTATAGAATTTGATATTTCTGAAGTTGGCCCCCATCTAAAATCTTGAATAAATCCCAAAATATTGTAGCACTAACGTCAGTGTTTAGTATTTTAAGTGCACTAACGATGCACTAACGATTGCCGTTAACTCTATGTTCCTATCTCTATTTGTATAGAATTTGAAACTACTGAAGCTGCCCATCCCACCGAAAATCTTGAATGAATTCCAAAATATGGTAGCACCAACGATAGTGCTTAGTACGTTTGAGTGCACTAACGATGCACTAACGTTTGCCATTAACCCCATGTTTCTATCCCTATTTGTATAGAATTTGATATTTCTGAAGTTGACCACCCCACCAAATTTTTTGAATAAATCTCAAAATATAGTAGCGCTAACGTTAGTGCTTAGTGCGTTTAAGTGCACTAATGATGCACTAATGATTGCTGTTAACACTATGTTTCTACCTTTATTTGTATACAATTTGATATTTCTGAAGTTGGCCCCTCATCAAAAATCTTGAATAAATCCCAAAATATGATAGCACTAACGTTAGTGCTTAGTGCTTATAAGTGCACTAACGATTCCCGTTAACTCAATGTTTCTATCTCTATTTGTATTGAATTTGATGTTTCTGAAGTTTGCCCCCCACTTTAAAACTATTATAACTTCGTACCGGAAGTGGTACGAACGAAAATTTTTGCGGTACATTCCGGCACAAACTTAGCACAAACGATTGGCATAAGTTTTGGTCGAAATTCCAAGGTTGGAGGCTGCCGTCTCTCCAGCCCCCCCCCCCACTTTAAATGACTTATAACTTCGTACCGGAAGTGGTACAAACGAACATTTTTGCGGTACATTCCGGCACAAACGTAGCACAAACGATTGGCATAGGTTTTGTTTCGAAATTCCGAGGTTGGAGGCTGCCGTTTCTCCAGTCCCCCACTTTAAAACCCTTATAACTTCGTACCGGAAGTGGTACAAACGAAAATTTTTGCGGTACATTCCAGCACAAACGTAGCACAAACGATTGCCATAGGTTTTGTTTTGAAATTCCGAGGTAGGAGTTTCCGTTTCTCCAGCCACCCACTTTAAAACCCTTATAACTTCGTACCGAAAGTGGTACAAACGAAAATTTTTGCGGTACATTTTGGCACAAACGTAGCACAAACGATTGGCATAGGTTTCGTTTCGAAATTCCAAGGTGGGGGGGCTGCCGTTTCCCCAGCCCCCCACTTTAAAACCCTTTTAACTTCGTACCGGAAGTGGTACAAACGAAAATTTTTCCGGCACATTCCGGCACAAACCTAGCACACACGAATGGCATAGGTTTTCTTTCGAAATTCCAAGGTTGAAGGCAGCCGATTCTCCAGCCTCCCGCACTTTGAAACACTTATAACTTCGTACCGGAAGTGGTACAAACGAAAATGTTTACGGTACATTCCGGCACAAACGTAGCACAAACGATTGGCATAGTTTTTGTTTCGAAATTCCAAGTTTGGAGGCTGCCGTTTCCCCAGCCTCCCCACTTTAAAACCTTATAACTTCATACCGGGAGTGGTACAAACGAAAATTTTTGCGGTACATTCCGGCACAAACGTACCACAAATGATTGACATAAATTTTGCTTTGAAATTCCTAGGTGGGGGCTGCCGTTTCCCCAGCCCCCCACTTCAAAACCCTTATAACTTCGTAAAGAAAGTGGTACAAACGAAAATTTTTGCGGTACATTCCGGCACAAACGTAGCACAAACGATTGCCAAAGGTTTTGTTTTAAAATTTTTAGGTGGGGGGCTGCCGTTTCCCCAGCCCACACTTTTAAACCCTTATAACTTCGTACCGGAAGTGGTACAAACGAAAATTTTTGCGGTACATTCAGCCACAAAACCTAGCACAATCGATTGACATAAATTTTGCTTTGAAATTCCTAGGTAGGGGCTGCCGTTTCCCCAGCCCGCCACTTCAAAACAATTACAATTTCGTACCGGAAGTGGTACAACCGAAAATTTATGCGGTACATTCCGGCACAAACGTAGCACAAACGATTAGCATAGTTTTTGTTTCGAAATTCCTAGGTTGCAGGCTGCCGTTTCCCCAGCCCCCACTTCAAAACCCTTATAACTTTGTACCGGAAGTGGTACAAACAAAAGTTCTTGCGGTACATTCCGGCACAAACGTAGCACAAACGATTGCCATAGGTTTTGTTTCGAAATTCCAAGTTTGGAGGCTGCCGCTTCTCCAGCCCCCCCCCCCACTTTAAAACCCTTATAACTTCGTACCGGAAGTGGTACAAACGAAAATTTTTTCGGTACATTCCGGCACAAACGTAGCACAAACAATTGGCATAGCTTTTGTTTCGAAACTCTAAGGTTGGAGGCTGCCGTTTCCCCAGCCCCCACTTCAAAACCCTTATAACTTTGTACCGGAAGTGGTACAAACAAAAGTTCTTGCGGTACATTCCGGCACAAACGTAGCACAAACAGTTGGCATAGCTTTTGTTTCGAAACTCTAAGGTTGGAGGCTTCCGTTTCTCCAGCCCCCCCACTTTGAAACCCTTATAACATCGTACCGGAAGTGGTATAAACGAAATATTTAGCGGTACATTCCGGCACAAACGTAGCACAAACGATTGCCATAGGTTTTGTTTCGAAATTCCAAGTTTGGAGGCTGCCGTTTCTCCAGCCCATCACTTTAAAACCCTTTTTACTTCGTACCGGAAGTGGTACAAACGAAAATTTTTGCGGTACATTCCCGCACAAACGTAGCACAAACGATTTGCATACCTTTTGCTTCGAAATTCCAAGTTTTGAGGCTTCCGTTTCTCCAGCCCCCCCACTTCGAAACCCTTATAACTTCGTACCGGAAGTGGTACAAACGAAAATTTTTGCGGTACATTCCGGCACAAACGTAGCACAAACGATTGCCATAGGTTTTGTTTTGAATTTTTAGGTGGGGTGCTGCCGTTTCCCCAGCCCCCACTTTTAAACCCTTATAACTTCATACCGGAAGTGGTACAAACTAAAATTTTTGCGGTACATTCAGGCACAAACCTAGCTCAAACGATTGCCAAAGGTTTTGTTTTGAAATTTTTAGGTGGGGTTCTGCCGTTTCCCCAGCCCCCACTTTTAAACCCTTATAACTTCGTACCGGAAGTGGTACAAACGAAGATTTTTGCGGTACATTCCGGCACAAACCTAGCACAATCGATTGACATAAATTTTGCTTTGAAATTCCTAGGTGGGGGCTGCCGTTTCCCCAGCCCGCCACTTCAAAACCCTTACAATTTCGTACCGGAAGTGGTATAACCGAAACTTTTTGCGGTACATTCCGGCACAAACGTAGCACAAACGATTAGCATAGTTTTTGTTTCGAAATTCCTAGGTTAGAGGCTGCCGTTTCTTAGCCCCCACTTCAAAACCCTTATAACTTTGTACCGGAAGTGGTACAAACAAACGTTCTTGCGGTACATTAGGGCACAAACGTAGCACAAACGATTGGCATAGGTTTTGTTTCGAAATTCCAAGTTTGGAGGCTGCCGCTTCTCCAGCCTCCCCACTTTAAAACCCTTATAACTTCGTACCGGAAGTGGTACAAACGAAAATTTTTGCGGTACATTCCGGCACAAACGTAGCACAAACAATTGGCATAGCTTTTGTTTCGAAATCCCAAGGTTGGAGGCTTCCGTTTCTCCAGCCCCCTCACTTTGAAACCCTTATAACATCGTACCTGAAATGGTATAAACGAAATATTTAGCGGTACATTCCGGCACAAACGTAGCACAAACGATTGCCATAGGTTTTGTTTCGAAATTCCAAGTTTGGAGGCTGCCGTTTCCCCAGCCCCTCACTTTAAAACCCTTTTTACTTCGTACCGGAAGTGGTACAAACGAAAATTTTTGCGGTACATTCCCGCACAAACGTAGCACAAACGATTTGCATACCTTTTGTTTCGAAATTCCAAGTTTTGAGGCTTCCGTTTCTCCAGCCCCCCCACTTTGAAACCCTTATAACTTCGTACCGGAAGTGGTACAAACGAAAATTTTTGCGGTACATTTCGGCACAAACGTAGCACAAACGATTGGCATAGGTTTTGTTTTGAATTTTTAGGTGGGGGGGCTGCCGTTTCCCCAGCCCCCACTTTTAAACCCTTATAACTTCATACCGGAAGTGGTACAAACTAAAATTTTTGCGGTACATTCAGGCACAAACCTAGCACAAACGATTGCCAAAGGTTTTGTTTTGAAATTTTTAGGTGGGGGGCTGCCGTTTCCCCAGCCCCCAGTTTTAAACCCTTATAACTTCGTACCGGAAGTGGTACAAACGAAGATTTTTGCGGTACATTCCGGCACAAACCTAGCACAATCGATTGACATAAATTTTGCTTTGAAATTCCTAGGTGGGGGCTGCCGTTTCTCCAGCCCGCCACTTCAAAACCCTTACAATTTCGTACCGGAAGTGGTACAACCGAAAATTTATGCGGTACATTCCGGCACAAACGTAGCACAAACGATTAGCATAGTTTTTGTTTCGAAATTCCAAGGTTGGAGGCTTCCGTTTCTCCAGCCCCCTCACTTTGAAACCCTTATAACATCGTACCGGAAGTGGTATAAACGAAATATTTAGCGGTACATTCCGGCACAAACGTAGCACAAACGATTGCCATAGGTTTTGTTTCGAAATTCCAAGTTTGGAGGCTGCCGCTTCTCCAGCCCCCCCACTTTAAATCCCTTATAACTTCGTACCGGAAGTGGTACAAACGAAAATTTTTGCGGTACATTCCGGCACAAACGTAGCACAAACAATTGGCATAGCTTTTGTTTCGAAATTCCAAGGTTGGAGGCTTCCGTTTTTCCAGCCCCCTCACTTTGAAACCCTTATAACATCGTTCCGGAAGTGGTATAAACGAAATATTTAGCGGTACATTCCGGCACAAACGTAGCACAAACTATTGCCATAGGTTTTGTTTCGAAATTCCAAGTTTGGAGGCTGCCGTTTCTCCAGCCCCTCACTTTAAAACCCTTTTTACTTCGTACCGGAAGTGGCACAAACGAAAATTTTTGCGGTACATTCCCGCACAAACGTAGCACAAACGATTGCCATAGGTTTTGTTTCGAAATTCCAAGTTTTGAGGCTTCCGTTTCTCCAGCCCCCCCACTTTGAAACCCTTATAACTTCGTACCGGAAGTGGTACAAACGAAAATTTTTGCGGTACATTCCGGCACAAACGTAGCACAAACGATTGCCATAGGTTTTGTTTCGAAATTCCAAGTTTGGAGTCTGCCGTTTCTCCAGCCCCCCCACTTTAAAACCCTTATAACTTCGTACCGGAATTGGTACAAACGAAAATTTTTGCGGTAAATTCCGGCACAAACGTAGCACAAACGATTGGCATAGGTTTTGTTTTGAAATTCCTAGGTGGGGGGGCTGCCGTTTCCCCAGCCCCCCCACTTTAAAACCTTTATAACTTTGTACCGGAAGTGGTACAAACGAAAATTTTTGCGGTACATTCCGGCACAAACGTAGCACAAACGATTGGCATAGGTTTTGTTTTGAAATTCCTAGGTGGGGGGCTGCCGTTTCGCCAGCCCCCCCACTTTAAAACCCTTATAACTTCGTACCGGAAGTGGTACAAACGAAAATTTTTGCGGTACATTCCGGCACAAACGTAGCACAAACGATTGGCATAGGTTTTGTTTCGAAACTCCAAGGTGGGGGGGCTGGCGAAATGCACCTCATTGACCCACTCTGACCCATCATCCATTGTGATCCACTCTGATCTACCACCAACTAAGAACTACTCTGAACCATTGCGACCAACTCCGACCGACCAAAACCCATCGTCATCAACTCTGACCCATGATCCACGCCCTTCTCTCCATTGACTAAAGAGATTACACTTGTAATAAAACAAGACTATGAAGTTATCACTTATCGGAGTTTGAATTTCTACCGTCAATGGCTCATTGCACCTCTCTATTACAATATTGGTGGATCTGATCTTTAAGATATACAAAGGTAAAGTGTTGTTCATCTTCCGAATTAAAATAAATTTAAATTTGTCATATATATATAATTATTTCTTTGTTGCCTTACATACACATTTCAGTAGAAAATAGAATGAAATTTAAAAGTCTCAAATCAAGGAAAAGTAGACGAACGTAAAAAAGAAAGAAAAACTAATTTTCTATATAATTAAGCATGCCGTACTAATTGAAAATGCCCATGTAATTAAGTTCAGAATACCAATTTTATGGCCATTTTCTTTCAACTTCATGGCATGATTGCCTTATGGTCTGCACGCTCCATATATTAAACACCAGCTTCTGCAATTATAAATAGAAAGCAGTGGGTATAAAATTCGATGAACTGTAGTTTTCATTACTCAATTTCTTTCTCAACTAATATCAAACATTTTCGATTATTTTTACAGATCAACCCACTACCAATTTCCAATATATAGAAAATGCCCCTCTCATAAAAAAATAAAAAAAAATGTCAGGACATATGCTGTTTATTTTTAATAAAGAGTTATATGCTGAATTTCAGCTCTTAGTTCAACGACTTGTGAGATACTCAATTTTTCGCAAAAATTCGGACTTCTACTCCCCCCTAAGGATATGTATTATAATTGTTAGGTTTGTTTCTTTTTGGTACCTTCAGTGAAGCAAAGTATTACTTTAATTAACTTCTCAAATCTACTAGAGTTTACAAATGAATTATACCATTTTCTTTTCACTGTCAACCTTTAATTGACTTACACCAATACACTCAATTAAACAGGAGCCTTTCTGAATCCCAAAAACTATAAGAATAACTATGATCCCACTTGGCGTTACCATAAGCCACTAAAATGTCAAAAGCCACTCTTGGCTCATCAACCTAACATAACAGTGTCCACTCTCGGCTCTTCGACCTTATTATCAACAGCCACGCTTGCCTCATAAACCCTAAAATATCAATTGCCAAACTGGCTCTAACTTTCCCTAACATAAAAAAGACTTCAGCCACTTATATGGCTCCATTTCTACATCAACACGATTACACATTATTTATTTCTACATAGAAACATCCTTCATTTGTTG
Organism: Thermobia domestica; assembly: GCF_964235325.1. Taxonomy (NCBI): domain Eukaryota; kingdom Metazoa; phylum Arthropoda; class Insecta; order Zygentoma; family Lepismatidae; genus Thermobia; species Thermobia domestica. The sequence goes on from NC_137456.1 coordinate 230,143,981, forward strand.
TTTCTATTTTCCAACACTTTGTCCGATTATTCAAAATTAACACCATTTAAAGCTAACTAATATAATTCAATACTCTCCCGTGTATTGCCAAAAAGAAATTGTCAAAAGCACAGTCTCATCCCAATATTCTCCCGGGGATTACCGAAATAAAACAGCAAAAGAATTCAAGGTCTACATAACTACAACAAACGATGATCTCTAATTCACGGCTAAACGTACGCACTTTTGCTCTCGTTGTCCCCAATAACTACATATTTCTCCGCCCCTTTATCCCTAACTTAAAAATAAAACCTAATTCAAATATGCTTATTTAGTGAATTTATTATAATTAAATGCCACTCACTAGATGCTACAGCTACAACTACGTAACAAAAAATAACAAATGTGAAACATGTTCTGAATTATTTTTAGATTTCTAACGCTAATATTAAACATATTACAATAGTAAAAGAGCATTGTTTATGAAATAGTATATTTGCTCTTGATTTTTAACTTTTTTCATAAGGAAAAAATTAAGATATTATTCAAGTTTTAAACTTCGCACGCTGCAAATATGTTGCCCTCTAGGCAATGGGACTAATGTGAAATGTGGACTAATGGGAAATGCGGCACTGTTAGCGGCGCTGAAAACTTACGATTCGATTCTACTATCGGTTGACGTCGATATTTTTATGTTGCTACGTAACCATCCTGGGTGCTAATTGGAGCTTAATTGGACTTGAATTGAAAGTAGAACTATTCATCTAAGCGACCACGAAACTATGGATTCAATACTAATTTCGACCCGTTTCTAGCATTTTTGATATGTATCCCGACAGTACTCTTTTCCAGACTGTAAGAAATATAGTTAAAATTGCTCTAGATATATCAGAATTATGTTGCAACACACACATACATCCACTTTTATATTCTGTATAAATAGAGAGTGATCGAGCGAGCGAGAGAGAGCGGCTCAAGGCATCACCACTTCCACATTGCGAAAGCATATATCAGGAATTGACATAGCCGGAACCAGAAAGGGTCCAGGGGGTGCCGGCTCCTCCTAGAAGCAAAGCTGGCTCTCCCCAGAATTTTTATACTGGATGAAAATAATGTTATTAATTTACCTTAATTTACGCATAACAATTTTAATGATGCTTGCATTCGACATGTTTAATAGTGTCTATATTCGTCCGCCTATCGACTTTTTTTTAAATATGGGTCTAGGGTCTTGTGCCTGAATGTAATAAAATACCTGGACTAATGTCATAGTGGGCAGTATAGTGACCTCTCGAACTGAGCTCTACGCGACTTTTTTTATTTGATAGCTTCATTAATGTAAATATTTTTGTATTCTTTTAAGTAATTCACTTATTGACGTAGTAATTTTTTCTTGTTTATATATGTGTGTTAAATCAGTCTTATTGTTATTATTTTATTTATAGCATACTGTAGTAATGTTTGAACAGTTATGATTCTCAGAGCAAATTATTAAGGCACACTAAAAAAAACAGAAAGGAAAGAAAAAAAGAAGCCGAACTCTTGAACTGGTAAACTGAAGCAATTACGCATATAATACCCATTCAAAAGTCACTATTCAATATCGTTTGTTGCTTTTCCTCCTTCTTCTTAGTATTAGTATTATTTATGAACTGAAGTTTGTAGTTACATTCTTAAGGTATAAACTGTAATCAGGTGCGCACCCAGAAATTTTTGTTCAGAGTGTCGAAAGTTGGGAGGGGTACAATATTGCAAGACACAAACATGACTTTATTCTGCGTCCGAGTAAACCATAAATAATTTCCAAGTAGCGTAAGTTGTGCACCATATGAACAATTTTATATTTTGCTTTCGAAAAGGGAGTGTATTTGTGCTATGCTAAAGACAAAAATATGTTCCTGATAACCTGATATTGTAGTTTCATGCTGCAAAAGTTACATGGGTATCGCAGCAATAACAAGCAGTGTCCGTAGTTTGAGGGAAATTTCTCTAATCTAGAGAAATTCTTGCGCTTACTGATTAGCCAATATAAATATTTAAGTTTTTCTTTGTTCGTTGGAAATAAACCAATAATAATTTCACTGTTAAGTCAAGTATAGTTTTATTAAGGAAGTGCACATATGTATGTCAAGTCACTAAGATTTCATGCGATCCAAATTGGATGGACTTTCCATGAGTGCTCCCTGGTACAGACAAAACACAATCATTAAATATATATATATATATATATATATATATATATATATATATATATATATATATATATATATATTTGAGGGTTCGGGTCCGGTGGACCTCTTTGTGGGTATCCCCTGGCTGTAATATTTTCCAACTATTGACGCTAACGATGTAACTACATCAATACGCTTAAAAGCCCATAATGTAATTCAGGAATATTATAAGTGTTGATATATTTTCTCTCTCTCTTAAAATATTGTGATCAACATTATTATCAATCAATTCTGCTGGTTGAATCTTTGTTTCATTAAATGTTTGTTTTTTTAATTTTTACAATCACATCTGGTTGTCCATCAGGGCCACTTATCATACGTCCTCCCGAAAATTGTAAGGTGTGTAATTTAATATTTAATTGAAAAGATAATGGGAAACATCTTTTATAGGAAAACGGCTCCCTCAAGTCCGTCTACATGTCTTCTCCTCTCGTATTGTTGATCTGCTTCACTCTAATTGTATTTGTTTTTAATATTTAAGTTGTTCGGGAGTTAGCCAACTATATTTCTACCACTGTTTTGTATACCATTGTTTGTTTTTTTTAGTTAAAAATGTTTTGTGTACAAAAATTTATTGCATTTCTTTGTTCGCAAAAATTTATGTAATTAAACTGCAACATTAGTAAACGACAATGAATAGCCCATGACTGATTTTTGAAAAGTTATAACTTTAAATTATGTCACTTCTTGTATATTTATTTGTGTTTCTAAAAGATGTAAGAGCAGGAGTAAAAGTAAAGGGGAATACAGGAGGACACCCTTCTCCCACTTCCAAAACTATCTACGGTGCCCCTCCAATTCCTAAAAAATGGAATGGGCAAAGATAGGCATGGAAGACGGCGTGACGTCAACCGTCCCCCTCCCTTTTCAGACCCACTTTTACCCTTGTGTAAGAGTACACTGAGAGCATGACAGTTAACGTTTACGAATAATGTATTTTCGCTCAGAATTGCTCGAGTAAAACAGTAATAGAACATTATGAGTTTTCATAATTAGAGTAGATTTTAGGTAGTTACTTAGTAGCATCAGAATATAGGGAATATAAAATTTTAAGTAAATTTCAAAAAAAAATTATCTGAAATGTTACATGATAGTGTCGTGCTAGAACTAAATACCTTGGAGTTGATAATGAGTGCGGGGTAAGGGTGACTATATATAACATCATAACAAGGTCTTCTAAAAGAATCTTCCAATTTTTCAGAACTAATGGACCATGCCCCCCCTTAGGAAAATATCCTTGTTACGCCAATGGGAATTGAATTGAAAATCTATGTAGATTTTCTGCTGTGGCATGCTTCATAAGGGCAATTCCAGTCTGCTCACGTGACCTTTGGGGTTCATGAATTTCTTGCGAGCGTTCCGACTTTGGATTCTCTGTTTATACCCTTTCTTTATGAATCGAATAGTTTTTCAAGAACATAAATGATATGCTGTAATATGAATATTGAGAAGTACCCTCTATATGACAAATAGCTGCAAATAAATACACTACATAATGTATTTATTGCTATTGAACGATTTTCCTAACTTGTATTTAACATTCTCATATATAATACCGACCTGCTGTGAACACCTACCTATCTCAGATGTTATATTTTAAACATAATAATTACTATGTTCTGCAATGATTATGTTATATATGTAACTGATGTATTTTAATGTAGTTATTTTATATAATTTTTCATGCATTGCGGAAAATATAATTTAAAAAAAAACGTAGACCGAGATGAGAATCGAACTCACAACCTTACGATTTGAAATCCGACAGCTTACCATTGAGCTAACACAAGAATTTACAGAAACATGCTTCTAGCGAAACATGTGTAACTGTTCTCAAGAAAATTATGACATTCATATTCACTACAAACGCTGTTTTTGAGGGGATAATTACGTTCTATGTCTTAACTTTGAGCATTCTTTTACATATGGGAAGATTCTTTAACATATCTAAATGTTCAATTACGTATGGAGAGCTAAATGACAAACAAGAATGTGCTGACATTAATACAAGGTTTCGAAATATTGTATCATTAAGTATTTCAATCAATGTTGCTTTTTTTCTACACTTGGTAACAAGTCTTATTATATTTAAAAGAAGAAAAACACATCTGCAAACTTTTTCCCGATTGCAAAGGCTGGCTTGGAAGTTCGAAGCTAGTTTGCTTTTTTCCGAAGATACCCGAAGCTGGACTTAGAAAATTTTTGCCTCAAAACACCAATAAAGAATGCGCTCAACCTTTTTGAGAGAAGGTGTACGTATACAGAATTCTTTACACGGAAGTCTGGTTTTAAGCAAAGCAAGAAATTCTTAAATCAATATCCTTTTACACTTATACTATCTGACCTGCCAATTATGAATATATCCACCACAATAATAATAATAATAATAATAATAATAATAATAATAATAATAATAATAATAATAATAATAATAATAATAATGGTATTATTTTTTTTAAAGTTTCCCTAAAATTAGCAAACCTTACAGAAAAAACGCAATTTGGGAATCGGGTCCAGACCCCTATTTTACACCTTTGCAACTACCCAAATATTAAACGAGGCGTTTCACTAATGTTTCATGTAGAATAAATTCTACTGTACATTTTAAGGTAAATAACATTAAGAAGAGTATCTGTTAATAACTAAAAGGTAAGGCATATAATTAACTAACATTTAGGATGTGCAGAAGTAATTATAAATAATTTACTACACAAACCATAATTCGAGGAGCTTCGGAATACACAGTAACAAAATAAAACACAAGAATCAGTCTACAAAGTAACTTTTATTTGAAGAAACGATGTACAATGTTTTGCGAATCCAGATGAACAAGAAATGTTAATGATACTTTTCGTCTCGTCTTGTCTCGATTGCCATTTAGAAACCGAAACAATAATTTGACTTAACTTTGTCCAGTCTCAAATTAAAATATTAATTTTCATTTCGATTTTGTTAGTTTTTTTTTTTAGAAAGGAGATAGGCAACACCCTAAAACCGCAATATTTTTGCCAAATGTCAAGTTTCTGGTTAATGGTATGACATGAGCGATAATAAGCTCCTAACTTTTAATCTTCTACGAGATTATTATTATCATTTTATTGTTATTCGTAAAGATTTGATACTTGAAGTAATGAAATATAAAAGTGTTGAAATATCGGAAGATTATAAAATGTGTTGCATTGCCGACCAATCGCTACCAAAAATTCTAAAGTAAAAAGATCTTATCTCGACATGGATGCGATCCGAGGACCTCCAGATTATTGTCCGAATGCCTTATCCCTGTATTACGATCACTACGGGATAAATGATTCTTCTTTAGTGTGTTTACGGTAGGCTTCTTTGACTCCTACAAAGTTATACGTTATTTTTCTTCATTTTTAAACGTCTTTCGTATTTCTTTATGACGATAGAAGTCAATAATGTTTGGCACAGTTGATATTAATAGCTTCAGTTGTTGTTAAACCTTTGGTTCACAATTTAGTTTCTTATCCACAACAAACTAAAGATATTATACAATTAATTCTCATACTCTGAATTTGAATCCAAGTCACTTTTTTTCTCTCTTCAACTCCATCACACCTTTCCTCTGTAACTTCTCGTGCTGAATTTTTTTTTTTTAAAGTTTTGATTCACTATACATTCAGTATTGTTCAGATAAAGAGTTGCAAGAATCCGCTCCTTCTTATTTCTTTTGATCACCTTGTTTTGTCTTTCATCCAAGACAGAGAGAATATTGCCTTGCGTAGGAGCAGTAATTTCTTGGACAACTTGAGTAACATCATTCATATGAAACACATTTTCGTGTTGCACTGACTCGATAAAGTTTTGCGATTTTAATTCGTTTTAAAGGTTGAACAGAGATGAATTCTCCGTTGGTCCATTAAATGGTTGCAAGTCCTTCAAGGAAATTTTAAATAATAATAGTTACGTTCGTGAAAATTGAGACTCAATAACTGTTACAGATCTTCTAAAGTTACTCGTTGAAATACCCTGTCTGCTTTCTGTGTCCACTCCGTAATTATAGGTTATTAAAGCTTGCTTAAATCAACTTGTCGGTAGTCAAAAGGGCATAAAACACAAATTCTGAAGCCATTTTAAATGTATCTGAAGTTAAGTGTTTCAGCGATCTATCCAATACACTTCGAAAATCTTATTTCCCAAACGTTACTTGATGTTCCCTCTTCCGATTTCTCACTTGTGTTTTCCAAAATTGCTTTAATGGTCGTAAAACATCAACATCAAAGGGTCCAAAAATGTGTGTACAATTTGATATAAACAAACAATTTCGATATCGTTTGTGGATCAAAACTAGGATAAATGTAAACTTAAGTTGATACATGTCCATCCATAAACAGGATAACAAATAGTTTAATAATACAATTTGTCAGCCATAGAAAAAATGTTTGTTTAGAAAAACTAAGAAATTTCTGAACATATATGACAGTCCAGTTCCCAGCCATCAGGAACAAGATCACCTTTTATATTGAATTCGTGCATACCTGTACAAATCATTGGCGTGTTTTCTTGCTGACGTTGTGCATTTGCTGTCACCAGCACAGTATTTTTTTCTCCACTTGTACTTCTGTTGTAGTTTTTGTAACTCTTTTCTTAAAACCGTATTGCCCTTTGCTGCTTTGAAAAAAGCTGATTCGTCGCTGTTAAGAATCACGCTACGGTCGTTTGTGATTTCGAAGAGACATTGCGACGTGAGATAAACCTTAGCTTCTTCAAGACATGACATCAAATGTTCTTCTGTAATACCACATCTAGCACTATGCAAATTCTGCGGTGTTCTTTCAATAATCTTTGGATGTCTTTTCAGGAAGCTCTGAAACAATTAATTGCTGGAATTCTTTCAACAAAACGTTATTTCTTTTGAGTCCTGATTTTTCAAGCTTTTTTAGGAGCTGTAGCACTAAATCTTGCAGTTCGTCGTTTCGAAACATGATATTGTCTCTTTTGTATTTCAATAATCCGTTTCTCTACGATATCTTCTTCATCATATAGAACATCTTTTGGACCCATTGTACATACAGCTCGACTGATTCTAAGTTTCTTGTTATGTAACCCGATTCGCAGTATGCCACGCATATTCACTGCCGTGGAACTGAAACACCATTTCTAACATCTAAAGGACCTCAAGCATTTGCTGCGAGGTGTAGAGCTTCTTTGGCACAATGCTTGAAAAGACACATGTACGTACGAATAATGAGCACAAGTTGCGATAATAGGTTTGCGTCTATCATTGGTGTCACGCATTGGTCAGCGTCAACCAAAGATGTACATTTTCTGACAGCGTACCTCACTCTCACCGAAATTTCAACCGCAGCCTCAAGCAATTCATTAGGCTCTCCCCTCACGCACCTGGTCCTCGGTTCGATCCCAGCTCGCGCCAAGTGATCTTTGTGGTGGACAAACATCGTGTGCGTGTTGCTTCGGGGTTCTCCCGTTATTCCCACTTTCTTCATTTCACAATTTTCAATCATTTCTGATCAATACTGTCTTCTTAACCCAGCAGGCTTAATTATGGGACGTCAAATTTGAAAAGAGTCCCTTCACTCAACCTCACCCTCGTCAAAATTATTTGGCCCTTTTTCCTAAGAGGACTACTTGGGATTCGCTCTCGCACATCGTCACCATCACCCTCTTTCACCCACACGCACATTGCTCGGCCCTCAACTTTATGTGAATTCCTCACCCGCACATTAGTTACAGGGTGAGAATATCTTGATGAAGGCTGTCCTCTAAAAATAAATATCAGTGATCTGGATATAGGATAGGAGTTTAATGAGTGCGATACACTAGGACTGTGCTTATGTTTACTCTTTCGCCACATTGGTGTTTCATGCTTATACGATATCCACAGGATGTTTCAAAATAACTTCCTACAACTTTTGGGATGTGATTAAAGAGGTTACAACTAGACGAACATTTATTTAACATGTTTTCCTTTGGGGCCTCGTGTCGTTGGTATGTCCTATATAGGAGGTTACATTTTAATAATATTTTCAGCTTTTCGACGACTGTGGCTACACATGACTTCCGCAAATGTTGTGGAATATTGGTAACACATTGTATAGGACTTATACGAAAAAGTACATCTCGGCATTTGTCCCTGGGAGCTTCTACATCAAAATGAATGGCTCATAGAAATTGTGGTATCTAATTTTGCCGTGCATACGAACTTAAATATGCTGAAGGTGTCCATAATTTGGCCAAAGTTGCTAAGCTATACCAGTAATACAAACCCATTGTCCATTATCCGTTTTTAAAGCCATTTTGTTCATGTAGTTTTGCTGATACTTTTGCAGTTTATGTTTATGTTATTGAGACATTTTCAAATTCTACTAGTAATAGACGGATGGTGTCCAACATTGGAAAATACCACATTTATTATTTTTCATTTTTATTTTTATTTCTATTCCTGAAATAGAATGGTAACCAATATTTAGAATATCTGTTGAGGCTTCCGAATTGTGGTTATTGTTTTTCTCTCAAGTAAGCCACATGCTTCATACATGTTAATGTTATCACCAAACTACATGTTAATGTTATCAAAAGATCAGGAATGCAAATATCAGTGAAAAGATTGATGACAGTCACATTTACGAATTGTAGCAAATCTTGAAATTTTCATTCGCGTTTTCTCGAAAGTGCATAACTGAGAATTATCATTATCTTGCCGCAAGGGGCAGAATTATCTAGAATGCTGTAACTACATTATGTAACTTAGATTGGGTAGCTATGGTTTTATGCTTCTTTGTAATTTGAACATTATAAAATAAGGCATAGTAATCATAAGGTATTGATTATGGGGAAACTATATTTATACAGCTTCTTACTATATTTTTCAGAACATCTTCTCCGAAATTTCAACAGAAAACACTTTTAGAGGTCGAATTTATGAAACATCAATCTTCATTGCATGCTTACTTACTCCCAGGAAATTCAAAGGTACAATTAACATTCTGTTATACGTATGTTGTATAAAGTAGTAACTACTAATAGAAATGTATGTCCTTTGTGTAGGCTAATTCTGAGCAAACCAAAAACACTAGCTAGGGATGGTCACGAAGTTTTACTCTGACTTCATATCGATACTATACTCAATCGACTCATTTTTACATATGAAACTATTACACATACGAAGAAATCCTCGATCGCAAGCTTGTTTGAATTACAGAAATGTTGGTAACCTAAAAGGTGAAACCTGAGCATCCTGAAAGTTTGAAGCAACCATTTGTTGAGATATACGCTTCTTCTCTCGCACTGAGGGTTTATTCTGAGTGTTCAGTACTACATTTGGTGATGAGAACAAAACACATGCAGTTGTCACGATAAAGGGGATTGGCTTCTTACAACTTGCAAATTGCCTCTTGTTTGGCACATCGGGTCGATAAGCTAATATCATGTATTTCATATCACTACTAAGCAGTATTGTAATTCAAATTTCCTTTTCCTGTGTGACCATTTTCAAATTTAACAATGATTTGTCCCCGAAACACATTGCCAAGCTTGAGAAATTCAATGCAGAATTTCACGTTATTCGTAATTAATCTTGTGATAATCAATATTGTGATGCATTGCCTTTTGTAGGAAGAAGTGCGACCAATATTTTCAAAAAAGTCTCTGTCACCAATATGTTGTGTTGCCCAGATCAACTGTGCAACAAAATATTAGCACTTTCCGCACTAGAACATAGTATTGTATATAGAAAGAAAAATCACTTCATTGTTAAAAGGAAGTTATACCGGATAAATTATCCACCACAGACTTGCGTTGACATTGAATACCAATATCAGTTTACACTACAGGCTGGCGCTAATAGTGAACACTATTTTCAGTTTACATAACCAAATATCATTCCTAGTCAATCACGCGGAATTGGTGCTTTAAAGATATCACGCAGTGCCAGAGCTCCCAGTTGTGGAACTACCTGATCGGTTCTTCATATCCTGTCAGCTTATACTTATGGGGAGACAGTGTTTCAGTAGATCGTGGCTCTTAATGTTTCTTTTCTTAGTTTTCAGCGAATTAAAAAGCTGATTATGGGAAAAGTATTGATCAAACTCCAGAAAATATTTCAAGATATTTAACGTAAAAATAGGCCGAAAAATTTTACAAAACGATTACCCAGAATGATCACTAAAAGCTGTGAATAAGATATCATTTGTACTTTAGAATACCGATTTTTCGTACACCGTCACTAGCAGATCGTTCGCTTTTGGCCGCGTTTATTACCTAATATCGTAAAATATTCCCTAAAGTTTGGCGACGAATTTCCGACAATTGCCCTCAAAAACCGTTTAAAATTTAATTAAGGCGAGCGATGATTTATTGAAACACCGCCTTCCACAAGGCAAAGAGGTAGCCGACTTGTTTCAAAGTGCTGTTCACGTTAGTTCAACGGCCAAGCGTTTCGGAGACAAGTGGGATTGTTCAATTTGAAGGTAGTCATAAAGACTGTGATACTTTAATTATAATACAGTCAAATAGGGATGACAAATACATTTTATCAGGCTATCGAATCCGTGAGACAAACTAAAGGCAATTTGCTAGTAGTAAGATGTCATTATTCTCCACCGCCTCTCTAGTAAGTGTTTTTGTCTTGCATAATGCGTACGTGTTCACCCTACTACTGTGCTGGTCACCCAAGAAAACCCCCCTATAAAAAAAATAATGTGTGTATCTCAAAATATATTTACTTCAAATTTTCGCAAAATATGTTCCATAGTTTTGTTACTTTAACAGCCGTAATTTAAACACGCTTGCGAATGAGGATTTCAATGTAGAAACGAGTCTATTGAGCATAGAATTGATATGAAGTCAGAGTAACACCCCGCGACTTCCGTTAGCAAGAGCAATTGATTTACCTTCCTCACAGGTAGCGTGGTAGTTGTTTACATCATGTGCATTATTTTAAATCTACCCAACTCTAACCAGAAAATAACATCGTGTATTAACATAACAGAAGTGAAGTTACAGTGATACTCACACATTATAACGCTCGCATATCATTGTGTTTTAAGAATAAAATAATTTACCTAAATTCTTGCTTTTAATACCAATACTCAAAAAAAAAAATACTACAAATGAATGAATTTTCCTCTAGTCACATAAAATGAAAAAAATATACACACAAACTTTATGTTTAGCAACGTTTTTGCAATATGGAAAAAGTCTGTAATACATACAAAACAATGAAGTTGTCCAGCATATAAGTTTCAAGACAAGAATTATTCGTGATATTCTTCAACCCAAAAAGCTTAACAGTCTTACCATCAGAATATAGATAAATTTTCAAATGAGGCGACGTAAGGTTATTGAATGTTTCAGTTTTACATATAAATCAAACACTTACACACATATAAATCAAACTCTACAAAACATTACGTTCTATCGGGAACAAATGAAGATACATTATAACAAACATACATAAACAAAACGTGATGACCTCAGGAAAATTAAAACTAACTTCGTTTTCCAAAAATATTATAATCAATTCCGGAAATTGTTTTCAATGCACATAAACATCTCAAACTATTCTGGAAATTTGAAAAACGTGGTTAAATAATCATATTTCTTAAAATAGCTTACTAGTGGAAATATTTCACTAACACTTTTTGATTATTTTTTATCTTTAGCAACAGATACAATTTGGGTAATTATAATTCAAAAAGGTATGGAAATTATACAGCGTGTATATAAAAGAACTCCGCGGTTTTGAGACAAAATATTTTAATTAAGTAAAAAACCTACATACATGTGTTATACATGGTTGCAAAGCCTACATTTTCACGTTTTTTTTTTTTTAACAATTTAATAAAGTTCAATATGAGCACCGTGAGTGGCACGGCACACATCGTAACGGTACTTTATCTCTTGCCATATCCTGGCCAGCATGTCTGGGGGGACGGTTGCCACGCAATTGACTATTCGTTCGTTGAGATGGCGAACATTACGAATTTTCTCTTGATATGCCCCCAGAAGAAAAAGTCCAAGATTCTTGATATGCCCCCAGAAGAAAAAGTCCAACGGACTTAGTACGGTAACAAGAGACTTAGTTTCTATGAGCCAAATAACACATCGAGCCTTTTGTTGTGGAGTCACCATAGCGCGAAGCGCAACAATCCACACGGCACGATACTGATTCACTGACTACCGCAGCCGCTACGTCGTCTCAAGGTCAACGCTCCTCAGCGTTGCCACCTGTTGATAAAAACATTTCCAATTAGTATAACTAGAACTTTTTGAGACAGTCGTTTCAGAAAAATTAACTAAATTTTGCTCTCTTTTATCTTTAATAAGATATGAATTTTTAAAACTCCGGAGTTCTTTTATAAACACCCTGTATAATTGAAAGCATTATTGCAAATTTTGTTGTTACTTAAGACGTCTTAGAAACGGTTTGCAGTATCGATATGCCTCAACGAGGTTATGGCCATCATATTTAAGTTTTCAAGTTTTACATTCCACAATTATGCCCGTTAGGCTAAAGGCGACCATCAAATTTATTTGAAGTCGTACTTGCAATTGGATTAAATTCTTGTCTAAGCAGTTTCTCAAAAAATAAGGTTTCCAATAAAGTCAATTTCTTCTACATTGTACCTATATTCCTAGTCTGTTGAAATCTGCAATATCCACAGCATTGAGCACAAGAGTACTTAGGATGTTCCTCGCCGTGTTGCTTAACTTGTATTGCTACTGCTACACGAAATAACAAATGTACTGCAAGTTTTAGATTAAAATGCAGATTTTATATTTGAATAACAAGACGTACTGCCCTTTACAGAAAAAAATATTGATGTAGATTTGGCAACACTGTTGCCATTAGGGTGTATCAATATACAGCAACTCCTATTTTCACGGTTGCTAATTTTATTGTTCTTTATCTATTTGTTTGAGAATTACAGGTAAATATTGCAGAATATAATAAATTTGAGAGAATATTACCGAATGTCCTCTTCTTTGTATATTCATTAAACAGCTGAGGAGTGGTGTTACTATCGCATGTTCTTGGCAATGCCAATGGAAATCTTTATAACATAAGGCTTTTAGTATGACCAACGAGGTGCTTCTATATGTAATTTAAAATGCTGTTTAAATTTCCAGTTCAAAAGGACGTGACATACTGCAAAACACCAGTCACAGTGACTCACACTGATCCACCGACCCTTTCTGTTCAGTGCATTGTAGACAGCATCTTCTGAACACTGGTGAGCTTGTCTATGTTTTATTTACAAGATATCCGTTTTCTTCTTTTTTCATTTGTTTCTAATGAAAAAAGTTCAGCCACTTTGGATTTAGAAATTTGGAATTACAAGAGCTTCAATAGCAATAGGAATTTAATTTGTAAATACAGCCTGTGAGCTTTTAGAGGAGCTAACTGCTAGGAAACTATTTTTGAATCATCTCTAATATGTGAATTATTATATAAAAATTGAAAGCAACAATCTGAGTGATGATCAGAATCAAATTGCAAAGTCAAATGAAATGACGTTTGGTACATAAACCCAGGCCCCAATCTCAACTTGGATGTTATCATACGCGTATTCTTTCGTTATAATACATATCCTTAGGGAGGAGTAGGAGTGCTATTTTTTAGAAACAATTAGTATATTACAATCCGTTGAACTTAAACCTGAAATTCTGTATAGAACAGTTTATGAAAAATAAAAAAGAACATATCCTCCCATTTCTTAAAAAAAATATTTTATGAGGGGGGGGGGGGGGCATTTTCTGTATATTACAAAACTGGAAATTCATGATGGGTTAATTTGTAAAAATAATGAAAAACGATTGATATTAGTTGAGAAAGAAAATGTGAAATGAAAAGTTTAGTTCTTTGCATTTCACAACCACTGCTTTGTAGCATAATAATTGCTGAAGCTCGTGTTTAATATATTGAGGTTTCCGAGCGTAAGACAACCAAGCCATTAAGTTCTGAGGAAAATGGCCATAAAATCTGTATTCCAAGCTTAATTTCATGGGCGTTCTAAATTAGTACGATATGCTTAATTATATGGAAAATTCGTTTTTTTACATTGGTCTACTTTATCTTGATTTTCGACTCAAATTTCATTTTATTTTCTACTGAAATGTATCTGTAAGCTAACAAAGAAATAATTAGACATGATATATCTAAATTCATCTTAATTTGGAAGAAGAGAAACACGTTAGCATTGTATGTCTTAAAGGTCAAATCCATCAGTATTGTAACAGTGCGATGGTTGAGTGGTTGACGGTAAAAATTCAAACTCCGATAAGTGATAATTTCACAGTCTTGTTTTATTGCAAGTGTAACCTCTTTAATCAATACAGAGGGGAACGTCGATCATAGGTGAAAGTTCATGACGCGGGTTTGAGTGGATCGGAGTTGGTCCCAATGCTTCAGAGTGGGTCACGGTGGGTGGTAGGTCAGAGATAGTCAATGATCATTACCATGGTGGGAGATAGTGGGTCACGGTGGGTCGTGGATGAAGTTTTCATCGACCCACACCATCTCTGGTTAAAATTGTACTAAAGTTAAGAGGCACCGTAAGCTCACGTCGGCGATTATGCTAAAATTTTGCACATAGATAGTACCCCAAAAGAAAGCAACAAATATGAAACGGTTCACCGTACCACCTCCTAGAACTCGAGATAAAGGGCTTCTCTGATTGGCTAAACTAAGCAATCAAAGATTTATTTTTCAACAAGCGAGCTTCTTATCATCGTTTCCGTGGTGAAGTCAGAAAGTAGTAATGGGGTCATCCTATACTCTTTATTATCCAATTTGGGGCCCCTTGGAGCATTGCGTTAATGGAAATGAGTCAGGGATGCTTTCTCCCGGGAATGCGTCACATATTGAAATTTTTGCTTATGCATAATCAGGGGCCAAGCACGCTGGTGCGAATGAGTTAGAGGTACGTTGGCCCGGCTAATGATTTGTATGACGTCATTCAATTGGGACTTTTGGATTACTGGTTATGATGATTTGTTTGTTTTCTTTTATGGATATAAAATTATTAAATAAACATATTTTTGATGATTTATTACGTTATGAATTAGTACATGTTTATGAATGCTTTTTAATTTCGTTCCCTTTTTTGGCATAAAATTTGGAGATTGTTATCCCTTTGATGACATGGTATATAATTGGACGAGCACTGGTGCAAATGAAATCTATAGTTTTATGGCACACTTTATGCCGGTTAGGCTAAACTAGATGGTGACGATGAGAAATGAATGAATTGGTGCAATGGAAGTGTGGGAGAAAATTGGAGTATCCGGGTCCACCGCGCCCACTACCGGTGCGAATGAATTAGAGGTATTCGGTTCGAGCTAATGTGTTTGTTTGACGTCGGGGAGACCCTATTTCACTCTTGATTATACAATTTGGGGCTTCGTGGACCATAGCGTTAGTGCGAATGAGTCAGGGATGTTTTGGCCCGGGATTGCATCACCTATTGAAATTTTGCTCATGCTTACTTATGGGCCAGGGAATGCATAGGATCACTCAGGTCACGTAAGATCACATTGATTCACATCAGGAGTTGGGGGGCGTATAGGACCTCGTTCCCTTCGCTGAGTATAAAAATATTAATTTCGGAAGTTTTTTTTAACTTATCCTATTATTTTTGATGAGCATTTTTCGTTCTGTGACTGAGTACAATGGTTCACTTTTTAAATTTGGGTGTCATCTCGTTCCCTTTGATAAGTATCAATGATTTATTTTAAGTCCCTATTATGTTATGTGATTATATGGAGGTATACTTAAGATCATTTACTTAAATTTGATATGTACTTCATGATCCATTTCGTTCCACCTGAAGGAAGAACATGAATACCTTAAAAGTGTATTGTTCACCCTTAACAATTTTAAGTTAATATAAGACCTTGTGATTTATATCGTTCTTCTTCAATAATGATTGATTACTATGTTATCGACATTACAATCGTCCTGAGTTCGATTCTTGGTGCTAGTGTTAGGATTTTTTAAAGTCCCGTCGAAGCTAATCAAAAGGATGATGATGAGAAATGATGAAATGAGGAAACATCATAAACTTACTTGGTTGTAGATTGGAGCAGAGACCTCACACATTAGAAATAATTGCTGAACCACCGTGACCCATTGAAGCTTTAATTTTCTGTGCGAGCAGTTTTGCATATGAAAAGACGACGAACAGATTTAAACAGATTATGTTACATTACACATTTCGGTGCTAGCAGTATTCTGACTAGGTTTATGTTTTATATACAAAAGGAGGTCTGTGTCAGTGGCGGCTAATGTTACTGTTGCAGCGTTGCGCAACGACCAAGGTATTTCAAGAAAAAATATTATTAGCAATAGAAGTAAAAAACAGAAAAAAATACTTTCTAATACTTCCACATATACTTCAAATAAGATATTTTTTTACCTCATTAACTGTCCGTTTCGTTAATCCGTTTTAAAAATCGAAAAATAATCCGTCACAGAGTCTCTAATTTATATTGTGTTGCAGCGAGCATACAACGACCAGATTCCTTCAGCGCGGCAATTGGAGCAAATGTCAAGTCTCCTTTCCCCTATCTCAGAAGTTAAAGGGTCTGGTCGTTGCAGTGTTTCGGCAACACAGCACGGTTTCCAGTGAATGAGAAGGTTTTTTGCACTAAATAAGCTTTCTGAATTTTATTTCACTAGCAATTAGCAAATGAAATTTGTTTTTATGCATTCATATTTTTTAAAATGCGATACTCATACTGAAGCAAATCAATATAATGACAATGAAAAAAAGTGAGAGCAGAATTACAAAATAAGAAAGAAAATATGTAGTAGAGCAGAAATCAAATGAAAGTTGATCCGCTTTTACAAATTAATTCTTAGCTTATATAGATAATGAAGGTTTCTTCTACAGTAATTTATGAACCAAATATTAATAAGTCAATATGCAGAATCCCCCCACTGTGGACATTTTTTGTATATACATATTTCTTTTATAAAATAAGTATGTTTAACACTCTTGATAAAACTGTATGGTGGGGAACGCCACATTGAATTTGGGACTAGTTAGCAATGCTCAGAGGCGTAGCCACGAGAGGGTTCACCGGGTCCGGATCTCCCAAAAATTTCGAAACTTGACGACCATTTGTAGACTTTCCTAACAAACTATACTTGTTTAATAGAGGAATGATTGATGTGCGCTAAATATTTTATTTTAAGCGTCATCATGTACTCTTTTTTTCTGATGGAAATAACCGTTCTATCATTTTTTTAAATTATAGATGACAGTAATTAAGAATTACTTAACTTTTCGGGGACACTATGAGACAGGTTCGTTATTATGTAGACGTATTGGACCTTCCTAAAATACTTTGAACCCCTCCCACCTAATATGTTGTTCCTATATCTGGCGGGTTCAAGGTTGTTTTCCAGATCGTGACATTGATATACATTGTTTCGCCTCATATGGAAGTATATTATGTACATCGTGCATTGCGTAGCAACCAAGACGGATGATTTTGAATGTAGTTTTTTCTCTTTTACGTACATGTGTGTGTGTGTGTGTGTGTGTGTCTGTATTGATGTATGAATAGGGTTGCCAACTCTGTAAAAAATAGCACTTCCTCAAAATTCTCTATGATATAATTGTCAGCGTGAAGTATCTCTGTTTGGACCTATCCATTGAAAGAAATGTACTATCGTGAACAAAAGTGCATTAACACATATATTCTGTATGTCCTTAGAACATTCACTAACAAGCTTAATAGATACATTGTGCTATAAAAGAGAAACTGATATTGATCAATCGGCATTGATCAATTTATTGTATTTACCAGTAACTAGCACTGCTTTAAAATTATCGAAACAGATGAAGAAAAGTATAATAATCTTTACGTGACAATTTTGAATTTGGAAAATAAAATTCACTCTTTAAACGTATAGTCTCTACTTCAACTACAGGAAATTGCTTTAAGAAGTCTCTTTCCAATTTAATAAATGAATAAAATTCCTTGAAAGTTAATTTCAAATTTTCCCTGATACAGTCCCTGTCATCTATCAAAAATTTTCTAAACAGGTGAAAAAAATATGTTAATCGTTGATAGATGGTGAAAGGTAACAGTTTTGATTTTACAGAGTGACAGATACTTCTCAATATCTATATATCGAACTAGATACAAATTTAAAAAAAAGGTTATAAAGGGGCTGGTGAGAAGTTTGTACCCATGACGGGCTTTAATCAAGCAACAGCAAGTTTTCCGGCCAGGCCAATGAAAAGCCTGCTAGTTGGCAGCACTATGTACGAATATATGACATTCGCAATTCATATAAAAGTATCTCTTTTGTATCAGCTGTTTTGGTTATTTGTTTTTACGTTTAATTTTATTGTGTGTGCTTTAATTCTGTACATAACCTGGAAATTCTGAAAGAATTGCCTACTATGAGAGTTGTAAATAACGTATAAAAATGCTCAGCTTTCAACTGATGAAGAAAATTACAATTAAGGCTTAGACAAAAACAAGCAAAGTGCAATTCAGGAGAGTGTTCGAAAAAAAAAAACGGTTTAAATTTACAGGACATCTTATGGCAGTAGTGTTGTATGCACTAGGTACATTTCCACAATTTATTTTAAATTTCCCTATATACATTCTTCATAAAGTATGTTCAATGTACAATTTTGTAACTTTAATCTCTGCTACGAACTCTCTTATGACTACACTGAGGAGGAATTCTGATCACTGTTAGGGACTGTTTGCTAGAATGAATTTTTCACAATAATCTAGAAAAAAATATTTAGAGAATCTACAAAGCTTCTGAAATTAATATTAACTGTACCTATGGCGTCAGTAAAAGAAGAAAAGTTTCTTTTACATAAAAAAGAATTGACTATTTCAAGAAATTGAATGTCCCAAGAAAGGTCATCACCATTGGTTATTCTATCCATCGAAAAATACGTGACAATTAGAATACTAGATTTCAACCAACATATATTAGGCATTTTTTTCAATCAAAGAGAGAAGAATGAACTTACTAATTAAATAAGGTGATTAATCGGATTAAATGTTCTGCATTTTTATTTTTTAAAAACATAATTTTATTTCACATGTCACATAGCATTTGCACCTAAAGCTATGCTGATTAGTCAATGAGTCCACTTTATATCTTCTGTCTCCGATCGTTCGTACTGCAACACCTGAAACAACAATCCACTAGCCGCCACTGGTCTGTGTTATCATCTTATTTACTTCGTGTACGACTTTGATCTTGGAAAAAACCTTGCTGACTCAGTGCTAAGCGTTGGCATTAAAACGTATAAACATAACCTTATTGTTTAGTTTGTTCTATTTAGAGATGAATCAGACATTTAGAATATTTCGTTCGAATCTAGTTGTGTTCGCTGTAACTCAGTGCCTTAGCGATACTACAATAATAGTTGCGTGATTTTTTCACTGTTACCAAAATTATCAGAGTGCATCGATTCATTTAGTCGAAGCAGTTTCGTGACGAAAACTGATTTTTGTTTCGTACACAATTTTTTTCTGAAACAAAATTTTATTTTGTACAGAAAACTTTTTATTTCATACATGAAAAAGTTCTGAAAAAAACACAACATTGTTTTCAGAAATTTTATTTTACCGGTAAACTGATTCAGAGAAACACATTAAAATCGGAGTAGAGAAAAAGAATTTGATTTTAGGATGTGAAATAAAAGTACAGAATATTTTTTCTTCATGTTTTTGTACATATATTTTTAGGATGTGAAATAAAATACAGAATTTGTTTTCTCCATTTTTGTGTGCATTTATTTTTCATCAAGGAAAGATGTGTCCGTGACGGGTACAAATTCTGTAAAAAGAAAATAAAACACATGAATATACGTGATAATATTTATTTTTTCCTGTAAAAGAAGAAAAATAGATTATTAACATTTAACAAGAACATAAAGTAGCTGATCAAGAGAGAGTGAAGTGAGAGAAAGAAAAGCAAATGTAACGTACCTGAATTCTTTTTTTCTCTACTGGTTTCTGCAAGGTGATGTCATCTTCTGCACCTGAGTTCGCTTTCGCTGTAGCATCAGAATGAACTCGTGCATCGCTGAACCATGTCTCGTGTTGCGGTTGACACTTTGCCTGTTCTTGGGAGGTGATGTTGATGCGATTAGGGAAAGTATGGCTGTTATTCAATTTTGGAATTTTTATACCCATAGAGCAATATCTCGTATGTATCTGGTTTAATCGACGTTTTTTTATAGTTGAAACTGTACTTCTATTTTTCAGGTTTTGTGACAAGATGATGATCGTGGGTTCTGTAAATTTTGTGTGGCGTGCTAATGGAGATTTTTTCACTTGATTGAGTGACGATCACTTGCTCCAGACTATTGAAATTTAATTTTAGGCCTGCTGTTTAATTGAGTGTGAATCAACGAATTTTGCATAACTGGTTGCTTTCGTGTCGGTGTCGTAGATTTCTAAAGCGTACTCTTTTGTTTCACCAGAGAAGATTTTTTTTAATATATGCTTTTGGTCCAATTGATTCCAGTCCATTTGACATTGAACCAAGAAATACTTCTGGTTCTATTGTGGGCTCTGATGGTGGTTGTGTGAATATCGCGGAATCTGTATCGAAATGTAGTACTCTTTCTTGCAGGAATTCTAAATATTTGTAGAGTTCCAGACGTGACTGACACGTTGTAAATGCTCCAAGGACATTAGCATTGTGATTTTGTACTGGATCATCATCTTCATACTGCCAATAAAGGTATAAGAACGAATCATTGACAGGTAAAATTTGATTGACCTTTATATCTGGAGAAGTTAATTTCTGATATTCTTTGGGGTCGTTAATGATGATCGTTTGGCTGAAATGGTCTCTTATAGGGAGTCGTCTACAGTAGGCATTCAAACAGAGTTTTGCAAGGCTACGACTTGCTGAATTTGTCATTATATTTGCTGCATCTTAAGTTATGCCTTCCCGTTCTTGTACCATTTGAATATACTGCTGCTTTTCTTCTTCGGTGACGCAATTGACCGGCCAACCAGAAGCTTCCAGGTTAGATTTCAAAAATGTGTTAATGTATGCGCTGAATAATCCGCGGGTCTTGGTTTCTGGATCATGTACTGTGATGTCGTAATCCCAAATTTCGTAAATTTCAATTACTTGATACCGAAGTTCAATGGGTTTTTGAATTTCATAGGACACACACATTCCTGTTAGACTTCGTTCACTGTCGGAATGTGTACATTCAGAATCTTGATTTAATACTGTGGCACAAGAAGCACAAAGTGGAAACAACAACTTCTTATTTGAGTGAAATGGCAGAACTGGATGAAAGACGTTTCTACTAGACATAATCTTTAACTTGACTAAACCGTTGATATCTTGAATGGCGGGCATATTTGGATCTCCCTGTAGATATATTTGTGAGTGTCCTATTGGATACCGTCCACATTTATTGACATAAGGATACAGTGAAACAATAGCCAAATATTCAATTTTATCGTCTTTATTTTGATTTGCGACGTGATACAATTTAAAGGCATTAACATGGCCACCATAGAAGCTGTCTCTTGGATTTAATGGTGTCTTATTAGTATAAGGATGTGTGCTTAAAGACGAGGCCAATGCTGGATTGGATTTTATGACTTGACGTAATACACATTCCCACATTTCATGCACTTTATATCCCACGGATTGTAATAATTTCATTTTACGCTGTGTTCCCTCGTAGCGATAGTTCATAGTTCCTTTGTAGTTCTAATGAATGGGCTGATCACGGCCTGTAGGACACAAAGAGGGGCAGGCATGGAACCTACAATCTTGATATTCATATGTGTGTTAATCTTCAGTGTCGGGATGTTTATAGTAACTGTCCAGATGAAAACCATCAACAAAAACGTCTTTTCCTCTTGCTGCATATAAAATTGGATGCCCGTCTTTCTCTTCCATGTTATTTCTGTCTGTGACGGTATTCTCATGCCGGAAGAATGATAATGGTATTTGGTTTTAAGAAATTTTGTCGAAATACTAAAATGCACGCACTAGCCAAAGTGATAGCCTCCAAGAAAGGATTGACGTGAGTTTCTTGTTCAAAAGTGGTCATGAAAGATATACAAGCCATTCTAAGTACGTTGACGTCCGGGACACAATATTTCACCAATTCTTCCTGGAAAATAAACGTATGGCTCTGGTATTCGTTGTACCATGTCATGAATTTCTCTCGTTTATCCACTATGATTTCATCTGCACCATAATAATGTACGTCCGGTAATTTTCCCACATACAATTGATTTGCAGCAGTATTAAAAGAGTGTGGAAAATATCCTTTGGTCGTCGGTAAATGAAAAGCTTGGATAGTTTACTTAACTTTGATGTTGGGTCTTGGTTGACGTAAATACGCAAGAAAGGCATTGATCAGATCACCTTGAAAAACATGTTCCCGCTGTCCACAAACTTCACACGGAAGATGTATATCTTCACCTTGAACACAGTTGTAACATACTTCTTGGGCTACCAGTAAATTGGGTTTAAGAATGAAGTTGTAGTCATCAAAGAAAGTATCCTGTGTGGCTACGATATCATAAAGAACAATCATAGTATTCTTGGCATGTACCGATGACGGAACTCCAGGTTTAATTGAGTAGTATCAGGCTTCATGTAGCATTGGTTGGTATTCATAACGTGTTTATGACACACATTACAAAAATAATATGTACAATGATGTTGTCTTTCCCCTGTATGTACAAACGAATAAAAGCGTAAACATTTGGAACACTCTTCCTCCATCTTGCATATTGGTTGGCCTTTATGATATGGTACAGTCAGATGATTTGTAAAGCATATTTCACCATAAAAATCACGACTGCACTCTGGACAATGTTCCTCCGTATTGGTCTTACTGCATGGCGGTTTCTGCAAACATTTCTCATACACGGTCGAACATTTCTTGATGTGTCAACCTCTGTTATTATATTTTTTGGCATGCAACACAAAAATACACAGTAGAAAAAAACCGACGTTAATGACGTGATGATATCATAATGAGAATTGAGGTACATTAAATTGATTGGAATTTTTCTTCGCCACCACGCCCTTCATACAGAATATCCTCTTCTGAAAAGCTGGTGTATAATCGGTAAGTTTATAATCGGTCAAGTAGCGTTGAAATTCTCGCAATTCCCATGCTATAAATTCACTGACGGTATAGGCAAAAGTTAATGTGCGTCAGGGAGAACAACACATTCCCCTGGTCTTGATATTGTCTGTACAGTTTCTTTTCGTATCCTTATATTTCTTTAGACCAATAGCAATTACAATCGCACAAGCCAACCATTTCTTGTCGGTGTTTTTACACGTAAAATGCCATTCTTGCGTCTTTGTAACTCGTCGTTTGACAAAAGACCTCCACGCATTCTTACAAAACCACAGGGCACATCCACATGATGGAAATGACAATGAACGGTTCGTTCTGAGGAAACTATTGTTACTTTGAAGGATGCGATCGAAGGAAGCCCATAAAGTTCCCAGTGTCAGATTACTTGCACGTATAAAAGATAAATAAAAGGGCTTGTTCTTTTCATCGTGCAATAAAATAGATAATCCAACCATCGATGATTCGTCGACATTTTCCAGTAAATAATCCAACATATGTTGAAAGGAGGTCTGAACTCACTCAACAATATCGATGTTACTGGTCGGGGCACTGATTTGAATTTCAAGAATTCGTTCTTCAAGATTAAAACGCTGATAAGGTCTATTAATTTCTCGCAAGACAGTACACTCAAAGCTAGCCATATTCAAACCGGAAAAGGTAAGGTAAAACAAATATGAATCGGAAAGGAAACAAATATCGTAAACGAGAGAGAAAAAAGCACGATTTAAAATTGAATTAACAAATCAGATCGCTTACGTCAACGGTGTTGTACGGTATCAAATGACTACACGATCAATCCTATAAGAATTATCATGCGTAATACATTTCAAAAGCACGGATATTAAGTAACGCGGCTGATAAAATTAGCTGAGGATAAAATCTTAATGAACTTACCTCAAATCCAATGAACGAAGTAAAGTCACGCTGTCACAAGAGGTACACCTACTCCATTTGAAGATCTTAATGAAAGTAGGACTTGAAAAATGAAATTTAGATTTTTATTAAGTCAGAAATGTGTTCATCTGTAAAGTGATATCACTGTCAGCCAATCTAAAACGAGAAAATTCATTAATAACATCACGGAGAACCAATGAAAACACAGCTTTCATCATGTATCATGAGCCGAAATGACATGTAACAATCCATCTCATTGGATGTGACATTATTCAAGTCTTTCCCCTTACACATCAATAGTTACGACATATTTTAATTAATCATCTAGTATCGCGATTCTGATCATGACATCATACCGTTGACGAAAATATGCTTTCCTTGGTTTATTACGACATTCAAATTAACACATCTAATATGTGATTCCTTTTCCTTAAACTTGATTGAAAAATGTAACACTCATCGATATGTTACGAAACTGTCTTTGACATCAATGTAAAGTTGATTTTTAAAAGTCCGTCGTTGCAGTAGCTGCTGAGAAAAATGCTGACGAAGTACTCTTCGTAAAAGTAGATTCTGCAATTTCACAATACCAAACTTCTATGCGAACAACGAGCAGAAATATGGAATGTAACATAACCTCCTAATATTGATTCCTTACGTAAAACTTCTCGCAACCAATGGAATAGGGTGGCTCAGCGCTTGTCCCTGATGTGGAAGACCTCTGCTTCAATCTACAACCAAGTAAGTTTATGATGATTTCTCATTTTACCATTTCTCATCATCGTTTCGCCTAGCCTCGAGAGAGACATCAAACACATTATCTCAAACCAAATACCTCTAATTCATTCGCACCAGTAGGTGCGCGGTGGCTCAGTTGTAAAGCGCTTATCTCTGCTGTATGGGGTCCCTGGTTCAAACGCCGCGAAAGTAGTTTTGTGGTGGGCAACATTATGCTCAGGATACTCCAATTTTCTCCCACAGTTTCATTCCACCAATTCATTCATTTCTCATCGTCACCGTCTCCTTTAACCTAACCGGCATAAAAGTGTGCCGTAAAATTAAACATTACATTTGCACCAGTGTTTGTCCAATTATATACCATCCCATCAAAGAGATAAAAATCTCCAAATTTTATGCCATAAAAGGGAACGAAAATAAAAAGCATTCATAAACCTGTACTAATTCATAACGTAATAAATCATCAAGAATATATTTATTTAATAATTTTATATCCACAAAAGAAAACAAACAAATCATCATAATCAATAATCCAAAAGTCCGAATTGAATGACGTCATACAAAAGCATTAGCCGGGCCAAGGTACCTCTAACTCATTCACACAAGCGTGCTTGGCCCCTGAGTATGCATAAGCAAAAGTTTCAATATGTGACGCAATCCCGGGAGAAAGCATCCCTACTCATTCGCATTAACGCTATGGTCCATGCGGCCCCAAATTGGATAATCAAGAGTGCGATAGGATGACCGCATTAATACTCACAAGAATACGCGGCTAGTAAATTAAAGTTGAAGATTCTCGTCCACTCGTTGTACAAGCTTTTTTTTCTAGTGATTTTTCGACTCAGCTGAGTATATACAAATCTGGCACAAAGGTGATTTAACGTAATTTGGGTAAGTAGATTTGTGGTTTGTTGGCTTTAGGTCGTGTCTCTGCTACCAAGGGCGCGAACCTTCAACCTCAAGTTTACTAGCCGCGTATTCTTTTGATTTCGCCACGGAAACGATGAAAAAAGTCGCTTGTAGAAGGATGAATTGTGGAGGTCTTAGTTTAGCCAATCAAACAAATTCCTTTATCTAAAGTTCTATGAGATGGTACTGTGAACCGTTTCGATTTATTGCTTTCTGGTTGAATACAATCTATGTGCAAAATTAGAGCAAAATCTCCGACGCACACCTTCAGAGCCACTCCTTTTTAGTACAATGTTAACCAGAGCTTGTGTGGGTCAATGAAACCTGAATCCACAGTACACTGACCCACCACACATCGTTATCAAGGACACACCGTGACCCACAATATTACCTATTCATCTACCGTGACCCACTCTGACCCATCATCAACTATAAACATTGTGATCATTGTGATCTCAACCATTGTGACCAACTGTGATCCACTACAATAGATCGTAATTAACTGTGATCCATGATTCACGCCTCCTCTCTACTGTCTAAAAAGATTATATTTGTAATAATCCAATACTTTCCAGTAGTTACCTCCTCTAAAACCTCACGGCCGGCATCTCAAAAGCTAAGTAGTATGTCGTATTGCCATCGTTACAATTGCAACTATCAAAAGCCAAAAGAACGTAAACTTCTTTTTTCATTAGAACCAAATGTGTAAAAGGAGAGAAATGGGAGTCTTGAAAGTAAAATATAGACAAACTCAAAAGTGCTAAGAAAGGCTATCTGCAAGGCACTGAGCAGAATGGGGTGGTGGGTCAGTGTGAATCAATGTGAGTTGTGTTTCAGAGTCTGTCGCGTTTTGTTCACCTAGATCAACTGACCCACTCACTAATCTTGACCCATTTGACACACCGACCCATTCCATCTCTGATTTTAATATGTCGTATATGATCTAAAAGACGAATTATCGTGAACTTCCGCCTTCCGTTCACAACGATTCAAGCATTTACTGTACTCTACAGCATCACGATATAGAAGACATAATTCACAACCTCCAAAGTTATTCTGTATTGTTTTGGGGGTTACCTTTTTAATCACAACTTTCAGCATTTTTTATTTTATATTTTTTATTTTATTTTATTTATTTTTATTATTTTTTTTGCAAAATTATCCTTAGTTACAGTTTCGTTTGTTATTCCTTTGACAGTCATGCAGGACTTTTTCCCACTGTTGCTTAATAAGTTTATGTAATCCAACATCCCATGTTGTAAAGCATGAGTAACGTTTGGGTGTAGTGCGTGTAGGATTATCCAGTTAGCATTACAAAAATCTGAAACTGTTTGGTTTTTGTGACCTATGCCCATCAGGAAAGTACCAAAAGAAAGTGTTATTCACTTTCAAGATAGATGGAGGACATTCGCATCATACTAATGAAACACGTCTGATTTCGCCGAACCAGGGTCGGATAAGTCCATGGATTGACTTATGGTCCGTGGTGTAGGAACAGACTCAGAAACTTCTTTGGGGGTTTCGCGTATGGATAAAGAATTAATCCTGGAAGAATTTAACTATCAGGTGGAAAGGAACACATCAGAGTTATTGTTTCTTTCTCATTTCTCATCATAACTTCATAAATGTCTTTCAAACCTTTAATAACTATTACCGCACCGATTTTAGGGCAAACTTGAAAATTAGTTTCGTCACCATTACCAATTCTTCGTGAATCACTCATGGTTTCCATAGCATTTTGAGATTCCATAAACACCTTTAAACCACTGGCATATAGATTTTTATGTGGCAATGCTTTTTCCAATTCATAATACCTCGGTTGTCCTTGAACCTAGTACATGAACAACTGAAACTTGATTTAGGAAAACACAAAAAATATGTATGACCAGTCATACGCCAAAGACAATTAATCTACTTCTATGTAGCCTATTATATTTAAGATACTCAACACGTTTAAATCACAGCTGAGGAAATAGGTTCTTTAAACGGAGCATATGCTTTGCCGTCGGAATGTTGTGAGTTCAAGTCTCTCGGCCCACAATGCTGACTAGAGTTTTCAAGAGATTTCCTGTCTACGAAAATTACAGAGACGGCACCTAGTAAATAAGTCATACGCGTCACTTAGTCACTTAGTTTATTTGAATACAAAATGGCAGTGATGTGATTAGAAAGTTACTTTGACATTGTTAATTACTTTAAAAGTTTTATTTCATATTTTGTTTTTTTGGAGAAGACAAGCCATTGAAACATAAGTAGTATAGAGCGTATGCTACAGGCAACGCTTCAATAAGTACATCAAAACAATAAAATAATAAAATATTGTGATCGAAACGTTCACATACGACTCATACCACAGTTTTCATACACCTATTAACGTTTTTTTAAAGTGCGAATTTCAAATTCAATTCGAGAAACTATTAGATAGCTTCATTTTGGGTTAAAATTTAAAAAAAAATTATCCACTCTTGAATACATCTATTAGCTTTGTTTGCAGCATAGGCCTCTACTTAGTCTATTTCTCTCGACGTAAGATGTACCTAAGCAATTAACATTGATATAGACTACATTACACCGAAACGTACTACCTTCATATCATCTACTTATACTATCCCAAAACCTAGGAAAAATTACAAGGAGTTAGTAGCAATGCTTTCTCTGTAATATAGGCCTATATCAATGTATTTCAGGATTAGTACTGCTAAAAAGACTAGCCAAAGAAGCGAAGAGAGGAAGGAGAAATAAAAGTTGCAGGAAACTTACTTTCTACCTGGCCTTCCTTCAACGAAAGGAGTTACTCGACCATCATATTTCACTATTTTTCTGTACTGTGTCCAGTAAGGTAGAGTAGGTAGGTAAGTAGTAGTCCCTTTTTTATCGGACAGCCCGCATGCACAAGACCAATTAACCATTCGACAATAAAATCATCCTGGGCTGTTGTAAGAATAGTTAGGTTCCATCATGCTTTTGGTAGGTACCTTTTCGTTCACTTTGTCAGACAAGGTTCCCCTATTAGCACCAAACGTCATTGCTGTTATTCTAATGCTCAAGGACTTTGTTCCCACAGCTTCAATGGCATTCTCCATTGCTTCATGGGATTATTGCATAAATTTTCCTCATTGTTTATTTCTAAGATATTCAAACAACATAGGCTTTAATATAGGATCACAGAGACAAGCACAAATTATACCCACTATTTCTATTGTTACGCATGTGAACGCACAAAAAATAACCTAAAAGGCAAAAGGCAATAAACAGGGAATTGAACAACTCAGTGAAACATAATTTCAAGAGGAAAAGGAACACGGTTTTGTGAATATATATCCTCTTCTTACCAAGTATTATCAGAAATGTTTTGTTTTCCTAGGCGTAATTGGGCTAAGCTTCAGACACAAGTGCCTCAGAAGTTTAAATAAGAAAAAGGAAACCCATAACAATGACTTAGGTGTAAAAAATCTAAAATAAACCCAAAACTAGCCAGTAAAAGATCTTAACATCAACTTTTGCAACGCACTGCCAATTGTCGTCAGCTAACAAACTATTAGTCGTCAGACCTATGACGTCCATTGGAGGGAATATTACAGGTGCGAAATTTTTATAGGAATTTACTGTGGAGTTAGAGACTCAACCAAATTGGATTTTAACTTTCTTCTCAATTCTTATGGAAAAGTACCAATGATCATCATTCATGACGAAATTCTGCAAAATCTTTATTTTGCATACCAATATTCGCTACCCTTTTGTTTCAGTTAAATAAAGCGCAATTGTTTCTTTTTTAAAGTAAAAGTTGAGGAGTTTTATTAGAAATCAACCAAATGTTTATAATCACATATAGAACTGAAGACCTGTCTCATATGTACCAATTTACGTGAAGCTTTTCAAATTTGCAGATCAAGCATGAAACTCAAAATTGCAGTCATCGTGCGTTTTAATTCCACTTTGACTGGCATACGCGTAAGACAGTGCCGCTCCAATCGTGACAAAAGAAACTCGAAAGGCGTGCTGTTTCCAGAGTGTCGGTGGAAAAAACAAATAAAAGACATGCTCTGGAAATTTTAACTGAAAATTTGCATCCCTAATTAAGTATCTCTAACCAAGAAATTCATGATATTAGTCAATTTTTTGACAAAACAAATGCTTTGTGATATTTCCTGAAATGTTCTCATTTCGCACTTAGCAAACTGGATTTTCAAAAGCATTGAAACACACTTCCCGTTGTTTTAAACAAGAAGCCAACATACTGAGTTTAATATTATTTAATTTTAGCCTTTCTAACATAAACTTCTGATATGTTATTCCGTAACACCTTTTAGATATTCCTTCCTAGAATGATTTCTTATCTCTTACTTCCATGAGACAAGGAGTATTCAGCATATATTTCACGTTTCCATCTGTACCATCATTTGCATATTAATGTGTTGACCAATGACCTATTTTATATATCATACTTTGTAATCCGTACCACACTTTTTACCTTTTCTTTTGATGTAAGTTAAATATAAAAAGTGTTGAAAGTTGCACCTCATTATAACGAATGAGAATTCTGAGCCATGCATTTTGTTAATCTAACTTTAAGAAACTGTCCCATTTTATACAGTTTTCCATAACAACCAAATACATACATTGTAAAAGAAAATTGGAAAATACAATATAAGAGAACAACAAAGTATACGATCCATCCATTTTTTTCGTAAATATCCCTACAGTAGGACTATAAAAACAAAAAGGTATGTAAATATTAATATTATCCAGTAATAAGAAAGACCTACATGCGTATCTAAAAATAACAAACTGTTCATTTAATATAGTAATATTAATGTAGGGGCAAGTAGGTCAAACATGATTTAGCTATATTATAAAAGTATTTATCGCATAATATTACATTTTACAGTACGCGTGATCATATAATTGATAGTAAGGAAGTATAGTGTAATGAATTTTTCTACAGTATTTCTAAATACTGTTCTGCTTTCAAACCAGCGTATTTTCTAAGTAAACGTTATTTTATAGAATTATACTTCCTACCTTATATAACTTCATTCATGACACACCATATCTTCGGCAACGCATTGTCCTATACGTTTTCTTTCTTCTTTTCTTTTCTTTTCTTTTTATATATGAATTCGGCTTCTGTAAGTTTCCTGTATTTCAAAGCTCTCCCTTAAAATAAATTATTGCTGCGTCTCTTAGACCCAGTGGACGTACCATTTCATATAGTACCTTGCTGTTAAAATGTTTTGTTGCTGGCGCGCTTTATATTGCATTATGAAATATGATGCTAGAATGTAACAAACGAGATTATAAGAGTTATATTGATACCATTTATTATGAAAACTGAAGCTCATCTTGTTCATATATTTCAGGTTTATCTTCGTACTCGTTCAATCATCGCATTCATGTTCCATATAGCTTCATTAAAATACATAAGAATTTTCGACTTTACAGACTACTATTCTGTAACTTTGGAAGCCTAGAAAAGGCCAATATTTATTATTTATTTATCTTTCCTACTTCTTGAGCACTTTGGTTGCATATTCTATGAAATGTTTTGTCCAATGGGTAATCACACACGATCTAAGAAACACAGTTTTTATCATTTCGTAGTTCGATGTTCATTACCTTCTATAGCGGCCGAAAGAATGGATTCTTCATTGCTATTGAACGTTCATTTCGTTTGGAAAATATTCATATTACTCGTACTTGAGCATGTGATAGAAGAATAATTTTCATCAGGATTGATGGATAATATATCTGGCTCTGTTCGTATATTACGTTCAGAAGGATACTCATTTGAACAAGTGATTTACTGGCAATGAGCGAGACTCATTGGAAAACGTAATTTAATTTAAAGACTATTGAAATACATTAAAACAATGAAGAATAATGGGAACTCTGAAAACTCACAAAGACTAAGTAAGAAGAAAGTCAAATTATTGGTTTAATTTTGGTAACGAGCACGTTCGAATTTGTTTAATCCTTAAATATGGTCCCTAAGAATGTAATATATTTGTTAGCAGTATGTTGGAGCCAAAGAAAACTAAGCTGTGTAAAAAAAATAGAAATATTTGAAACCGGGATTCTCAAACCTCTACTGTTTAAGTTTTGTGAAATTCCGAGATGTACATTTCTCAATAAAATAATTGCAACCCATTAGATTCTCACTCACCTTTCTACTCTCCTAGATGTAATACAGAAAAAGCAACGAAACCTGTTCTTTATTACCTAAAATGCCGATTTCTTGTCCCTAGCATTGAAAAAACTTAAGTTATGAATTTAATACTGTACATCTATCCCGTTTGTCGCAATTCATATACTACTTTATTACTAATATTTCAAGTAACAAATTCTACATACGATCTAAATTTTCAATATTTATCTGAACAGTTTTGGTTAGCCGTTTTTCAGAAAGGACTTGCTTTATATCTACTGTTGTTTAAAACTATTGATCTTGCTCTGCATTGAAATGCGTTAATATCTCAATCGCAGAATAAGAAGGTCGCGATATAGCAGGTATAGCTATATTTGGCAGCTACTAAATATGGAGAAATTGCTGGAATCCTGGTAGTTCTAATCGGACATAAGGGATTGAGTGAACTTTTTGAACTTATTTTGATGAAGTGGCAGAAACCAAGGAATTGGTGTTTAATCGGTTTTGATGAAAAATTCCGATAGCGAAGATAATCCGAGCAATAGATGAGAATTCAAAGAAATATCAAAAAATGTTAATGTAAAAATGGCAGATGACTCGGATTTATGCTGTAAAGTCGTCGCCAACTACCCACAAATTTATCACTATGCATTTTAAAACTATTTGGACGAACATTGTTTCGGAGTAAAATTTTGAAGTTCTTGTGTACGTTGGAAGGTTTAACGCACTTACTTGTTCAACTTTCAGTATTCTAACTTCGAATAAAGGTAGCCATCTGAAAGTATTGCTAAAGTAATTGATCATCAGTGATGAAAGACGATTTTCTATAACAACAACATGAGCGAACTATCTGCATCTTAGCCAGGGGAAGCACCATATTGTGAGGCAAAACTCATTCTGAGACAGAAATTTTGCTCTGTGCGTATGAGTAATTAAAAGAGTATCTTGCTTCACGAGGTGCTAACGCCAGCAGAATGATATACTACTACTTGTGCAGTAGAAAATTTATTCAAACTCATCGATCATTTCAATAAAAAGAGACAATATTTGTGAACAGAAAGAGTCAAGAATACGATAATGACAAAACCAGACCGCATACATATTTAACGTCAGTAACAGAAAATAGCGGGTAATCATTGATCAAAACTGTGTATCTGAGGTTTAAAAATTTATATTCAAGAAACATTAACTTTTAATTTTGATTTATGTATGTTGAATATTTCTCAGATATATATAATTGATTTCAGCATATTAAAATATCTCATATGATTGGATCGTTTCGTCATTATTAGGAATCATCTGAGGAAATAGATTTTAACTCACAGTTTGGTCAACCGGTGGGTGATTCGACTGATAGCAATGAGTGCAAGGTGTAGCAGCACATCCACACGAGGAGCATACTGAAAGTCGTAAGCAACATATTTTAAAAACGGTAATCTATACTTGTAAGTGGAACCAAGTATATCATCTCAATCTACAGACATTTCTTTCTTCCCTTCCTGACATTTACATTCTTTTTTGCTAGCGCGAGACACAGATAATCTTTAAAAAAAAGAGGCAGCGACGTTTCGTTTCAGCAGGACGCTGTGATTGAATTCCTTGTTAAAAAGGACGAATCTGCTTCTGAACTTCACTGCAGGCTGCAGCGTTACTATGGAGATCTGTGCATTAGTACCAACAGTGATAGGAAGTGGATGAAATATTGTTATCATGGAAACACTAGTATCGAAGACGAGCCTCGCAGCGGAACGCAACAAGGAAATGTTTGATGAGGTGTTAAAGGCAGATAGGTGTATTACTGTGAATGAAATCGCTGCGAAATTTGGTGTTGGACATACTGCGGTGCAAGAAATAATTCACAGCTTAGGTTATTGGAAGGCTTGTACCCATTTGGTTCCAAGTATATTAATAGTGGACCACAAACGTCAAAGACTAATCATTGCCCAAACTTTTTCTCTGAGATTTCGACATGAAGATAATGCCTTTTGACGAGTATTGTGACTAGACATGAAAGCTGTTTCCATCATTATGAACTTGAAACAAAACAACAGAGAGTGGAACGGCACTATTTGAATTCACTATCGAAGAAGAAAGCAAAACCAGTGCAATAGTTAGTGAAAGCTATGGGTAGCGTCTTCTGGGATGCACTGGGTTGAATTATGGTAGACGTTCTTGAGCCCGGAAAAACCATAAATTCTGCCCGCTACATCCAGACACTATTGAAGCTCCGTCGGGCCTTGCGCGATAAACACCCTGGAAAGATCATCCTTCAAGAGGATAGCATCTATGTATTCTATACGTATGCTATTTCAATGTTAAGATCAAAGTAAAATGTTACTAATAATAATGCCGTTATAGTCTGTGATAATAATTGCATAACTGAAGGGTAAGGGAAAAAAGAAGGAATGTCACAAAACTATATTTTCGAGAAAACGGCACTTTAATATTGAATAGGTGTATAAAATGAATAGAGTTAGTCAAATCTTTTCCCCGTTTTACATGGACGTTTCTACATCTACGCATGCATGCATATACAGTCAAATAGTACCAACAGTCACCAACAGATAGGACAAAGCACCCGTTAAAGCACACACATGGACATTCCTAGTTTTTTCCTTTACCCTTCAACTGATTTTTTTTATTTATACATAATAAAATTTGTGATATATACTTACTAAATAATTATTATTAACATGTAATCATCTAGTAAATATTCTGATTTAAGGAAATATTGCTTAATTGAAAGAATCAATAATGACATTGTTCGTATTTGCTTATTATTTGTCTCAGTAGTTTTTCGCTATTGCTGTTGATTTTAGAAATCCTATTTGAATAACAGTAATGTTAACTCTTTTCAGCATTTTGCTGTTTCGCCTTATGATTTTCCATCGATAATTACCATGGTATTCGATGAACCACTGTATCGATTTCTTATATACAGCTACAAGTTACTGCCGTCAGTGAGCTCTCCTGACGTGAAATCTCTTACAATTCATCAAAGGCAATGTTTATACAAAGAAGAGAAAAAGCTGGAAGTGAGTGGATTATACAGCTATACTGCATGCCAAATTCAATGTAGAGCAGATTTTTATGTCAAGAGATGTGGATGTGTACCTCATGTGTACGACAACTCAGGTATATGTTAGCATTTCCATCTGGGCATTAACACACGGTGCAATAGACTAGTCACATTCACTTTGTCTGTTACTTGAGAGATTCATAAGACACCGAGTAATGTATTGCAGGTATGACACTCAAGCAAACTTTGGGAAATGAATTTAGTGTATTAACAATGAAACTTTTAATGTTTTATTGGTAAGTGTAACATTTCATTACGGTAAACTGTGTAAAGCATTCACGAGGATATGAGAAAAATCTAGTGCTGTATTCCCAGAATATTGTTAATGTTAGTGTCATGCATAATAGTTTTCTTATTAAAATTGTAGGTAATATCTGTATGGACATATTAGAGAATACTATAACCATTTATCATTTTGTGTTCAGGAGATTAAGCATAAGGCAAACTGACGTTCAAACAAAGTAGTCGAGTTCTAGACCTAGATCAACAACACATCAATGAAAGATTTCGTTATTTTTGTATCCATAGAGAAGGAAAGTAAAACAAAGAGTCTTCAGCATTTAAGTCCAGATAATTAGCATACCATTTATTATGGGATGTTTAAGTATAGTTTGCTGTTGTAGAATTGTTTCGATATTTTTCAAAGCTTCTTGTATTTTTAGTTACTTTGGTGTAAATTTTATACTTATGAATAATATTTTTTTTAAATTAAACATTTTCACAGGACTTCAGAAGGAATGCGATATTGATGGACTCATTTGTGTTAATGAAGCAGGTTAGTAATAGAGAGTAACTGTTTTTAGTCTCGTTGAATTAGAAACAATCTTAAGGTTGTCACTTGGAGAAAATTGTAAACAGGGTTATAACCGACCATATATCAAATTGTTAAAATACAAGATGTTATCTATTACAGTTTACGAATACCTAAATCTAGAACATAGCTAATACATAATTTAAGTGAGTAATATTCTGTATTGCCTGTTGACTGTGGTACGCTTCTCGTCACAAGAAATGATATTGCCTTTCAGAGTCTAAGTCTAAAACGTTGAACCTAGATCTTTACGTTCTTCGGGTCTGCTTAATACATTACGAGGGATAAAGCTGCAAACTACCTTGAACTAGATTCAATCATGTAGAACGTACAACATAAACATAATAGTAACCGAAACGAACCGAATCGCAGTCATACGTTCTTGTAGCAGGTATGATAGCGAAAATGTTTGTTCACTGCCCATTTTGACTCCTATCTACTGTAATTTACAATTTAAGAAGAATAATAACTTAAAGGAATGGAGTCATAAGTTCTTTATGTAGTAATGAAACTTGTTAAAATGTTTCCAGTGATCGTCTTGGATAATATCTGCAGTAATTTATAGCTTTGTATATAATTCACATTTTATTGACAATGAGGGTCAGGTATGGAAGTTATAAATATATCTCAGCTATGTTATATACTAAATCTAAACATATATATAAAAACAAAATTCGTTTTAGTATTGCCCCTAATGTATATTCTTAAACAAGCCGTTGGAGAAATATAATCGTTGAATAAGGTAATTCTTTAATGTTCAACCCAAAGATAACAGAGGTAAAAGAGTGAAAGAACGCTAAATTGCATACATAATAGCAGAAAAGTACGTCCTGCGCATGATAAGAGTATCATACACAGAAAACAAAACAGGAAATTGGAATATGCAATTAAAATAATGTCATCAATATCATACGCCGAAGTTACTCAAAAGAGGAAGAGTGATTTTATCACGCAACTTGTTGTGTACCAAGTAAAGAAGATCATAGGTCCAACTTAAGCAAATCACTATATTCGGTACTTTCTGCTTAAAAGAGAACCATTTGAATAACTTTGAAGATCCCTTCTGTTCCTTCTTAAGATCAAAGATTTCTAAAACACATAAAAGTATACCCTCTTACATTTAATTAAGAGTGTTTCCTTCGAATTTTACACTCCACTTTTAAAAAATGTTAGCTACTGTTAAAATAATGTAAGTAAAATTACGGTAGTAAGGTAATTATATTTCCACACTTAAGGGCGTAACTTTGGAAGGCATTAAAACACACATATAAGTATTTTAACTATTTTTTCATAGTAAATTTACAAAGTCAGTTAAAACGAATTATTATAATCGACACTCTCTGGATAAAAGAAAGAAAATCCCTCTCTTAATATCCAATCCCCTAAATGTTTTCGGCACTCTAACCCATTTTAGGAATGGTAGCACATTCCAACATAAATATTCATGATGTGCCCATGATCATATTATGTTAGTAGTGATAAGCTACTTTGACAGCTATAACTGACAGTGTGTGGTAATCACAATCATGACGGATAGGTAAATCAGCCAAACAAAAGATCAAAGTTGCCTAAAATTCACATCTATAGCACCTTAAAGTAAATTCAGACGTCACTATTTGATTCATGTGTAGTCAGGTTCACTTACTTCTATATTACACAATCTCAAATTTAGTGTACTTTCTATGTTAATATGATTCAAAATACAAGGAGGGTAAACTTGTGTACAACTAATATAATCAGTTATATTACAGTTTTTATGTGTTTCAATTATATGTGATCAATATTAGTAAAATTCGGTATATCCGTACTCCATCCTTATCTTTTGGAACAAACATATATTTACGTAATTTCTATTGTTCTCTCTTAAATAACTACAGAAGTCAAGAAATTTCGGATTTAAATTAAATTATAGAAAAGATATAATTCCGTCTTCTATGAAAACATTAGGAATTTCACAATTCTCTTCTTACTGAGCTTCTGGTCGCAAAGTTAATTTCCAAGTTATTGAGTCAAGCAAACTTTGGAAATATAACTAATTACGTATATATCAAATTTAGATATAGCATTGTATTTATTCTTCATCATAATCTATTAAGAGCAAAAATAAAATTACAACCTGAACTTCAATTTCCCAAAGATGAGCGGCCCAAGTACAGGTAAGGAAAGACAATTTCGTTGACCACCAAATTGTGTTACAAAGTGCATCCCTTTTCCGATTTTATGGTAGATATCACCATAATCTGTGGTGCTCCTATGTACTAAAGTTAACACAATACACCACATCTTAGCAAGGAAGAAATAATTCTGACCGCCTCATACCTTCACTACTAACATTAGTGATATAAGGTATTGACTCGATATATAATTTCCAAAAGCAAAATAGAAAAGCGCTATATATATATATATATATATATATATATATATATATATATATATATATATATATATATATATATATAACGTTATTGTGTTTTTAGTTTCCTAAGCAAAATTTAAATAAAGCAAAATATATAGGTCAGTTTCGGTCGGTCACACTGGGGTCACCAATGGGAGCCGAGCACCTTATGTGATTCTCATTGTCTCACAGTAATTTGTGACAATGAGCATCAAATATGATGCTCAAGAACCTATATAAGTTAGTAATTTGTGATATCAAGCATCAGCATCATATGTGGTACTCATTGTCCCAGAGAAGAATAAGGTGAGCACCACATATGAAGCTCTTGGCATTCAACCTGTTAAGTAAAATATGACACCTGATATCACCCAATGTACAAACCGGAAAGGCAAATTTGAACCTTACGTAAAAATGTTTTAGCAGTGACAGCAGACACCTCAACATTTGAGTGATAGTGAACAGATTTGGAAGTAGAAGAACAGAAATGGACATTCATATAAAATTTATATAGACAAAGGACTCACAAGGTTTACCTATATGCTAAATTTTAAAATTGATGTTTTACAATGAAAAGGTAGGCTCCGAAGTAAAAGCGTATTTCAGTTTTGTAAAACAGTAATGGAAAAAACAAGCTTTTCCCTCCACAACTTACTGTCAACCCATTTAATCCATCATGGGAAATATTAACAGGGATTGATTTTAATTTATTGTCAATGTGGCGCATAAGAGATTCTATTCCAGCACAGAGTTTCTACGAAGTCGAACATTCCATACGGGCTTAAAACTGTATTTATAATACTGAATACTTGAGGTAAGCATCAGTGAGGAACTAGCGACATTTTGCCTAAAATTGAAGGCCCCCTAGTCACAACCCACACAGCAATGAAATATTTTCAAAACGTTTTTAAAACGTGCCATCATTTTCCTTCAGAAAATGTATCCTCCTTCCCTTAAGGAAATATATTCCATACGTTGTTGAAAACATTTTCCAATTAATACTGAAAATATTCTCGTAACATACTCAAAAATGTTTTAGAAATATTTTATACGCCGTTAGAAAAGTTTTCCAAAAAATGTTTTCCGTACGATTTCCAAACATTACTGAAAATGTATTTGAAACATTTTATACAATGTTAACGGAATGGTTTTAAAAATGTTTCGCATGGAATATTTTAAAATTATTTACTAATAACACAGAAAATAATTTCTCAAGAATGAAGAAAACTGTTTTCTAAATATTTTTTAAATGTATTGCGTACATTAGTTGAAATATTTTCTGAAGATTTCTAATTCATTTTTAACAAGGATTAATGATCTGTAAAATAATAATTTTAAAATGTTTTCCATACATAACAAAAAATATTTCCTGTATATCACAGAAAATATTTAGTGATTATTTCCTGTATATCACAGAAAATATTTAGAGAATATTTTCTGTATATGACAAAATATTTAGAGAATATTTTCTGTACATGACAGAAAATATTTTCTGTACATGATAGAAAATATTTTCTGTACATGATAGAAAATATTCAGAGAATATAGGGTAGACATATCAAAAACATTTTCAAATTAATTTCCTTGGTGTTCTGTAACAGTAGAAAATGTTTAGAAAATACTAAACAAGTTTCAGATATAATTTGTGATAAAGAAAATATTTACGAATCATTTTTCAAATAGCAATTGATATGTTTTTGATTTGTTGTTGCATGTAGTTTGAGAACTTACTCAAAATATTTTTCTAACATTTTCTAGTTTTCAGAGAAAAATATTTTAAATTCTTTTTGAATATTTTTCGTCATTACCACAATAACACCTACAGTTTGAAATACATTTCTTTCTTCGAAACTGAAGGAAATGCATATGAACAGTTTTCCAACTCTTGTGAGTTAAAATAACTGGATTTCATTTATACAAATTCATGGGGTGGTAGAAGTTTGTGTATGCT
This sequence comes from Thermobia domestica, assembly GCF_964235325.1. NCBI lineage: Eukaryota > Metazoa > Arthropoda > Insecta > Zygentoma > Lepismatidae > Thermobia > Thermobia domestica. The sequence continues at coordinate 230,184,223 of NC_137456.1, forward strand.
GAAACCGGTTTAGAATACACGGAAACTTCTAGCATCACATAAATTTGTGGAAATAAATTCTAGTATTTTAACTTACAGGTTGAAGAAAGAAATGTATTTCAAAATGTACGTGTTATCGTGGTAATGACGAAAAATATTCAGAATTTAAAATATTCCTCTGCGAAAACAAGGAAATGTTAGAAAAAATATTTTAAGTACGTTCTGAAACTACATACAATAATAAATCAAAAACATATAAATTGCTATTTGAAAAATGAATCGTAAATATTTTCTTTCTTAGCACAAATTCATATCTGAAATTAGTTTAATATTTTCTTAAAAGTTTCTACTGCTACAAAACACCAAGAAAACTAATTTGAAAATATTTTTGATGTGTCTAAATTATATTATCCGAATATTCTGTCATGTACCCGGGATCCCTTAATATTACAAGGCGAGAAGACAGGGAACACTGTACAGTAAAAGTGGAGAAAAACTAAATCATCTTGGACAGAACATATTCTATATCTATGACAATATTAATTGAAAAATATGGAGGAACAATAACAATCGGAACAAATCACATGCATTTTGAGAAAAGTATTTATAATGGAACTCCTAAAAATTACGTTAGTACAATTTCTTACAGAAGTATTAAAATATACGAAACTTACAAACACGTGTATATAATGAGCTTTTCTTTTAAGGAGTCATTATAAAACGTGATCACACCACCATGAAACCATTTTATTGCACCATGTCTCTCAACATAAGGACGACGTGGACCACTCAGATGTTCACAGGTGGGATGTCGTCATTGTTCTCTTCGTTGTGTTTTACACAACACTAAAATAGCTATTGTAGTGCGTAAAATAAATGACTGAGCACAAGAAAGACACCCCGGGTGTCAACATGTGAGTGGTTCATGTCGTTCTTGTGGCGGGTTCACCGGTGGTTAGATATATATATGATAAATAGAGAAAGTAACTGATTTTATATCATGTAAATATTTAATGTGATATACAATCGATTATTCCCTTGAGTTATCGTATATAATAAGAGAAACTAAACCGTTTATTCTTAAAATTATCTAAATTCCAACATCCTACATTACTTAGATTGCGTAACAAATCGAAAGCCAAATAAAGGAACGAAGGTTTAAAAGACAATACATAAAATAACATCCTGTACATTTATTGAGAATAATTTCTTAATTTTACATCAAGTATGAATTTGTTGTACACAATACTGAAAACTACATACTTAATGTGAATACATAAACAGAAAGTCTATAATAATTTAAGTCTAGTAATTGCATACCGTATATTAAAATAGTTTGAAATGTATATACATCTCATTAGTGTAATATTAACTAGTGTTATATAACATTTTTAAAAAAGCACTTACTTTGTAAGAACAGTTCGAATAGAGTTGCAGCTTATACCCATTTTGTCTTGTCCCCATATCCTAGCATTGTAGTTCAGAAGATGGCAGTACCAATCACCGAAAACCAAGCACCAGAATCATGCGTTTACTTACGTTTCCCTCTCCTTCAACACACACCCACAATATAAGTTAAACTATTTCTTGGAAAGTTCTCTGCTACCTTCTTCTAAGAATATATTTAACGATACGAAGTAGGTATATTAACATTACTTTAGCATTTGAAGTGTGATTTAACTGCCATAAATTAAAATTGAGGACAATATTCATGCAAATTAGCTTAAATGGCTACCATATACATTACACTAAACGAACTATGCCAATAAAAAAATCACAGTCAATAAGAATTAGATCTTCATTCTAGATTTTTAAATTGCTGCTATGTTAATGCTATGAATTCTGTGCTCCCCACACCAAATGTCTTTATGCCAAATGTTTTTGGTCGAAGCTGTGAGCAAACCGCAGGCTAATGATCGGATGATGATGATAGCATGCAGGCTGATGATAGTTCATCACTTATAGGAAGACAGTTCGAAGTACTAGGTGGGACAGAACACTCTTCTTTTTCCTGGGATTCATCCACACTTACGGTCAAATTTAGTACCGTCTATGTAGTATCTATGTGCGGTATACCTTGAAATCATCTCGGTTGATAGCCTCCACAGTGCACTCCTAAAATAAATCAATTGTTTTAGAATTATAATTTGCAGCATGTGTGGCAAAATTTAAAAACGAAATACATCTCAGAATCAAGGCTAAGTCAAACGAAGCGATATATGGGTATTTTTTTTATCTTACTACAGGCTATCCAAAACACTAAAACATTGTTTTCTATACTTTTGGAAGTTGTATACTAAATATCTTAGTAGCTGTCAATCAAATTTGGAACGCTGAATAAGTTGTAGTGTAGATATACAATTGAAGCTATGATCCAAACATAAAATAATGATATTACAAATAAATAAAATTATCTTAGGATGGGAATGGAAGCTGTAGACGCATGAGTATTACTGAGTGAAGGAAGGAAAGTACCAGCGTTATGGCACCTTCAGCAGGGTTACGAGTTTGACACAGTTCATACACAGAAATCGTTCGGTGGTTTATATTTCCTGCTTCGACTTAAAAGATAAAGAAAATTTGCTCGCTTTAAAAGAGTTAAAAGGTAAAAACTTTAAAAAGATTTAATTTATTGTATTTTTGTTAATGTAAATAAATAATGTAGACAACTGACACAGAGCTTGCCCGCTGGACCTTGGCGCCCTAATCCAACTGCCATTTATATGCCTGCCATAAAGTAATAAAGATATAAACTTTTTTAAAAAGTGCAGATTAAAGGTAGCTTAATATTTACATTTTTTAACGATACCTATAAATTAATAAGGTAGAAGTATATGTGGTCCTTCTCACTATGCTTGCTTATATGCCTTATATATATATCTTAAAGCCTAGTCATTAATAATACCAGCCCTCTGGTCCTATACCACCCTGTGATACCGGAGCAGGACGTTTGGACGCAAAGCCATATACCTAAATAGGTTAATCTACTTAAATAGGTTATAATGTATTTCATAACACGAGAGGATATTACGTACTAAAAGCCTTAAAAATAGGCACTAATATCACAAAAACTCTTAAAAAAATAACTGCACAAACTAAAAACAAGAAGTTCAGAAAGGTGAAATTTGATCCAAATTTTCTTTAAAATGCCATCTTCAAAACTCTTAAGTTTTCGTTATGTTATAATATGTCCTATGGTAAACAGTCACTGAAAGTCTCAGTTGCAACAAATGCTTAATTTAGTTCTGAAAAATTTTTGTGATGCAGAAAGAAAACATATGGGTCTAATTATTTTGTTTTTAGAATGATGTATCCTAATTTCAGGAAAATTGGAGACAATGACCTGCAGAATTTCTTTTTCAGCATGAATCTATCATGAGCTAAAATAAAACTAGCTGTAGGCATTCTATAACACCCCAAAGTAAACTTCTGCGAAGTTACCTTTATAATATCTCTAACATAAAGGATATTCATAACTTCATAGCAACTCATAACATTGCATTACTGCTTATTACTATGTATTTGCAACAGAGATACTTGGAAAGGAAACAAAAGTGAAACCAGAAGTAAACAGTGAAATCTAATATACATATTGAATAATTTATTTTGTCTTATGTTACAATTACCATGACATTATCATTCCATGACGGAATTATGGGCCAAGTCGGTCCTCGTGGCCGAGTGGTCTAGCGCTATATGCTAGTAATGAGAATCTCTTTTCTCATATGACCTCGCTGCTGAAAGGGACGCTAAACTAAATCCAGCATTATTCTACAATTTCAAAAGTTTCAAAATTCTGTACGGCGAATTCTTTCATCTGCCTGAATATATTTTTTTCTTTTGAGTTGATTTTGAGATTAACGTCCCGTTCAGCAGCGAGGCTATATGAGACGTGGACCTACTGATTAACGTGGAATCCGAACCACATGAGCTCCCGCCGGGAATTTTCTTCTTTTCTTGGGCGGATCTTTTCTCGAAGCATTGCCTCGTAAACTAAGTCCTGCTTTTTTTTTTGTCCGAAATGCATCAATAAAGCGCCAAATCGACCAATATCGTTCCTTTACGTTAGATATACTATAAAGAACAGGAGTTATTTTATTTTGGGGTATCACAGGCTGCCTAAAGTAAATTTTATTTGGCCCATTCTTCGTATTTAAATGTATAGTTAATGCCTATTTTTATCAAAATTCATTATTATAATGTCTCAACTTTCTATTAATACAATAGTTTCCACTATCCGGTCTAATGGGCATATCGAATAACAAAAAAGTGCCTTCCATTTCAAAAAAGTGCCTCGTATTTTTTGTTTTGTTTTGTCGAAAAAACTTTTCCCGCCAAGTAATGGGCCATCAAAGATGGGGAGTACAATTTATGAATTTTAGAAAAATGGAAATGCTCAATTTCGGAGCACCACCATGGAGACAGATATGGAGACAGATAGAGTTATAATTCTTGTTGTGGTATGTAACCTCGTCGCCAAAAGTGCCTTTACATCGCCGTGACGGGTATGTGACACCGCAGTACTCTAAGGAAGGGATGGTTGCATAAGAAATTTTGATTAATTTTGAAGAGTTTTTATTTTGACTAGGGAAATAACGTAGGTATAGGGAGTAAGGGCATAGATTTAAAGCATCAGTGCACTGTCATCTCTTAAAAGATTTGTATTCTCAGTTTTTCAAATTATTGTCTTATATGTTAAGTTAAAAACTGCTAACAACTGCTACTAGCGCTTTTCACTCTTCAGGAATTTACTACGACATGTTCGGGCTTGAATTATTTCATTCGCCTCACTGTAATTATTTGTGAATGGAAACTGATTACGCTTAACATGAATATGTTTCGTTGTCGTAAAGCAAGGGCCGTAATAAATGTAGATCAGGTTCTTATTATTATATAAAACACATAAGTATTTATTCCGTGTATAGAATAATATAATACAGTAACTAAGCAACATCATAATCACTAACGCCCGCAGGATTTTTTCTAACGGGGGGGGGAGACCGATATAGAGTTTTTCGTTTTATTCCCTATATATATTACGTTAACAGTCATAACACTGATAACGTATATCGTCTTTCGCCGCTGTAGGCTATTAGTCAGAACACTGATCTCCAGATATGTCGAAAGAAAAAATAAATTGATATGAACAGTGATGTGATTAATTTTACTGCGCCCTAGATCGATCTACCTTCGATTTACTCATACTCCTCCAGGCCCCCTGCCCCAGGTATTTCAGCTGCTGCGTTATATATACGGTTCCATGTCAAAAGGGCCTGACAAAAGGGAAAAGACCGAAAGGCCAGTGTCAATATCGCCCGCAACAAAAGGACCCGAGTCAAAACGGCCCTGCTTCAAACGGACCCGGGTTGAAAGAGGCCCCGCTACAAAGGGGCCCGAGTCAAAATGGCCCATGTGAAAAGGACCCAGGTCGAAACGTCTCCGCAACAAAAGGGCCCAAGTCAAAATGGACCATGTTTTAAAAAAGCCAGACCACAATGACTCCGCAACAAAAATGCTCGAGTCAAAAGGTTTCCGAAACAAAAGGGCAGGAGTCAAAATTGCCCGAATCAAAACGACCCTCATCAAAAGGGTCCATGACAAAAGGGCCCGAGTAAAAAGGGACTTGCTTCAAACGAGCCCGGCTGAAAAAGAGCCCTGCTACAAAAGAACCCGAGTCAAACGGCCCAGGCTAAAAGGCCTCCGCAACAAAAGGGCCCGAGTCAAAAGGGGCCGAATCAAAACGGCCCTCATAAAAAGAGCCCGGGTCAAAAGAGACCCACGACAAAATAACCCGAGTCAAAAGGCCCCGGGTCAAAAAGGGGCATCGCTGCAAAATGGCCTGAGTCAAACGGCTGGGCGTCAAAAAGGCCCTGTTCAAAAGGTCTCCGCAAAAATGGGCACGATTCAAAACGCCTTTCATTAAAAGGACCCGGGAGTCAAAAGGGTCCCACGACAAAAAGGCTTGAGTCCCAAGCGACCTGCGTCAAACGGGCCCGGTTCAAAAGGTCTCCGCAACAAAAGGACCCGAGTCAAAAAGGGCCGAAACGAAACGCCCCTCATGAAAATGGCCAGGATAAAAAGAGTCCCGCTACAAAAGAGCCCGAGTCAAAATTTCCCACGTCAAATGGGCCCGGGTCAAAAGATCTCCACAAGAAAAGAGCAGAAGTCAAAAGTGGCCCCTCTACAAAGGGCACGAGTCGAAAGGGACCCGCGAAAAAAGGGCTTGGGACAAACTTCTCCGCAAGAAAAGGGTAGGAGTCAAAAGGGCAAGATTCAAAAGCTCCGCGTCAAAAGGGTCCCACGACAAAAGAGCCCGAGTCAAAAGAGACCTGCCTCAAATGAACCCGTGTCAAAAGGTGCCGCGTACAAGAGGGCCCGATTCAAAATGGCCCGAGTCAAAATTGCCCGGGTCAAAACCTCTCCGCAATAAAAGGGTTTGAGTCAAAAAGACCCGAATCAAAACGCCCTTCATTTAAAGAGCCCGTGTCAAAAGGGTCCCACGACAAAATGACCCGAGTCAGAATGCCCCGCGTCAAACAGACCCGAATCAAAACACCCCTCATCAATAGGGCCCGAGTCAAAGGTTCCCAGTACAAAGGGGCTTGAGTCGCAAGGGCTCTGCGTCGAACGGGCCCGAGTGAAAAAAAGCCCCGCTACAAAAGGACCCGAGTCAAATGGCCCCCTATCAAAAGGGCCTGGGTCAAAAGATCTACGCAACAAAAGGACCCGAGTCAAAAGGGGCCGAATCAAAACGCTCCTCATGAAAAGGGCCTGGGTCAAAAGAGTACCACGACAAAAGGATCCGAGTCAAAAGGGCCCTGCGTCAAACGGGTCCGAGTCAAAAGGGGGCCCGCTACAAAATGCCCGAGTCAAAACAGCCCCGCTTTGAAAGGGCCTAGGTGAAAAGGTCTCCGCGACAAAATGGCTCTGCGTTAAAAGGACCCGGGTTAAAAAGGATCTGCAACAAAAGGAGCTGAGTTATAAGGACGCTGCGTCAAAAGTGTCCGGATACAAAGGGTTCTGCGACAAAAGGGAGTCAACAAGAAACTTCGTCAAACGGGCCCTGATCAAAAGGAGCACCATTACAATAGGGCACGGGTGAAAACGGCCAGGCGTCAACTGGGTGCGAGTCAAAAGGGCCCTGCGTCAAAAAGGCACAAGTCAGAAAGACCCCGCATCCAAAGGGCCCGGTAAATACGGTTCCACGTGTAAAAAGCTTGAGATCAAAGCAAGAGTGGAGATCAATCATGCAAAAGAGGATTGTGTCCCCTTAGTAAGTTGAAGTGTTTATGCAAATGAAGGAAATATATCTGTGGTTATTAATAACAAATAGCAAATTTGAATGATAATATTAGTTTTGTTTGCTTGTTGATTGTTTTGGAACAATCGCTATCGCTTAAGTCGTTCTTCATGAAAGGTTGCTTGCACTCCCGTCATAGGCGGACTGGGTGTATTAGGGCCTAGGCCGCGGTTACTGTGGAGGGAGCTCAGACTATAACACCAATTTCTAGAATAACGTACAATCAGTGGCGCAACGAGCTATGAACTCGGGGGCCCATGCCCTCTCCGAAGCAAACCTGATCTATCTTATACAGCAGCGTTGCAGACAAATTTTGGTGAAATTTCAAAATAGATCAAAGCATAAATGAATATTGAATTAAGTCAAAGCACTGTACGAAAGGAGAAATACCCAGTGAAAACCCCTACATTAATTTCTTAGAGTAATAAACGTTAGTAAAGAGTGCGTCATTTTATGCAAAAATAAAGATGTTCAAAATATTTTTTATAGCGCAAATTTTAAAACTTGTAACCGTTAATAATAGGGAATTTGTGAATTGGAATTTTCATTTTAAGGTTTTTTAGCATGTTAATAATAAGGATAACTAAATTGCTTGTAATGAGGAGAATTCAAAATTTCAATTTTGTCCACATCAAATGGTGCAGCACGTCGTTTGCAGACTACTGTACTAGATATTCTTGGCCCCTCCCGAAATAAAATCCTGGTTGCGCCACTGCGTGCAATCAACATCTGCGATGAGCCATCGCGTTGTGCAGTTGTAAATTGGTTGTTACTTGATAGTTTTTGCAAGCTATAATTTATCATTGGTCGGTGAAAATTTGATGACACAGCAAGCACAGAATTTCCAGAAACAAACTTTCGAGAGAATATTTTATAATTATTATTGCACTGCCACACGGGGTGTCTAAAATGTCCCCTGACATGGATAACTCTGTTGTTATCAGAGTTACAACAAAATGTAAGAGAGAAAACCGCCTACAAATATAATGTTTTTAATAGACAGTAACTTCATTCATTTATGTTGTGGGTCCGGGTAAATGGTAACGTTGCATTTTCATGTAACATTGGGCGCATATAGAGTGTACAGCCCAAACGGCTTGTCCGATTTGAAAAATTCTTTCACTTTAGATTGAAAACATCATATTTGGAGACCGTTTCCCCGCCTATATTTTGTTGTAACTCTGATAATAAGAGAGTTACCGTATGTCACGGGACTTTTGAGACACTCTGTATAGTAGCTGAAACACTAAAAAAATAATAGCGAATAACTTTTACTATGGAATGAACAGGGCAGCTTACTAAAAATTGTAACACTAAACAACTAATAATAACTTTTGACTGTGGAATGAACACGACAGTTTTACTGAAAATGATAAACACTGCTGAACCACGAAACAACTAATAATTTTAAAAAGTTAAGATTCTTTGCAGTTCAGCTTATGAATCGCGGAGTTTCTGAATAACTTCGTTCACAGACACTAAATTTAACATGTCTCTTTCCATATTCATTAGCAAAAATGTGTCCAAATGTCTTCACACAAACTAGCTCTGAGATTTGTTTACTCTAACTTTAACTTTGAGAAGCACCTTCCACATATCACTTGTGTGCATGGTAGAGACAACGCATGTTTGTATACAATGTATAAATTATTAAAGCAACTAGACTGACGGAAATTGGTGCAAAATTTTCCCTGCACATGACAAACAATTTTTATACAAGGTGTTTGCAGCATCATTATCACTCTTACCGTGAATCCCGTCCAAAGATGTTCCATCTTCCATAGCATGCTCAGATGCATAATCATCATCATTTTCTACGGATTCAGGGGCATCATTCTCTTCAGGATCATCAAAAACGAGAACGTTTTGTGACAGGGAAATACACGACAGAGAACTGCTGGAGCTCTTTGTATATTTTCTCCTGTTTTATATTTAGTTTTTTTCGGAAGAACTCTGAAAGCTCTTGCAGATACACCATTCTTCTTGATTTCTGAAAAGTCCTTAGGTTCCAGTATTTGGAATTCTTTCGGCTGCTGAAATCTATCACTGACACATGTAACAGCTGTATTCAGAATTTTCGTTGAAGTTTTTTTATTCTGAATAAATCATTTTCACTTATATTTATGTTCTTTTCCAGTTCATCTACACTCCTGGCATTTTCTTTTTCTTTAAGATTCTTCTGTGCAAAAAGTCTTTTTCCATTGCTATCTCTACACCAGATTGCGCAAGCTGTTGATTTATTTTCACACAAAATATTTTTGTGTTTTCGTAAAGCATTAAACAGACATCTTTTGCCTCTATTTTCTTCTGAAGCTGCTGCTGCAAATTGTCTAGAAATCTCCAGGTAGTAAGATAGTCCAATCCGTGAGACTGCAGGTATTTTGAAACAGGCTCCGTTTCCGTAAATAAGTCCTGAAACATAGAAGTCCTCATTACAGTGTTAAATTCTGCCCATTTATTCAGCAAAGTTTAGCTTAAAATTTTTATTTCGCATTAAAAACCCTGTTCTGTACATCATCACTGAGGAACAATAAAAATGAAAGAAATCTTGATGATAGACAGTCATCCTCGTCTTGGTTTCATGTTTCGTAGCGAAACTCATTAGTGTCCACTACTGCATTCAGTGCCTTGTTTCTGCTCCATCATCGTGTTGTACCAACTTGTTGAACTTTTCGTAGTCTGTCATGTCCCTCGTGGCTTGCATCAATCATTTTCTTACAAACATCATTTCTTTTGTAGTATTCAGACAGAACATGGCACTGGTTTCAAATAAATTTGCAGCTTCAGGTATCTACTCAGTCGAATTTGTCATAACGAAATTAAGAGCATAAGCCATGCATTGGGTGTAAATGATTTCAGGATTATCCTTCTCCAGTAATGCTTTAACTCCTTAATAGCATCCACTGAAGTTAGCAGCTCCATCCAAAAAGCAACTTACAATATCATCACAAGCATCAAAACATTTTTGTCACAAAGTACTCTTTTGATTTCATTATAAGTTACTTGTCTTGTAGTGTCATTGTTTACCACTGGCGTCTCTGGCATATACAATTTGGGGAGGACATCAAAGAAAGTTATTTAAATGGTACTATCTAGCCCAACCTGTTTATTATCTTTAATTCCATTTGTTACATTTCTGCTTACCTTCACGGACCCCGTGAGGCATATGAAGAACTCTGTTACACAGCCTGAATATTATATGACAAATAAATATAATTATTATCATTTATATGTTATTCTGCCGTTAGTAAATAAATTAAATTAGAACAAAATATTGAATAATTTGTACTTCAAAATATTGGAGGGACGCGTCCCCATCGTCCCCCTGCCAGAGACGCCCAAGCTGTTTACGACAACTACTAACAGCCGCTCAAATACTTGACCGTTTATAACGCAGAGAATTACTATAGCCAGCTGATTAAGCCCTGAAACATCTTGGATAGAATCAACCATTATGTTGAAATGCCCGCTTTCTTGGCGTCTTCCACTGTTTTCTCCTGTTATTTTGTAAACTTTTTGATAGAAAATAAATTTTTAAAAATGCGTTGTTTTCCCATTTTTGAATTATCAAATATAGACCTACAAGGTGTATTAACATCCATAAAGAACCAACCAGCCTGTGGTTAAATATGAACCCAGCTACAAACCAGGCACCAGTCTTCAACCTTGAAAGGGATGCAACTACCCTACATTATGAAAAAAGGTTCCAGGTCCCAACAGCTCAACATGATGAAAAACATGCCTAGGACCGCAACTGCTCAATGAAATGAAAGAAGGGCCCCAACTGCCCAATATAATGAATAAAGGGCCCAGGGCTCCAACTTCTCAATGTAATGAAAGAAGGACCCAACTGTCCAATATATTCAAAGAAGGGCCCAAGGTCCCAGGTACAAACTAAATCACAGTTTCTGATAATAAAAGACCATAGTGAAAGATGGACCTAGCCACAAATCTAGTAACGAAAGGACCCTATTAAAAAAGATAACTTACTGATTGATGGAAGGGTGGAAGAGGAGTGTGTGTTGGTAGCATAATAACACTGAGCTACCGAATTATTTAGCTCTCTTTTGTTTTAGCTTTTCTTTCTCTTTCTTTCTTTATTCTTTCATTGTTTTCTTAGAGGGCCTAGGCCGCGATTGCGACCTAAGGGCCTGGCCAGTCCGCCCCTAACTACCGTCTTTCTGAGTTTGTATTCTCGTGACATAGCTCAATCAAACTTTATCTATTGCTGACTTTTCCCTTACTTCTAGAATTCCATTTCTACTCCTGGATCAAAGTATAAAAATACATATTAGTATGAAAAATATTCTGTGGAAAACATTAGATTAATTTTGCTGTGAGAAGACATGTGGATCTGTATACAGGGTTACTGAAAAGTATTGGGACAGAACAATAATAACGACATAATTGATTTAGTGCACATCATGGCAGCCATCTTGAATTCCGAATATTGTATACCACACAATATTTTTAAATAGAAAGAGGTATGTGTTGAGTTTTGATTTAGAGTTTAACGTCCCGTTCAACAGCGATGTTATATGAAAAGAGGTATGTGTGTCACATAAATTGATGCTAGAATCTTCGTACAAACTACATTCATCGTCCGTTTCAAAAGCATCGGAGTCTACATTATTTATTATTTCCATAATTTCTCCGGACGAAAATACGCCACTACCATAAGAACCACGACTTGTCGCGGTGGTATTCATTAGGGATGGCCTTTTTAAAAAATCTGATTTTCGGAAATTTCATTTCTCGTTTTTTCGTTCGTTTTTCGAAAAAAAATGTCTTTCGTTTTCCGGAAATTTTTTTGTCTTTCATTTTTCGAAAAAAATTGTTTTCCGTTTTTTCGAAAGATTTTTCGTTTTTCGAAAAAAAGCGTTTTTCGTTTTTTCGAAAAATTCGTTTTCCCTTTTTTGATGATTTTTCGTTTCTCGAAAAGTTTTCGGAATTCGTGGAATGATAATGTGGGAGAAAATGGGAGTACCCCGGGAAAATACACGGACACGATGTTGTCTGCCACGAACTTACTTGGTCTGGGATCAAATGCACAAGAGGTAAGCGTTCTAACACTGAGCTACCGTGCTCCTTGTATTTGGATCTAATGAAAGGTTGAATTGATTTTGAGTTTAACGTCCCGTTCAGCAGCGAGGCTATATGTGACGTGGACCTACTGATTAACGTGGACGTTCACCTCTGGTGCTTGGGGTCCCGGGTTCGATCCCAGCCTCCGCCAAGTGAACTTTGTGGTGGACAAACACCGTGCTCGTGGGTTTTCTCGGGGTTCTCCCGTTTTCTCCCACTTTCTTCATTCCACCATTTTCATTCATCTCTCATCATCACCGTCTCCTTTAGCCTAACCGGCATAACCGTGGGACGTAAAACTCAAAGATTTCATTTCATTTCATTGATTAACGTGGAATCCGAACCACATGAGCTCCCGCCGGGAATCGAACGCGGGTCTAACACGGCAAAGGCGCGTACGCTAACCGCTAAGCCACGGAGGAGCTCGATCTAATGAAAGGATAGTGTGTAGTGCTACTATTGACGAAACTCATCCAATCACGACCAAAATTAGTATGGTTATGGACTGCAATGTATTTAGTACACATGTTAAATATTATGGTGTTTGGGACTTTGGTTCCCGAGTTATTGCTAATCAAATTTGTGTTTTAAGTTAGTGATATCAAGAAATTTCACCAAGTCGCATTTGATTAAATTCAAATGATCTCGACTAAAGTTGATAGGATCGTAAATATTGACAAGCTTGGTATGCATGGAAGCTCATATAAAATATTATGATGTGCAGACTTTTTGTTCCTGAGTTATTAGCTATCAATGTTAGGTTTGGAATCAGTGAAATCAAGAAATTTCATTAAAGCGCGAAAGATGGAACTCATCCAATTTTTACCAAACTTGGTAAGGTGGTAGATCTTGACGAGCTTAGTAACTATAAAGGTAACCAAGAAAGATCTGTCGCTTTTTCACCCAACACCTTCAAACATCGATATTTAACCTAAGACATACCTGGAAGATCAAAAATAGTCTCCTTCTGCCAAAGTTTTGGAAGGCCATGTATTCCATCGCGGTAGAACTTGGTGGGCCGTGAATCGTAAAAGGTATCAAGTGCATTTTGCACCTCTACTAGGGATTTCAACTAGTGTCCTCTAAGCTGATTGTCCAAGGAATGGAACAGGTGGTAATCGGACGGTGCAATGTCCGGGGAGTATGGCGGATGCAATAGTGTTTCCCATCCAAAGTGTAGAATGGTGTCCCGGGTTATCCTAGCCACGTGGGGCTTAGCTTTGTCCTGTAAGAGGAGGACCCCTTTGCGATTCAGAAGTGCTGGCTCCAGAGTCTTTTTTTTTTTTTTTTAACACGGCTCAACTGTTGACAGTACAGAGTTGCATTGATGCTCTGACTAGCCTGTAGCAGTATTTTTTCTCAAAATACTGTTCAGAAAATTTGGACTTGAACTTAGTTAAATGAATAAATTTCATTAAAACGCGTTAATCTCATCCGATATTGGCCAAAGTTGATATGGTCATAGACTTTAACAAGTCTAGTACGTGTGCGAGCTCAGCATGAAATATTGTGATCCACAGACCCTTGGTTCTCGGTTCTTGAGGGATATAAATTAGAAATAATAATTCACAAAGGTAAACAGTGTAAAATTTATATTTTACAGAATATTAAAAAATAATTATTTACTAGTGATTATTAATGTGTCATCGACAATATGGCATTACTGCTGCATCGCCGGATCAATTTGAAAATCGAAAAACTGGAACAAAATATACTGCATTCGGTTATATTTGGTTGGATTACATTAAGTTACGTTAGAGTATGTTATTAGGTGCGTAGGTTTACTATACGGATCCATAGTATAAGTAGGAGTAGCAGTAGTAGGAGGAGGAGGAGTAGGAGTAGGGGTAGTGATAGTAGTAGGAACGGATTAGAAGCCCCACAGGGATTTGTTGGTTTCTGTTCTCGACATGAAATGGGAAAATTAAAGATTTGCTCAAATTTATCTATACATTTTACAATCTATGAATTCGTATAGTAAAACAAGTGTACCTCTCCGCGAAATAGTCCATCCGTCTCCACATACAGTGCCGCTTACAACATCAAAAACAACCAGCAAATGCAATCACTATCAGAGCTTTTGCTATTCCCCTTACCTGACTTTCAATCACTCTTCCTCATAAACTTAAATAAATTCTCCAATTGACCCGGTAAATTTCCTAAAATTAGTCCGGCGATACAGCAATTAGCCCGACATTATATTTTATAATGTAAAAAAAGACTAATAAATTACCAAATAGAAGGATGCTGTATAAACTGATCGTGATAGTATCAGGCAACTCTGTAATAAATTGACTTTTAACAATTGATTTTAACAAAATATGAAACATGAAGTGATTATATGTACTGATACTAAAGACTTCTCACTAAGATCCCCCATTCATTTATCTTATTTTCTATAACTAATTAAGTCAGTATCAAAAACAATTTGATTGCTTTCAAAAATAGGCAATTTAATACTAACAAAATACTATTGAATGGTTTATTTGTTCTAAAGATGTTTTATATACGGTAAGACAAAGAACTAAGTATCTGACTATAATAATCTCATCAAACGAGAATTCAAATTTTAAATAGGTGGGTCTTCGTTTTCGTATTAGTTTTTACTGCTACTAACTTCAGTAGAAGAATACTACTAAGATGAAATATTTTTTATTTGGTTGTTTGTTGAAGTTCAGCGTCCCTTTTCAGAATCGAGCAAGACTATACAAGACTTGGACCTACATTATAATGTGGAATCCGAACCACCATAACACGTTCAATGTTTTCCCACTCGGGACCCTGTTCATCAAAGGAGTACGCGCTAGCCACTAGACCAGTTGCAGGGTTTGAAATCTTTTCTTGGAATTATAAAATTATATATTGAAAAGAAACGTTTGTCGCTTCCTAGTACTTCTCTCGTTCTATGAGAAAGAAAGATTGTAACCAGAGATATAGTAAGTATTTATCACTTTCGGTTGCATTAAACTTAGAGATGGAAATTACCATTGTGGCATAGAATCCATATCAAAAACTGCTTCCGGTTATCGCCTTTTCTTTACTATGAAATCGGAAATGGTAGTTTCTCACTATTTTCGGTTTACATAGAGGGATAGCGATCGATATGACAATCTTCGAATCCTGGATTCATATATATAAACATATCTCATTATCTCTTATTAGTTTTGCTCTATGGTGATCACTATTGAAATTAGAAGTAGTAGTAAATTTCTACCACAGGATAAAACTTGGACATAGTCTATTGCGAAGGTACTGAATTCATGCTTCTCGCTTGCTCTATGATGATCAATACTGAAACCGGAAGTTGTGATCAGGGGCGGATCCAGGACGGACTTCTGGGGGGGGTTGTAATACTGCTACTTAGAGCTATTTTTACGAGCTCCAACTCTGGGATGGGTTTTATTTATATATAAAATAGGAGTGTCCTCTTCTGGGGGGCGATCGACCCCTGGATCCCCCCTGATTGTGATACATTTTTTCCTGTTTTTGTAGAGAAACAAATGAGATTCGTTTCACAGTGTAAAACTGAGGCAGACTTGCAATCCATGCGAATTGAATATTCAAAACTTCAGTACAACAAGTAGCACAACTAAAACTCTTGGTTGGAATAGGTTAATAAAATCAAAGATAGAATCTGTTCCTCGGATGCTGAATCCATATCAAAAAGCCATTATTAGCTATCACTTATCGTTTTTGTTCTATGGTGATAAAGATTGAAAGCAGGAATGGCTAATTTGAACCACTTCCGGCTTGAATAGAGGGTTAAGGGAGGAGACGGAATCTATTTTTAGGACGCTGGATCGATTTCAGAGAACTTCTCGATATCTTTTATAGTTATTGTTCTATGCATATAAGTATTGGAACCGAAAGTAGTAGTAAATATCAAGCATTTCCGTTTCAGAAGAGTGGTGCAGGTTATGAAGATATGTTCTCTTAAAACCCTGAATTGATTCCAGAAAATTGCTTGTCGCTATCTATTACAATTTTGTTTTATCGCGACAAGTGTTAACACCGGAAATGGTTAATTTGAACACTTTCGGTTCAAATAAAGTGTTAACGAAGAAGGTGGAATCTATTCTTGGGATGCTGGATTAATTTTAAAAAATGCATCTCGATATCTCTGACCGATTTTGCTCTATGGAAATTAGTATTACCTATAAAATCAAAAATAGTAATAACCTTCAACCATTTCTGCCTTTGTGGAGTGTTGTGGATTGTAATTGTATTTCCTCTTGAGAACCTGAATCGATTGTAGATGAACCACTTGTCGCTATTTATTACCAATTTTCTTCTGTGGCGATTAATGTTGAAACTTGTAATCGTTAATTTGAACCACTTCTGGTGTGAATAGAGATCAAGGGAGAAGGTAGAGTCTATTCTTAGAACGCTTAGTCGATCGCGAAAAACCGCATCACTATTTCTTCAATCTTTTGCTTTATAAAAATCCGTATTGAATCCCTATTGAATATACTAGTAAATTCAGCCACTTTCAATTTCGATAGTATTATGCGTTGAGATGATATATAGCTTATATACTCTTGAGACGCTGTATAGATTCGTTTTTTTTTTTAAAAAAAACACTTGTGGCTATCTATTACCATTTTTGTTCTATATCGATCAATGTTAAACCGAAAATGATTATTTTAAACAACTTCCGATCTGAATAGAGGATTAATGGAAAAGGTACAGCTATTTCTAGGTAGTTGAATCGATTGCCAAAATCTACATCTCGATATCTCGTAATTCAGTATTAAAACCGGAAATAATAGTAAATATAAACAATTTCTGGTTTTGATTAAATGTTGTGGATAGTTGTATGTTGTCTAAGACGCTAAATTGTTTGCAACAAATCGCTTCTCGCTATCTATTACGATTTTCGTTCTATAGCGATACAAATTGAAACCAAAAATGGTATTAGAACCACTTACGGTTTTAAATGGAGGGTTAATTTAGGAGATCGAACCTATTTTAGGGGCTCAAAATCGACCGCAAGAAACGAATTCTCAATATTTGTTACTGTTTTGCTCTGACACATCTCGACAGACAGACGGACAAAGCCATTCTCAAGATTTTCGACACTTATGCATAGCTTAAGCTGCAAGTGTAATAAGGGCGAACATTGAATATATTCTTGGGACACTGAATTGGTTCTGGAAAATCGCGTCTTTCTATATGTTACCGTTTGTGTTCTGTGTTGATCAACAATGTAGCAGAAAGCGATAGATCTCTACCACTTCTGGATTATTAAATAAAAGTCAAATGCATTCGATGAATCTATTCGTGTTGCAAACTTACATGTATGCTTCTCGCTATTTCTTGCCGCTCTTGCTCTGATACCAGCTGACAGACGAACGGATGGATAGGCAGACAGATGAACATAGCCCTTCTATAAGACTTCCTATACGTATGCATAGTATACTATAGTTTGGAAGTACTAACAAATGAAATAAACTCAGTCTGTTTTACAAAAATTATCCGTTTTCCGTTTTTCGGTAGTTTTCGTTTTCCGGTTTTCGGAAAAATTTCGTTTTCGTTTTTTCGAAAAAAATCGTTTTTCGTTTCTCGAAAAAAATTTCGTATTTTCGAAAAAATTTTCGTTTTTGAAAAATTCATTTTTCGAAAAAGTATTTTTCGAAAAAATGTGGCCATCCCTAGTATTCATAGCCGAAAGCTCAACTAAAAAGATGAAGTGAAAGTGCTAAGCAAGCTACACGAAGGATGTTGAGTTGAGTTGATTTTGAGTTTAACGTCCCGTTCAGCAACGAGGCTATATGAGACGTGGACCTACTGATTAACGTGGAATCCGAATCACATGAGCTCCCGCAAGAAGGATGTTGAAACAACGCTTCCACGCTAATAGAAAAAGGAAAACAAAAGTAGCTACAGGCTTTTGCCTTTTGAGTACTCATATCTTTTTGGGAATATATACTTGACACAGCATGCCTTTTAAATGTACGCCAGACGTGATCTGTACACATGAAGGTGAAAAATATTCGTGAAAAGTAAACAGATGAGACTAGTCATATGCTTCTGTTTTCTAACAGTCAACTTCGTGTTCAACTGCAGGAACTGACCTTGATACTACCTGACTCAACACCTTGTAACAAGAGGGCAACTATAGTTACCCATAGGTCTCTTGCAGGTACACAGCGAGCAGTGTGTTCTGTGTGTGTCTCCCTCTCTGCCCCTGGCTGTGTTTGCTTTTCATGCTTTGGGGGAAGGGGTAAGACACCCATGCACACCTTCGAACATAAAATGATCGAAAGACGACCTATGTTAATGTAGACTTCATAGTTTCAAACAGTGGCGTATACTGGTTTGAAGGCATGGGCTACCACTGACCTTGCATATTATTATTAATAAAAATGGTAATAATAATAAAAGTAATATAATAATAATAATAATAATAATAATAATAATAATAATAATAATAATAATAATAATAATAATAATAATCACAATATGCATAACAATGAACAAAAAGTGATTGATGTGTTTTGTTTAGTGATGAGCAAATGCAAGGTCTTGGTCTGAGCTCCTCCGTGGCTAAGCGGTTAGCGTACGCGCCTTTGGCGTGGGAGACCCGGGTTCGATTCCCGGCGGGAGCTCATGTGGTCCGGATTCCACGTTAATCAGTAGGTCCACGTCTCATATAGCCTCGCTGCTGAAAGGGACGCTAAACTAAAATCAACTCAACTCAACGCAAGGTCTTGGTCTTGGTCTTGGTCTTGCACATCGAGCCTTGGTCTTGGTCTTGCACATCGAGTCTTGGTCTTGGTCTTGCACTGGAACCCTTGGTCTTGGTCTTGGTCTTGCATGCAAGAGTCTTGCAAGTCTTGCATTTAAGAGTTGAGTTGAGTTGATTTTAGTTTAGCGTCCCTTTCAGCAGCGAGGCTAAACAGTAAAACAGTAAACAGTAAACAGTAAATCAGTAAAACAAAAATTCAATATTTAATTGGAAGTTTGTTTAATACAAGAATTAGCTAATCGTGGTTGGAAAGAAAAATCTGACGCCTTTAGAGTGTAAAAATAATTTTGCAATTCATGGTATTTCAATAATCTGTGCCGTCTGATTTTCTTTCATGCGAAACAGGGGTAGCCTCCTCAGTTTGGGAACCAGTGGAATGTTGGATCTGTTAAAAAATATATATATAAACAGATTACGAAACCCTGTGATTTAGGCATATAAGTAGTGAAGCATGGGCACCCATTAAAAAAAATAAAGGTCATAACCTATGTTGTACGCTATCATACTTACACGACGTTAAATTATATTACATTTAGAAACATACATTGTATTTCCGTTACTACTGGTGCTTTGTAGAGTTTATTATCCCTTATATCCATAGTAAAATTTACCTATGAAAAGCTTGAGATTTCTTAAATGCAAAGAGCTCCTCCGTAGCTAAGCGGTTAGCGTACGCGCCTTTGGCGTGGGAGGCCCGGGTTCAATTCCCGGCGGGAGCTCATGTGGTTCGGATTCCACGTTAATAAGTAGGTCCACGTCTCATATAGCCTCGCTGCTGAAAGGGACGCTAAACTAAAATCAACTCAACTCAACGCAAGGTCTTGGTCTTGGTCTTGGTCTTGCACATCGAGCCTTGGTCTTGGTCTTGCAC
This sequence comes from Thermobia domestica, assembly GCF_964235325.1. Lineage (NCBI taxonomy): Eukaryota > Metazoa > Arthropoda > Insecta > Zygentoma > Lepismatidae > Thermobia > Thermobia domestica. The sequence goes on from NC_137456.1 coordinate 230,204,206, forward strand.
ATCGAGTCTTGGTCTTGGTCTTGCACTGGAACCCTTGGTCTTGCATGCAAGAGTCTTGCAAGTCTTGCATTTAAGAGTTGAGTTGAGTTGATTTTAGTTTAGCGTCCCTTTTAGCAGCGAGGCTATATGAGACGTGGACCTACTGATTAACGTGGAATCCGAACCACATGAGCTCCCGCCGGGAATTGAACCCGGGCCTCCCACGCCAAAGGCGCGTACGCTAACCGCTTAGCCACGGAGGAGCTCTTTGCATTTAAGAAATCTCAAGCTTTTCATAGGTAAATTTTACTATGGATATAAGGGATAATAAACTGTACAAAGCACCAGTAGTAACGGAAATACAATGTATGTTTCTAAATGTAATATAATTTAACGTCGTGTAAGTATGATAGCGTACAACATAGGTTATGACCTTTATTTTTTTTAATGGGTGCCCATGCTTCACTACTTATATGCCTAAATCACAGGGTTTCGTAATCTGTTTATATATATATTTTTTAACAGATCCAACATTCCACTGGTTCCCAAACTGAGGAGGCTACCCCTGTTTCGCATGAAAGAAAATCAGACGGCACAGATTATTGAAATACCATGAATTGCAAAATTATTTTTACACTCTAAAGGCGTCAGATTTTTCTTTCCAACCACGATTAGCTAATTCTTGTATTAAACAAACTTCCAATTAAATATTGAATTTTTGTTTTACTGATTCCAATATGTACTCCATGGGGCAGAGGGGGCCGCGGTGGCTCAGTGGTAGAGCCACCCCCCGAACCCAGCCCCCGCCAAGTTGAACTTTGTGGTGGACAAACACCGTGTGCGTGGGTTTTCTCGGGGTTCTCCCGTTTCCTCCCACTTTCTTCATTCCACCATTTCATTCATCACTCATTATCACCGTCTCCTTTAGCCTAACCGGCATAACCGTGGGACGTAAAACTCAAAGATTTCATTTCATTTCCATGGGGCAGAGACATTCACATTACGCAATAGCGATGAAAAAATTGCAGACTTTCGAAACATGGGCATGGAGAAAAAAGGAGAGAATTAGCCGTGTTGAACGAAAACGAATGTGTTAGAAATATTAGCAGTAGGAGAAAAAAAGAAGAATTTTAGATATTGTTAAGAGGAGGAAAGGGAACTGTTTAATATATTGGCTGACGAGGAACTGTATTACAAGGGACGTGCTAGAGAGTATTGTGGAAGGAAAAAGAGGGAGGGAGCGAAGCAGACTAGTTGAAGGAAGGTATTGAAACAGAAAATTGCCACGTTAAGACGAAGAGACCAGCTGAGGACCACCGAACGTCAAACCTTGTCTGTTGAAGCAAATAACCTGCCAATAATAGCAGAATAGCTATTATGATGATGATATGTTTAGCAATATTGACAAAAAAAAGAAAAAAAGAGGGAAAGAAAATTAAAATAATAATTATTATAATCAAACCTCTTAATATTTTAGAATAATTTGAGGGAAAACTGAAAACAACTCAACTGTCTATGTCTTTTGTGTAGACTCAATTTATATAAATACTGTTGACCTGTATTAGAAATACAAAATAATGGCATCAAACTCCAAGTTATTTGAAGTCTCACTTGTGAATATGGATTACTAGCATCAAGTATCTACTTTGTTGGGTTAAACTAAAATAATAATAATAATAATAATGATAATATATATATATATATATATATATATATATATATATATATATATATATATATATATATATATATATATATATATATCGTTAGTCAATCACTTTTTTTACTATTAGTAAAGCGCTCTCTAATATCGGTCATCTTCGATTATTTTTATGTTTCCCTCTCTTCCTCCTCCCCAAGTTGCCGGGCTGAATTTGGATTTAAACGGCATCACAAGTGTCACTGTTCGTGTCAGAGACCACGAAACTATGGATTCGGCACTAATATTTGGTCATTTTTAATCATTATTATGCATCTCCCTCTTCCCCAAATTACGAGGCTGAATTTGGTCGTAAATGGTATAGGAAGTCTCAGTATTCAACTCAGCGACCTCGAAAACTATGGATTCGACACTAATATTCGCCATTTTCGATCATTTTTATATATCTCTCCTCCCCTCCGCCAAGCTACGGGGCTGAATTTTGATTTAAACAGCACCGGAAGTATCATTGTTTACCTTAGCGGTCCCCAAAACTATAGATTCCATTTCAATGTCGGTCATTTTCCATCATTTTTAAATATCTTTCCTCTCCCTCTCCCCGAAACTTCAAGATCAAAGTGATTTGATAAATACCATCTCAGGCCCGATCCTCATCTATCTTAAAATAAGATCGAGTTCGGTCAGGTGGTTCAAGAGTTATTAAGTTTTATATATATATATATATATATATACCCTTTCGCTCTTCTCCCCCTAGGTTCTACCACCAAAGTGAACTGACATATACTGTAACATTCCAGGCTTGAACCTCCTCTATGTTAAAAATTTGATCGAGATTACTCGTTAGGTTGAAGTTGTTAAGTTTTATTTATTATTCTATAACTCCCCCTTCTCCCCTTTCCTAAGCTTACCGTCAAAGTGAAATGATGAAAACACTCCCAGGCTCAAACTCCATCTGTGTTGAAAATTTGATCGAGATCGGTTGGGTGGTTCAAGAGATTAGGAGTCACAAAAATAGTCACTTTCAATTTTATGACATAGATTTATTGTTGTAGGATAATGTTATATCGCTCAACCCTCGATGTGTCGTATACCTAAGAATGCTAAAAGTTATATTGATAAACAATTATTCAACGTATAAGCATCCGCCCATGAAATCAAACTTGCGGTTACATGTATTAAGTTTTTTTCAATGTCATGAAAATGTTATTTCGATATTAATTTTATGAGCACACATTAAAAATTCCCAACGGATGCTTCAGTCTGGGAGCCAAGGCCATACCCATGTAGTCGACACCTATGGTGTACGGTATCACCAATGTTCAATACTACATTTCACTTTAGTTTTGGAAGAAAAACACCACTAATATGTTTTAAAACGAAACGAAATATCTAGTTTAACGTCCCACGATTATGCATTGGGGCTAAGGGAGACGGTATTCATGAGAAATGAATGAAATAGTGGATTGAAGAAAGTAGGAGGGAACATCAAAACACTGAGAAATAGAGACCTGCACGGGCCGAAGTTTTTGGCCCGAGCCCAATCCAGCCCGAATGTATGTAGGCGCGGCCCAGCCCGGACCCGAAACGTTTTGGAGATTTTCGGCCCGAGCCCGGCCCGGCCCGATAAATTTTCGAAGATTCATTTTATAACATTTTTCACGGGCACACTTCTTCAACGTTTGCCTTTATTCTAATTATCGTTTAACGAATGTCAATAATTATTAACCCTCGAGTAGTCGCGCCGCGGTCAAGAGCACCACAGGGAAATTATTTTCGATCGTGTGTCCATTCTGTTTGTCCGACAGACTTCTCCGTCTAGCTAATCTTGCCCCTCACCTTCCCAAACATTCCTGCTCAATCACTCCGTTATCCGTTGTTTAGTTTAAGTACTAGTGATTGTTTAGTGATTCTGCGGTGCTTTCCACCGCGCGCGACTAACCGTGTAATGTTTTTTCTCAGTGTTTCGCTCTGCACGTGACCTTTGCTTTGGAGGTGTTTAAGCTTTATAAACATAAATATTATTTTAATGGACGGAAGAGAGGTCGACAGAGTTAACAAACTGATACCAAGTATGAGAAAAGAGAAAATTAGAACTGAACAGCTTAAAACAACGGAGGGAAATGTTAGGGATTGACTATTTGGATAAATCAGCCGACATGATCTCGTGGAAGCTTTGTCTGAGGAAGATCATAACGAATATTTATATATGAGTGAACACGAAAGGTCAAGTGAGGAGTCTGCGAGCGAATCTGAAGACCTTAAACCCAGAAATGACCAGCGATTCCCCGAATGTAGTCAGAGCAAGAGGGGACGAAATAAGCGACGACGAAGTGTAGAACAGTGTAAATTTGAAGATAACTTAAAATAATTCAATGTAGTGCTGTATAGGTGAAGTTTCAAAATAACAGGACCTTAAAATAATTCAATGTAAATTTGATTTGATTTCAATTTATCGCCCTTTTCAGCATCAAGGCTATGTAAGACGTGGACCTACTGCTTAACGAAGGATCCGAACCACATGAGGTCCCACCGGGAATCGAGCCGGCAGTCCCACGCCAAAGGCGTGTATGCTAACCGCTAAGCTACGACTGAGCTCTAATTCAATGTAAAATGCGCTGTGAAGCTTTGTTTTATTGTTATGTTTATATAGTATATTTTTAACTAATTTACTATTGCATTTCTAATTTTAGACGAACCAAAGTTGACAAAAACAAAAGATCATCATCAGGTTTAGAATTTTCAATAAAACCAGTGCGTAGCTATCTATCTAAAGAAATATGTAACGACAAAAACATTTTATTCCAAATGAGAAATAAAAAAATAACATGTCTAGTTGTAGGTTTCTCTAATAGTTATTACTGTAAAACTTATTATAATAATAAAAATGTTATTCCCTCTTAATCAGAAAATATACAAAATTACGTTTCTAATACAAGAAAACTGTTTAAAACGATTTTTGCAACACATTATGTTCGTTCGGTCCATTTGACCGCGCGCGACTACTCGCGTTACTTTTTCAGCGCGACTTCTCGAGGGTTAAAGAATTGCAATTAATCGGCCCAAGCCCGGCCCGACTCAAAGAAATAATAGAATCGGCCCGCCCAAGCCCGGCTCGCGGGTAGGGCCGGGCTTTGGGTCTCGGGCAAGGCCCGGCCCATGCAGGTCTCTACCGAGAAAACCCACGCACACGGTGTTTGCCCACTAAAAAGTTTCCATGGCGCATGCTAGAATCCAACCAGGGACCCGTATAACCACATGTGACTGCTCTACCACTGAAACGGTACTTGTGCAAGACTCTTGCGCAAGAGTCTTGGTCTTGGTCTTGGTCTTGCAGGTGTGGTCTTGGTCTTGGTCTTGCACCCCTTGGTCTTGGTCTTGGTCTTGCATCGGGATTCCTGGTCTTGGTCTTGCATGCAAGACTCTTGCAAAAACTGCAAGACCAAGACTCTTGCGCTCATCACTAGTTTTGTTTGATCTTTTGTTTTGAGACCGTTAATGTTTTCCACCGTAAATGAAATTCCATCAAACATTTGTGCAGTTAACTTCTTGTGGATTGCGTTCGTAAAATGTTAATTTTTACCAATGTCACTTCCCTCAAGAGTCGCCTCTGTTACTGACGTTAATTGTCATTCCGTACCAGTATACACAAAAATTCTGCAGACATCATTATAATTGTTATGTTTATTATCGTTATCTAAATCTCAAATTTTTGACGCCTTTGGCGTGGGAGACCCGGGTTCGATTCCCGGCGGGAGCACATGTGGTTCGGATTCCACGTTAATCAGTAGGTCCACGTCTCATATAGCCTCGCTGCTGAAAGGAACGCTAAACTAAAATCAACTCAACTCAAATTTTTGCGTTGTGTTAACAAACGATTCTCAGGCCCTTTTGTTGCGGAGACATTCCGACCCGGGCCCTTTTGATGAGGGGCGTTTTGATTCGGGCCATCTGTCTCGGGCCCGTTTGTTGAGGAAATATTTCGACCGGGCCCTTTCGACGCGGGCCCGTTTGACTCCGGCTTTATTTGACCCGGGTCCATTTGACGCAGGGCCTTTTGACTCGGGTCCCTTTGTCGTGGAACACTTTTGACTTGGTTTCTTTTTATGAGGGGCGTTTTGAGTCGGCCCCTTTTGACTCGAGCCCTTTAAACCAGCACCCTTTTGACGTACGGCCGTTTGACTCGGCCACCTTAGTAGGGGGACCCCTTTGGACTCGGCTCCTTTTTATGAGGGGCATTATGATTCGGGCCCTTATGTTGTGGAGACCTTCTGAACAGGTCCCTTTTGATGTGGGGCAGATTTCACTCGGGCCCTTTTGTAGCGGGGCCCACTTCGACGCAGGCGCGTTTAATGCAGGTCCTTTTGACTCGGGTCTTTTGTCGGGAGATTCTTTTGACTATGGCCCTTTTGATGAGGGGCTTTTTTATTCGGGCCTTCTGGCTCGGGCCCTTTTGTTGAGGAGACCTTTCGACCCGGGCCCTTTAGACGCGGGGCCGTTTGACTCCGGCTTTATTTGACCCGGGTCCGTTTGACGCAGGGTCTTTTGACTCAGGTAACTTTGTCGTGGAACCCTTTTGACCCGGGCTCTTTTTGAGGTGCATTTTGATTTGGCCCCTTTTGACTAGGGACTTTTTAATCCGCGACCTTTTGACTTACGGCCGTTTGACTCGGGCCCTTTCGTAGCGGGGCCCCTTTTGACTCTGCTCCTTTTTATGACGGGCGTTTGGATTCGGGCCCTTTTGACTCGGGACTTACGTTGTCGAGACCTGTTGACCCGGGACCTTTTGATGTGGGGTCGTTTTCACACGGACCCTTTTGTGGCAGAGCCCCTTTTGACCCGGGCTCATTTGACGCAGGGCCTTTGACTCGGATCCTTTTCTCGTGGGCTTCTTTTGACTATGACTCTTTTTATGAGGGGCGTTTTGATTCGGCCACTTTTGACTCGGTCCCTATTGACGCAGGGTCGTTTGACACTGGCTCTTTTGTAGCGGAGTCCCTTTTGACTCGGGCTTTTTTATGAGGGTCGTTTTGATTCGGGGCCTTTTGACTCGGGCCCTTTTGTTGCGGAGACCTTTCGACCCGGGTCCTTTTTATGAGGGGCGTTTTGATTCGGGCCCTTTTGATCCGAGCCCGTTTGACGCAGGGTCTTTTGACTCGTGCCCTGTTGTTGCAGAGATCTTTTGACTCGGGCCCTTTTGTAGCGAGGGGGCCATCTCGACCCAGGCCCATTTGACGCAGGGCCCTTTTGACTCGGGTCTTTCTGTCTTTGCCCTTTTGTTTGGCCCTTCTAACATGGAACCATATATATAACGCAGCAGCTGAAATACCTGTGGCAGAGGGCCTGGGGGAGTATGAGTAAATCGATGATCGATCGATCCAGGGCGCAGTAAAATTAGTTACACCACTGTTCATATCTATTTCTTTCTATTCTCTCGACATCATGTCTGGAGATGAATGTTCTGACTAATAAGCTACAGTGGCGAAAGACGATATACGCTATCAATGATAAATGTTATGACTGTTAATATATATAGGGAATAAAACGAAACATTCTATATCGGACTTCCCCTCCACCCGTTGAAAAAAATTCTGCGGGCGTTAGTGATTATGATGTTGCTTAGTTACTGTATTATATTGTTCTATACACGGAATAAATACTTATGTGTTTTATATAATAATGAGAACCTTATTTACATTTATTACGGCCCTTGCTTTACGAGAAACATTTTCACGTTCAGCGTAATCAGTTTCCATTCTAAAATAATTACAGTGAGGCGAACGAAATAACTCATGCACAGATTTAGGACTTAGAATAATATTTTGCGAACATGTAGTAAATCCCTGAAGATTAAAAAGCGCTAGTAGCAGTAATTAGCTTAGTCGTTTCCTATAGTCCCTTAGTGAATTACATAAATCTTACAGATGTTGTATCTCTTTCTTTCTCCTCTCTATACATCATGTCTGGAGATTAATGTATGGACAAATAGGCTACAGAGGCAATTTTAAAAAGTAAGATGATCTACGCTATCAATGACAGATGTTGTGGTGTTTAACTTAACATATAAGGCAATAATACGAATCTTTTCAGAGATGACAGTGCACTGATGCTTCAAATCTGTGTCTTTACTCCCTATACCTACTTTATTTTCCTAGTCAAAATAAAAACTCTTCAAAATTAATCAGAAATTATTATGCGACCATCCCTTCTTTAATGTACTGCGCTGTCACATACCCGTCACGGCGATGTAAAGGCACTTTTGGCGACGAGGATACATAAGGATATAAGTAAATATATTTTATTATAGTTTGGTTTGCGTATTTGTATCTTTCTGTATATAAGTTAACAAATGAAATCCAGTTTATCTGAAAAGTCGAGGTTTGCGATTTTTTCGAGCACTTTCGATTCGAATTTTAAAATTCTGTTTTCACGGTTAGTGAGACCTTGTTACCCGCTTTCGGAAAAAAAAATTGCATCGCTTCTGTGTGCAACCGTTTTGTCGCAAAAAATTTGAGAAATCGTCAAATTTTTAAAAATTGCCAATTTTGGGTGCCATTTTCTCGAAAACACCATAATTTAAAATTCTGAAATTTTGTCAATGGTTCAACTTTACATGAATAACAAACACACCAAATAGCATTCTCGACCATTGCTTCATGAATTAACTATAGCCTTTTGAAGTTAGCGAAGATTCGTTAACTTTGATGTCACAGTTGGCAGCATTGAAAACAATGAAAGTGCAACAATTTAATGATGCATTTGGTTCACATTTATTAAATAAAGAATAAAAAGTTTTCCTGCCTGCTTTTTATTACTTTGATCAAAATGGCTCTCTGAAATGGTAAAATGAGCCTCCAACTACTCCATCTTCTTAAATCGATCTAATCTGATATGGAAATTACGATTATGAAACACACACATTTTAAGTTTATTCTAAACGGCCATCCAATAGATCCTGATGATCTACAAACAAACTGAACTATTACCTCAATGATGAACTGGAATGCTCCAGACAAAATTCCGATAAGTGCGATGTCATTACAGTGATCGAAAATGGACAAAAAGTTAAAAAATCGAAAGATTTTCTTACGCGTACTATCAAAGAAATTTACGGGCTGTTTAAACAGATCAATTCCAGCATAAGAATGGTTCACTCGAAATTTTATAGTATTCGACCAAAGTTGGTCAGTCCGCAACCTGCGAGGGAGGTGTTTGTGTGTTGTGCAAATTTTAAGTTAGCTGCTACTGCGTTGCAACAAATCAAAGGAGCAGCCTGCATTGAAGCTGTCATGAGTGACCTATTTCCATTAGTAGTATGATTCGTATAAAATGACAGCTGTCTTCTTCAATAATGTGGTGATTGTCATGGAGTGGAAGGAGTAAGTGTGGAGTCTTTAATTATTGATCCTGATGAAAATGAAAATATTACATATGCCATATGGGAAAATAATGATCTTGTTAAAAAAAAAACTGTGACACTCTGTTGCTGGTTAAAACTAAGAATTTTAAATCATGAATACATCGAGAAAATCCAAAGAGAATTAATTGCTACTGAAAAGCGTCGTGTAAAATTTCAAGATACAAATTCTATTTTACTGCATGTGGACTTCGTTGAAAACTGGACTGTTATTCTGCTATGTGAAATTCAGAGTGAAAAACGATCAAATTTCCATCGTTACGGCAGTGGTATATTATTATGAAACAACTGACAGTTTTGCTGTAATAGGCGACGACAAAACACACGATTCCACTCGTATTCATAGTCATGGATAAGATTCTAAAAAATACTTGAAGAAAAGCGAAAATACACGTTTTAGAAGAAGGTTCGAATACGTGCGTAAAATTTATCAAACCGTTTCAGTGATTTCTAATGATGCTGCATCCCACTTTAAAAATTGCTTTCAGATGTTTGAGACGCGGACAGGTCCGATAAAGCAGTGTCTTTTCAGTGAAACCGGCCATGGCAAGGGTCTCTGCGACGGTATTGGGGGTGTGGGGGAAAGGTATAAAGAATGTGGCAACACGGCATAACCTTAGGCAAGAACAGATTCACAATATTAAAACTGCAGAAGAATTCGTGAGTATAGTGCAAGTACAAACTCCGGGCATTATTCTCGTAATGTTGTCGAGAACCGAATTGGACAATTTTAAGAAAGAGAAAAAAAGAAGAAAAAAACAATGGGAAAGTGTGCGAACGGTAACTGGTATTCGACGAAGTCATCTTTGGTTTTTATGGCACAATATTAAAACTGCAGAAGAATTCGTGAGTATAGTGCAAGTACAAACTCCGGGCATTATTCTCGTAATGTTGTCAAGAACCGAATTGGACAATTTTAAGAAAGAGAAAAAAAGAGTTAAAAAACAATGGGAAAGTGTGCGACCGGTAACTGGTATTCGACGAAGTCATCTTTGGTTTTTATGGCACAATATTAAAACTGCAGAAGAATTCGTGAGTATAGTGCAAGTACAAACTCCGGGCATTATTCTCGTAATGTTGTCAAGAACCGAATTGGACAATTTTAAGAAAGAGAAAAAAAGAGGAAAAAAACAATGGGAAAGTGTGCGACCAGCAACTGGTATTCGACGAAGTCATCTTTGGTTTTTATGGCAGTAACGGGTCACCATGGACTAACTTCGTGCTTTCCCCAAAATTTATTCTGCAATTCAAAGTGTAAATTTACGAAATCTGCAAAAATGACTGCATACATGCATACATGATAACCAGTGATAGATAGGAGAAATATTATCAAAAAGTCATGAATTACATGAAGTTGAAGTGGTCTTTATGTTTCCACATAGACCTTCAACAGGGTACAGGTTTCCAAAAAGGCATAAGAGAAGTGAAAATAAGTGTTTTGTGACTATTGACAACGTGCTAAGCGTTGTGAGTGCACCAACACCTATTGGAGCATCTGCACGGTTAGATGCTATTAGCGAGGAAGACACTAAGGAAGCAAATAATTACTTCAGTGTGATAAAATCAGTGAAACTTTGATTTCGAAAACCATTTTAAATAAGTTAGTTTAAAATTTGTGTGTTTCGTAATCGTAATTTTTATCTCTGATTACATCGGTTTAAGAAAACGAAGGAGTAGGGGAGGTTCATTTTACCATTTCAGAGATCCATTTTGATCAAAAAAAAAATTAAAAGCAGCCCGGAAAAACTTTTATACTTTATTTAATGAATGAAATGAAATCTTTAGTTTTACGTCCTACGTTTATGCCGGTTAGGCTAAAGGAGACGGTGATGATGAGAGATGAGTGAAATGGTGGAATGAAGAAAATGGGAGGAAACGGGAGAACCCCGAGAAAACCCACGAGCACGGTTATTTAATGAATGTGAACCACAAACATCATCAAATTGTTGCACTTTCATTGTTTTCAGTGTTGCCAACTGTGATATTAAAGTTAATGAAACTTCGGTAACTTCAAAAGGCTGTAGTTAATTCATGAAGCATTGGTGGAGAATGCTATTTGGTGTGTTTATTATCCATGTAAAGTTGAACCATTTGACAAAATTTCAGAATTTTAAATTATGGTGTTTTCGAAGAAATGGCCATTTTTAAAAATTTGACGATTTCTCGTTTTTTTTTTTTTTTTTTTTTTGCGACAAAACGGTTGCACATAAAAGCGATACAAATTTTTTTTCGGAAAGCGAGTGGAAACAGAATTTTAAAATTCGAACCGGAATTGCTCGAAAAAATCGCAAACTTCGACTTTTCAGATAAACTGACGTTCATTTGTTAACATATGTACAAAACTATACGCATGCGCGAACCATACTATAATAAAATATAGTTTATTTATATCCCTATGTATCCTCGTCGCCATAAGTGCCTTTACATCGCAGTGACGGGTATGTGACCGCGCAGTACTCCAAGGAAGGGATGGTTGTATAAGAATTTGTGATTAATTTTGAAGAGTTTTTATTTTGACTAGGGAATTAACATAGGTGAAGGGAGTAAAGACACAGATTTGAAGCATCAGTTCACTGCTATTGAAGCATCAGTGCACGAAAAGATTCGTATTCTCAGTTTTTCTATTTATTGTTTTATATGTTAAGTTATACACCACAATATGTATCACTGATATCACAGATCGTATTATTTTTTAAAATCGTGTTTGTAACCTATTGTCAAAACATTCACCTCCAGACATGATGTAGAGAGAAGAGAAAGAGATACGACATCTGTAATATATGTATATGTGATTCACTAAGTAACTGTAGAAATTAGTTAAAGGACAGATAAGAGAGCGAAAAGGAGCTCTAGAAGTCTGAACTTTTTAGAAACGTCCTAGATAGGTGAAAATATAGTTAAAAATTGCCAAAGGTATCATGTAAATTACCTCTCTTTTCTTATATTCTAGTATACTTTTCCTTTCACATCCAAACATCTCTATTCAGAATTACGAGATAAAGGTGGAGAGAGAAACATTCCCATTTCAAGAATTATATCAGGAAAAAAATCTTTTGACTTAGACTAGATTCGAACTCGCAACCCTTGCATCCATGGCTCAGCGCTCTACCGATTGAGCTAACAACTACTGTTGGAAAAGCCAGATTTCTACAACTACCGGTTGCTGAATGGTGTGTATTAACCAAGTTTGCCGAGATAATTGCTTCATATAGCTATAATAATAATAATAATAATAATAATAATAATAATAATAATAATAATAATAATAATAATAATAATAATAATAAAGCAGAAGAAGAACAGAATCTAAAAAGTCACATATGTTAAAAGTTTGACGTGCAGAGTAAGTCCTAATATGAGATTGTATTAATTATATATAATAAATGTAAGCGTGGTTTATTCGTGTGTGCTACTCAAACTGCGCAACTCACTACCTAGTCCCATAAGGGTTGTACGCTTATGGTACAGTAGCCTTGCGTCCTCCAACCGTGAAGAATGTTTCTGTTTGAACCTATGCGTGCCCAAAGAGGAAGGAGATTGAAAGAAAGAAAACTGGTTTAGAAGCGTGTCTTTCAGCTACTACTCTATACAAGACGTGCATCTACGACTTAACGTGGAACCCGAACCACACGACTCCTCACGGGAATCGAAACCCATATCACCTCTAGTTCTATCATGGGAGACACAGGAACATGTAAAAATAATCGAAAATTTCTTCTATCTTTCTGATAAAGAAAACAAAGTTGATACCAGATATAAATAACGAAAAAACATATGAATTTAAATGTAAAATTTGAGTCCAAAATATCCACTTATAAACAACTGCTGAATTTTAGAAAATAAAGACATGTAAATTGAAGTTATGTGATTAACTTGGAGCTTCAAAAACCAACACCCAGAAACCGCCGTGTAAAGTCTAACTGATGCAATTTTTTTTATTGCATAACTTGCTTTCGTCTAGGCGGGAGTCCGCCCCCAGACGCTTGCATTTGCTCTTTCTCCGACCACTCACTTCTCATATCCCTAAGACCTCTGATCTTAAGTGGTTTCGAGATATGGCTATCTTATTGTAACAATTTCAACTCCCAACTTTGACTTCCTGCTGTTTTTCTTCTAACCGTAATATATATACTCTTAAGGGATTTTGGAATATGGCCAATCTATTTTACCAATTACAATTTAAACCTTTTTTTTCTAAGGAAAAATGAAAAAAACGCAGAAACATGTCTTTAATTGTTTTACTTGCAAAACCTAAACACCAATTTTCATTCCCGGCGGGAGCTCATGTATTTCGAATTCCACGTTAATCAGTAGGTTAACGTTTCATATAGCTTCGCTACTGAATGGGACGTTAAACTCAAAATCAACTCAACCAATTTTCATGTCAATAACCTTAACGATTTTCGAGTTATGACCATCCAATTATAACAATTGTAACTTTACCCTATTTTCTTCCTTTCTAGGGCAAATATCATAAAAACGCTTACATAAATACCAGATATAAATACCGAAAATATAAATATCTAATTACCGAATATAAATATCTAATACCGAATATAAATATCTAATTATTTTAAATGAGAAGTCCATATACCAAATTTCATGTCGTTAACACTCAAAGATTCCAAGGTATGGGCATTTTAAGATAATTGCCACTCCTCTTTCTCCCTTTTCCCTTCAAATTTCCAAATATTCTTCTTTTAGTGGAACCTTACATTACAAATCATATGCCCTTTCTAAACTTCAAGTTTCTAGCTTAAGCGGTTTGGCCTAGCGTTGATCAATCAGCCAGCCAGAACTTGTTATTTTATATAGAAAGATACATAATAAAGCAAATTAATGACAAAAATATTACTACAAAAGCAATATAGCAAAGAACTCATATACTGTGTTAAAATATGTAGATATTCATTCATTTGGTAAATTTCATAAAACTAAGGGCACAAGCTTAGCGTACGTGCGTTTGGCGTGGGAGACCCAGGTTCGATTCCCGGTGGGAGCTCATGTGATTCGGATTCCACGTTAACCAGTAGGTCTACATATCATATAGCCTCGGTGCTGAACGGGATGTTAAACTCAAAATCAGCTCAGCTCTGCTAAGGGCATAAGCAGCGTGGACCTACGGCCTTTTGGGTCCAACCACAGATGACAAAATTACACTCCTATTGCTTTACAATTGCTGTAAATCTCCCTGCTTTGGAAATGAACGGAACTTGACATTCGCTTCACCAACTTTTCTATTTCGTGTGTTCATTTTAAAGCCGTACACAGCGCATGAGGGCATTGCTAAAGTTTTCAAAGTCAATGTAAGAAATACAGATGAGTTCTATTTACACAATGTGTACAGTAGAAAATATTCAATAATATTCCACATAGAAAATATCATACACAACAGTGTGTAAGAAATTCATCAAATGTTTAAAAATCAAAGAAAACGTACTTCAACACAAATGCAATTAAAACCTGACTCTGAGAGCGCAATAATGTTATCTTGTTCGAAGGGTCAGTGATTTTGTGCCGAACAGGCTGAGCGTGGGCTTACCCTGCCTTATGTTTCGCAACATTGCTCTTGGTCAGGTGGTTTATTGCTTGTGCCTTTAGGTATTTGCCCTAAAGCTATACAGCGAGTTGTGTGCGTTCTTCCTTCCCTGCCCCTCGCTGGCGAAAATATTATTTGCTTTTCATGCATTAGGATAAGGGGCAAGACAGCTTGCGACCTTGGAAGGGAGCTTCAAGCAACCTTGGGAAGGGAGTAACATATAAAATGATCGAAAATGACAACCGGTGTTCATGTAGAGTTCATAGTTTCGAGGTCGCTGAGATGGTTAGGCGTAAAGCTATCAGCTATTTTCTGTTAGTGATTTCTTCATATAACCAAGTTAACGAATCAGTGATAGAACGTTCACCTCTGGTGCTTGGGGTCACGGGTTCGATCCCAGTCCCCGCCAAGTGAACTTTGTGGTGGATAAACACAGTGTGCATGGGTTTTCTCGGAGTTCTCCCGTTTCCTCCCACTTTCTTCATTCCACCATTTCATTCATTATTCATCATCACCGTCTCCTTTAGCCTAACCGGCATAACCGCGGGACGTAAAACTCAAAGATTTCATTTCATTTCATTTTCAAGTTAACGAACCTTGACTTACCTGCGTACAGTGATTGGTTAGTGTGTCCTCGATGGCTATTTTTACTTTTTCCATGATCATCCCATACCATACAGTATTTTTTATGTTTTGAAAAAGCTTGATTCTATCAATTCGTTAAACAACAATGTTTCTTTTTTTTCTAATCATGTTTCTTAGTATTATCCTCTTCATTCTAACTAATTTAAATATTTTCAATAATTCAGAATTTAGACTAAAAAATGTTACAATGATCAAGAATTGTATAAGAAGAGGACTCTTCATTTCTAATCATTGTCATAACCGGAAGGGAAAGCTTTAAAAAGAATTGAAATAACTTAGCAGACGTAGAAAATCGACGGAAATAATAAACATCAACTATTAGTTGACTCTTAGAAGTATAGTATAAGTTCTCAACCCAAGTAGAAGATGCACTCTTTGCTTCATGAAAATAATAAACATTTTCCAAAAATAATTACAGAAAAGTAATTTCATGACATTTACTGAGCGAACGTAGGTTACTGGTTAGCGTTGACCTTTGTAATTGGGAGTCTCCAGGTTCAAATTTCGATACGAGGCATCCTGACTAGTGATTTTGCAGTACCACTGGGCGAATACCGGGATACTTTTAATACATAAGCTTTGGGAAATTTTCTTGAAAACTTTGTTCTTATGTTGTTAATGTTTCAGTGTGAAATGGCATTTTGCTGCATGGAAAATATTTTTAGTAAACAAAATATAGTAGATGAATGGTTAGTATAAGGGACTCCTACTTGTTTTCTTTAGGTTCAAATCCCGACTGTTCTTATTGATTTTTTCTTTTAGTTACGCTCATATGTTGCGCTCCAGAAGTTTAATTTTGAATTAAATGTAGTCGCAGCTAGTTTAAACTGAAATTATTTTCAAAACTTTTTGCTATTATATGTTTTTGTTTTACTTGCGATGTTTCAACTCTGATATTAGATCTTAGACCTTAATGTAACTCATTTTCCTACGTCATATTATGATGAATGTTTTCACAACGATAGTCGGGCGGTAATACAGAATTCCATTGTTACTGCAGGGCCGGATCTTGAATCCTGCGAACTACGCGTTCGCAGGAGGCGCCAGGTGAACAGGGCACCAAATTAGAAAAATGAATTTTGTTTTAAATGTAAATATTCATTTTAAAAATGTTATGATGAAAAATTTTCCTCATATAGCTTCGAATAAATATTGTACAGACTGAGATACAGATAAAATACATCAAAAGGACAATAAAGTCGAATCTTCGCTTGGTTGGCTGTAAAACACCCCTTTACAAATGAAATTGACTCGCACATCAATTTCTTGCTGTATTGTACTGTGGAGTTACAACCACAGTTATTTGCTCAATTATCAGTTCTTTACTGAAAGAATGTGGGGATAGCACTTTGCATGGCAAGAGAGAAAGTACGTGGGGATCTGAGCAGTACAGCGCTGAAGTAATTAATTGGGGATGAATGAAATGAAATGCATGTTTTCTAATAGAAGAAATCACAGAGACACAAAGGTTAGGAAAGGAAAGGGTTTTACTGTACCTCAGCCATTTCGATATGATGAGCCTCTTCAAATATCGGGTGAAGCCTTATCCTCCAATTCGTTGAGTGTTTCCGTCTGGTATCGATCCCGGACCTCACGTTCGAGAGTGAAGAACCTCTCGACCTCAGGGCAACAGCTCCCAGATGTCCTGGCCTCTTCAGAATGACACCTCTGTCATGCAATGGTTGGTGAGGGCCCAGGCGTGCCGACCGTCTTTCAATTGCTGCTACGACGACTCTTCTGAATAGGGGTCCAAAGTGTGTTTCTGGCGGCTTCTGTCACACTTCTCACCTCGAGGGTCCCGTGTCCCCTGGTTTTGTTCTACTTCTTTGCTTTCGCTTCTTCCTGGTGCTCCGCACGTGGGTGACCAGCTCATCACAATTATCTTGGTCAATAGGGAAGTTTGTTAATTGCTGAAACGGCGTGGCTGAGCTTGTTTTGATGAAGTTACGGAAACTAGGAAGAGAATGGTAAGCATGAATTTGTATTGGGATGAGGTGACAACATAGGGAAGTCTCTTCTTTATTATTTAATAATTACAATTTCTTGTTTGAAGAACAATAACAACATACAGGGAGAATTCAAAATAGGCGCTAAGCCTGATATCCTCTAGAAATTGATGCCAATGCCACACTCACAAGAGATGCTAGTTTGAGGAAAATTTCCATGGCACAGGATAGATCTTTTAAAGAGGGAAAAGGGATATTTTACGAATATGAGATAAAATCAATGTAAATTTAGCTTTCCAATAGATGTTGTATTAAGCACTATGACCGTAGAGCTAAAGACTGGTATTCTTTCCCCAATCCCACCATATGCACAAAATACAAATATAACAGTCTCTTCATTCCTTTCTCAACAGTTAAGGGTTGAGAAAGATCACCGTAAATGAAATGCACATTATCAAAGTTGAAGCAAGCATGGGCACCCAAAAGGGGACGAAAGGGCCGGGCCCCACCTGGCTTACGATAAGTATAATGTATATGTATAATTTCTTAAGATTTTCTTAATACAAATAAAAATACCAAACGTAATATAGTAACGAGGGAGATGACCCCCCTAAAAACATTCTTCGGGCCCCCATGCAAGCAAGTAGGCTTTCTTGTCCATTCGTCCAGGGAGTGGAGCGAATACTAAGAAAAGACGGGCGGTACAAATGGGTTCTTTAAAAATCATTTCTGAGGAAAATTTTAACTTAAGTTCCTAATGACTCACAATCGCTGTCCAGTGCTTAATGCTCACTTTGTTAATATCTATTAGTCATTTGTCATTCGTCAACATTTTCATTTCTATCCTAAGTCATTTTGTTTTTGTTTATATTTTTAATTTATAATGATGTGTGCTTTCACTTTTTAATAGTACTTTGTTTTTCATGTAATAATAATGACCAACAATATAAAACCAAGTGAGCATTTTATCGGAAAAGAAAGCTACAAAACGTGAAAGAAGATAAGAGGCAACCGAAGGCTCTAAAAAAGTTTCTTTCGAGTGCTGGACAAAATTAGACAAATATTGAGGTGGGGAGTTGTCAATATCAGTCACTGTTAACGAAGCATTTGCAGGTCGACATTCTTTTGAAGCTGACAAATTGATTTTAACCTGATTGCAGTAATTTAATTGTTGAATTAAAATGGAACGATACGGTCATTTCGGTTACGGATCTGAATTAAATTTCATGTATTTCAAAATTTGTTTGAATACAATTAGTTTTCACGTGGCATATAAGTATATAACTTGAAAGGATATAATCGAAAGCGACGAAAGGTCATTTGGATGACAAGTATTTTTTTTCAGTACTCTCACTTTCAATCACAGCAGCGTATACAGATGCTCGTTTTATTATGACAGATAACAATAATTATTAATCCATTCTCTGCTAATAAATTTAGATGGAGCGATATTTTAAATTAGTAATAATTCTAATGCAAAGTAGAGTTTTGATTATTAGTTACTTGTGTTCAGGGATGTAACGACATAGGTGCTACGGATGCGCAAGGGGCCAGGTCGAGACAGAAATTTCCAGACAAAATTCGAGTCGAGACACGGCTCTTCCAATAGAGAAATATACATTTTTCGAGTCGAGCCATCACTTTTACAGCACATTCTCGAGACGAGACAGCCACAAATCTTGTATCGTGCGCATCCCTAATAGGTGCAGTTTTCTATTCACAAAACATCTTCCGGGGGGCACACTTAGTAGGGCCACTGCTGGTACTCTTTTATTTATTATTATATTATAGACGTATTATTTTGATCTCCTCCCGGGGGGAGTGGCCCCCTAAAATATGTGTGGACGAAACACTGAACAGGCAGTCTGAGAGTCTGGATCCCCCAATTAGCATAATTTCAGGGGGCAAATACACAAAATTATTTGCATTTTGTAGGCTATTCCGAAAAAATCTTCGGACCTCAATGGGTGCATCATTACTTGTGTTTACATTGTGTTACTGCCTGATTTCGAACGTCTATGTTGGAAAGAAACATGAAAGAATTGAATTGTTCTATAGGCATAAGGGGTCCTGAAAAGAATTTTTGCGGAGAAACATGATTTTAAAGTTCTGCCACTGATCGGGGACAAATTACATATAAATTAAGACACACTTTTGTCATTTGTTGTGTATTGAACTAGTTTAACTAAAATTAATAAAGAATTATTTGAAATCAAGTATATCTCAAGAACGATTAAATGGACTAGCTTTGATGGCCATTGAAGATGACATTCTGAATGAAATTGATATGGATGCAATAATAAGAGATTTTGCCAAATTGAAAGCCAGAAAAGTGTCTTTATAACATGAACTTTACAGTAACAAAGAAAACGAGAAATTAAGCTAATTACCATATTTGTATCACTAGAAAACACTATTTAAATATGCTTTTAATGAAGTGTAAGAGCATATCTCTTTGTCAAAATCAAACCTGTGATAATGGTAGACTTGAAGCTTATTAGTTTTATTCTATTTCGACTTTTATGTTTCAACTGTATTTGTCAAAATACATCTTAGGTATGCATTTTAGTTGTTTCCTGTGCTTATTTAATAATAATAATAATAATAATAAAAAGATATAAATTATTAAAACTGGAACTTTGGTCATGATTCATCCACAGTTAATTAGGTTTAATTTTGCCATCTTCCTCTAATACTCACTGGAAGACTGAATTATTATATATTGAAGAAATTTGTAATTGTAACAATTATCTGAAGAATTTTTGTCCATTACAGCATTCAATTCTTTTATTATCATATAGGCAAGGCGCCTAAATATTATTTGCTTACAGTTACGAAATGTCTACAACCGCCCCTGTTACTGTTATATATATATATATATATATATATATATATATATATATATATATAGAGAGAGAGAGAGAGAGAGAGAGAGAGAGACAAAGTTTTGACTCAGAAAAAGTACTGTTGAACGTACGATGCTACATGGGCTCCTGGAGGGTGCACAATTTACCCCTAAAAATGCTTTCGATCACTGAAATAAATTCCTGCCTACGCCCCTGTAAAGCAGTAACTTTGAGTAGCACGCACGAATAAACCACGCTTACATTTATTATATATAATTAATAAAATCTCATATTAGGACTTACTCTGCACGTCAAACTTTTAACATATGTGACTTTTTAGATTCTGTTCTTCTTCTACTTTATTATTATTATTATTATTATTATTATTATTATTATTATTATTATTATTATTATTATTATTATTATTATTATTATTATTATTATTATTATAGCTATATGAAGCAATTATCTCGGCAAACTTGGTTAATACACACCATTCAGCAACCGGTAGTTGTAGAAATCTAGCTTTTCCAATAGTAGTTGTTAGCTCAATCGGTAGAGCGCTGAGCGATGGATGCAAGGGTTGCGAGTTCGAATCTAGTCTAAGTCAAAAGATTTTTTTCCTGATATAATTCTTGAAATGGGAATGTTTCTCTCTCCACCTTTATCTCGTAATTCTGAATAGAGATGTTTGGATGTGAAAGAAAAAGTATACTAGAATATAAGAAAAGAGAGGTAATTTACATGATACCTTTGGCAATTTTTAACTATATTTTCACCTATCTAGGACGTTTCTAAAAAGTTCAGACTTCTAGAGCTTCTTTTCGCTCTCTTATCTGTCCTTTAACTAATTTCTACAGTTACTTAGTGAATCACTTATACATATATTACAGATGTCGTATCTCTTTCTCTTCTCTCTACATCATGTCTGGAGGTGAATGTTTTGACAATAGGTTACAAACACGATTTTAAAAAATAATACGATCTGCGATATCAGTGATACATATTGTGGTGTTTAACTTAACATATAAAACAATAAAAAGAAAAACTGAGAATACGAATCTTTTCGTGCACTGATGCTTCAATAGCAGTGAACTGATGCTTCAAATCTGTGTCTTTACTCCCTTCACCTATGTTAATTCCCTAGTCAAAATAAAAACTCTTCAAAATTAATCACAAATTCTTATACAACCATCCCTTCCTTGGAGTACTGCGCGGTCACATACCCGTCACTGCGATGTAAAGGCACTTATGGCGACGAGGATACATACCACAATAAGAATTATAACTATCTGTCTCCATAGCTGAATGGGGATGTGAAGTTGACCATTTTCCAATTTTCTAAAATTCATAAATTGTACTCCCCATCTTTGATGGCCCATTACTTGGTGGAAATTTTTTTTCAGACAAAACAAAATATACGGGTCATTTAAAAACATGCCTAGTTGCTATAAAAAAAATTTCAACAATATCTGACATGGTGATGGTACATTTGGGGAGGGGGCTGAGAGGATGGTACAGTTTTTTTGGGCTGTTACGAATACAAAAAAATCCCTAAAATATAAAAAAAATACTCTTTTCTTTATAATAGCACTATCTTATTCTAGATTCCTCGCTCTACTAAATGAGGATTCGAACTTATGAAAGATCAATAAAAACTGTATTCTATAACCATAGCCGCCCGCTGCAGGGAACAGTTGCTTTCCCCATGGATCTTCAAAATACATAACAAAATTTTAAATTTTCTTATTCACACACAACAGTTAGTGTAGTTAGCAGTGAATGTAAATAATTGTTTTTTACATTAAATATTATATGGTTCTAGGTATCTGTATTCGTGACTTTCCTCGTATGTCGGTTCTTTTGCCCCCTCCCGCCTGTAAGAAATCCTGTGGGAGTTACTATGTCTAAATTTCCCTTTAAAATTCGCTTATATACTACATATACATCTATATAGCAACTAGTTATTAAAGATGAATATATTTATGATTACAGCAACCGAAACGATTAAATTAATCGAGAGCCGTAATTAGTAGACACTACTTTACTCGGTTAGTGCATTGCATACATGACAATGACAACCAGCATATCTGAGAATGTTTCATACTGTGAAGAGATTATTTACTTCGAAATATCCCATACTGCAGCTAACTTAATATTATACAAGAATTTCGATACTCGAAAAGAAAGATCAATT
This sequence comes from Thermobia domestica, assembly GCF_964235325.1. NCBI lineage: Eukaryota > Metazoa > Arthropoda > Insecta > Zygentoma > Lepismatidae > Thermobia > Thermobia domestica. The sequence continues at coordinate 230,226,432 of NC_137456.1, forward strand.
GAGACGTGCTAATTATCCTGAATAACCGAGTCCTACAACCAAGGAAGAGGGGTTAAAATAGCTAATTGTCTACAACAGCTGTGCCAAGTGCCCGGCAATAATTAAGTGCAATGAGCAATTACAAAGAAGAGACGGTTATGGTTACCGCAAAACCGTACAATTGTTATTCCTCTTGCTTAATGTAACCAGGTAAGTTGGTTAACACCTTTTGCTCTTTTTCTTGGTAACTAAAGTCCAGAAGGTATAACGTCATTGACTTCCCGCACTTGGACATGCTCGTCACTGAGGGTGTGGTAAAAGGATAGCAAATCACCAGCCACAATTCACCGCACTCAGCGAGCCATGAGTAACCGAGCTGGCAACTCCGCATAAACGTCACTACATCTTTTCGCGGGAAGCAAACTACGTTATACCTTCTGTATTATAGTAATCCAGGAAAAGGCAAAGTGTACTTTCACTGAAAAAAAAATGAAATATTTAAGTTTTACGTCCCACGATTATGCCGTCAGGCTAAAGGAGACGGTGATTGAAAAATGAATGAAAAGGTGGAATGAAGAAAGTGGGAGGAAACGGGAGAACCCCGAGAAAACCCACGCACACGTGTTTGTCCACCACAAAGTTCACTTGGCGGGAGCAGGATTTGAACCCGGGACCCCAAGCACCAGAAGTGAACTGTACTTTCACTGAGTACTGCTCGGTTACTATTTGGCTACACGATTTCTAGCGTAGTTTTAACCGAAATTCGACTACTAGCAGCTAAGTTTTCATTTAATTCTTACTGTGCACACGATAAAAAAAAAGTCATATGGACCCGTGGTGTGAGTTATTAGTTAAAATTTATTAGTAATTTGTTACAATTTTAGACAATGTCTTTCTTTTAAAAACAAGACAATACTGCATAAATTCTAAGGGGAGAAGTGACACCAGTGCTTATGGTGTAAATCTTCGTACATATACATATAAGCTCTAAGACAGCCTTCCCAACCCGGAGTCCGCAAGCCAATCTGAGAAAGGCACACACATACACAGTGATGAGAAATACACCATTCACACGGTGCGAGCTGGGTTCAAACCAGGGACCCCAAGCGCCGGAGATGAACGCTCTACCACTGAGCCACCGCGACCCCCGGATTAGACTTGATGTTGAGGCTGATCGTCACTTAAAAGTTTCTTTTTTTGATGCTGACATTTCCAAGTTAGTGGCTGAAAGATAACACCACCCATCACATTAATGAAGTTGTGTATCTCGGTGAGTCATACACTTAGTGTCAGGTTAATTTGTTGAAGCTAATACATTTTATATTCTTCCAGGAAAATATACGTTTTTCTATACTAGACAAGTAGGCTATTGTGGTTTTGTGTTGTTTACGTACTGGATTTATTTGCAACATCTTAGTCAAGATATCCGGCCTGAGATTTGAAACCAAGGACCACCTGATTACGCGATTGGCATCATACAACTCTAACATGATTATACCACGGCAAAGAAAAACAAACACACCCAAATATGCACTAGCATGGGAAAAAATATAAATACTAACCGTATATTATTGCAAGGAGTCCTTCACATGCATTGTAGACTCTAAAGTAGGCAGCAGTGTGGAAAAGGTTGGGAAAGGCTGCTCTACGATATCAAGGGTTGCGGTGGCTCAGTGATATAGCGTTCACCTCTGGTGCATAGGGTCCTAGGTTCGATCCCAGCTAACGCTATATGAACTTTGTGGTGAACAAACACTGTCTGCGTGGATTTTCTCGGGGTTTTCCTGTTTCCTCCCACTGTCATTTCACCCTTTCGGTCATTTCTCATCATCGTCTCCTTTAGCCTTGCCGGAATAATCATGGGACGAAAAGTTTTCACGATATCAAATAAAGAATATATCAATTAAATAAATTTCCGGTATATTACATTAAAATTGTTAGCGTATATAGGGAGCAAATTTTTACTTTGATTCGGACAGTGACTGCAACCAATTCACCTGACCCGGTTCTTGGAGCAGTTTAGGAATCACAGTGAAGTTGCTCCACCAGGTCGTGATGTAAGGTCATGTGGTATTATCATGAGGTAAAAGTGGAATAAAACGAGCCCTGCGGAACTTCTAACCCAATTTGCTCGCTAACGCTCGCTCAGCTACGTTTCGTTGCGTAAGTAAATCACTTTTTTAAAATTAAATTTGTGTTTGCAAAGTGGAGCACCAAAGGCATGAACAATTCCAACAAGTGACTGAGGCACAAAACATTTCCAGGAAGTAACTGAACCCATAAGAACCGATTGAAGTTACTGTCTGACTCAAAGTAAAATCTTGTCTAATGAGTACACTCGAGCAGACGGTTATAATAAATTTTGACATTTCTTGTAGCCTATTTTCAGGTTAGGTAAGCGTTCAATAAATGAGGAGCTCCATTAGTACTAGCAGATTGACTTTAGGAGGGCTCATTATAAATACAATGTGAACGTTTGTCATAAAAAGTACAGTTCATAAAACACGAACCAACTTATGCTATGTGGACACTAAAAACCACAAATGCTATCTAACCGAGTCAGGGCAGGAGTGAAGCAGGGGCAAGCGTTAGCGAGGGGGTGAGTCCGTAGAGAGCAGAAGATACTGGAAGAGCACACTTACACATCCAATACTTTCACTATCACTCAAAATTCATTTCAATATACTGTGCATTGACGGTAATTACTTATATACACACTCGCATAACTTCACGTGAAATGTTTCACATAGTAGTTTACCTTTAAATTTTCTATTTGCTAGAACCGTCTGCTCGAGTGAACTTTATGTCGGCTCTTTGTGGCCCAACATTTTTGGTAAAAATTGGCTAATTTTGGTTAGGTCACGTTAGTTTAGCTTAATTTAAGCCAGGTCTAGTTTGGTATTTCGTAGTAACGTAAATTTGTACAAATAGAAAATTTATAGGTAAAGTACGATGTGAAACTTTTTTTTTTTTGTGAAGTAATGACCATGTAAATATAACTAATTACTGTCAGTGCACAGCATATTGCAATGAATGTTGAGTAACAGTGAAAGCATTGTATGTGTTAGTTTGTGTGCTCTTACACTATCTTCGTTTATGCGCATAACCCCCGTCGCTGACGCACCTGCTCCCTACGGACGCACCCTCTTATCGCTCGGGTATCCGTGCTGCACTCCTGCCCTCACTCAGTTAGGTAGCATTCGTGCTTTTCAGTGGCCACACAAAAAACTGGTTCGTGTTTTATGCACCGTAGTTTTTATGCCCTACGTCCACAATGTACTAGTACTGACCTCTCCTGATGTCAATCTGCAAGTAGTAATGGAGCTCCTCATTTAGTGCATGCTGTTAATAGAAATACAAAGCTCTACCCTAACCTGAAAATGGAAGAAATGTGTTAAAATTTCGTACAACCGATTTCTCGAGTAATGCCATTAATCTTCCCAAAAGACCAACTCTTCACTTTGTCCAACGTCACCTACTTTCAATTGTTTGCGTGTGGATGACAGTTTAATAGTAGTGGTAGAATATTTATTCTCATTAAACAACATTTTTATTATTATTATTTCGGAATACCTCAGCATTGCGTTTCTATTGTATGCAGCACTTCACAAGTTTTTCACACATCAATACCCTTCTAAAGCACGAACTCATTTCTCCTGTAAACAATGTTTTTTTTAACCTACTTTTGGTTCCAAAAAGCCAATTACCCAATTAGCAATAAAAACAGTGGATCTTACCTTTGATGTCTTCTTTATTTTCGTACTAGTACTGACGTACTCTTCATTTTTTTGTATTTTCGTTGGTCAGTTCTCTCGTCACAAACCTCAGTTCAAAAATATACATGTATTTAAATATATATAACACCACACAAACCTATAATTTCAAATTCACCCCACCACCACTGAACCACTACGACATTCATTTGTTAAAAAAAACTCGCTCTGAATTCAGTGATGCCAGTTTTGTAACAGCGAAATTTCCGTCTGAAACCATAAATTTCCCGATTACATACAATATTTACCGTCAACTTCAGTAGATATAATTTACAATATCTATAGCAGGCCAAAATTTAAAAAAAAAATAAATAAATAAATAAAATAGAATGTACACCATTTTTACGAACAATATGGTGTTTTTTGTGTTTTTAAGGGATGTTATGTTCAGCAAAGCAACACTTAATTAAATTGTATTAGCCTTAACACGATTCTGGTGTTGCTTGCACACCGCTTGTTCCTTGACACAAAAATAAATAAATAATTATTTAAAATGTTTAAAAATGCAGCGATAAGTAGGGTATTTTCCAATAGTTTACATTAGCTTGATGTTTCAAGTCTTTTGTGTGTTTGTAATGTTCACTTTTACCCAGGGATAAAGTAGATCTCAGATGGTAGGGGGACACATTACGTAAAGCCGTCTCCTGTACCTATCTTTTCCCATTGTAATTTTTAGAAGCGTGTGATGTCACAGATATTTTCTGGAAGTGAGGAGACGACATCCACCTGCGTTCCCCCTCACTTTTAGCTCTGCTTTTACCCAAGAGTAAAAGTGGATCTGAAAAGAAGGGGGGACGGTAGCGGCATGACGTCACGCCGTTCCCCCTGCCTATCTTCGCCCATTGTAATTTTGTTTAGGAATTGAGGGGACGCCGTATATATTTTTTCGAGGTGGGGGGACGGCGTCAACCCGCATTCCCGCACTTTTATCCCTGCTTTTATCAAGAAAGCTCAATGTTGCAGGCTAGGTTGTTGTACGCCTAGAAAAGTTGAGAATGCAAGAATTTCCCGTTTTCAGCCTATTTAAAAAAATCTCCGCATTCCCGTCAGTGCTCAGAATTTTAGGTTTACGGGAAATTTACGACAACTGGTATTACTGACTGAAGTTGAAATACTTGCTCCCTGGTGCTGCAAACTACATGTAATAGAATTAAGTTTAAAAAACATCCACATGTATCTTAACATCGTCATTTTTGTTATCATTATTTAACATAACAAATGACGTTATATTTCTTTGCCTGATGTAATTTCATGACCAACATTTGACGTTGTTAGGACGTAAGTGTGCTACTAAGGCCGCGTTCGATTCCTAGCGGGAGCCCATTTAGTTAGAATTCCACGTTAATCAGTAGGTTTCTTTAAGAAAATTTCCCTCGAGTGACAAAATTTTTCCTTTTCTTATGAATTTTCCCTGGTTTTTGAGTGTCCAATACCTATGACAGAAGTTATGTAGTAAGATTAATTTAGCTATATTAAAGGAACTACTTACCGTATTTGTTTTATTCATTTGCTTTTTGCTTCTATTTTTTCGTGTATTTTTCACACATTTTTAAAAAAATATACACCGAAATACACCAAGCCAACAAAATGAAATGAAATCTTTCGGTTTAACGTCCCACGTATATGCCTTTAGGCTGAGAGAGACGAGGATTAAAGCAAGTGAACGTTAATAGAAGAATTGGTGGAATGAGAAAGTAGAAGAAAACGAGGGTACCCCGAGACAACCCACGGATACGATGTTGTTTACAACAAGCTTACTTGGCTGAGGATGTAAAAAGGGACCCCACGAACCAGAGATAGGCGCTCTACCACTGTGAAACCGTGACCCCCCCCATTCAGCCAAGAATGGTTGCAAATTATGCTACTTTCAGCACACAAAATCTATATCTATTGTATTGGTTTACTTCTGACGAACAAAGAAAAATTTAAAACATTGATATTTGAGAATTTCCCTGGATTTTTCACGTTTTATCGAAAATTTTCCTTTTTGTTAAATTTACCTATCAAATTTCCCTAGATTAGGGAAATTTCACTCAAACTACGAACACTGTAGGGATGCGCACGAGACAAGATTTGTGGCTGTCTCGTCTCGAAAATGTTCTGTAAAAGTGATGTCTCGACTCGAAAAACATATATTTTTCTATTGGAAGAGCCGTGTCTCGACTCGAATTTTGTCAGGAAATTCCTGTCTCGACTCGTCTCGTGCGCATCCCTAGAACACTCAATATTAACTCAACAATATATATATGTGTGTGTGTTGTGCTTATGTGAATTTCCTCGCGTCTGTATGGTTAGCACATACGCCTTGAGCGCTGGAGACCCTGGTTCGATTTCCGCTGGGAGCTCATGTAGTTGTTATCCCACTTTAAACTGTAGATCCATGTCTCAAATAAGCACACATATATTATATATATCTTTGGTACACTTATCTTTTGATTCGTCGAAAATTTCGGAACACAGTGTCCCACAGACCGAAAAGTGAGTAGCATGGGTACAGAGAAAACTAGTCATGGAAATTTAAGCTTTTCACGCTATGTTAATCCTTACATATAATGAAACTAGCTTGACCAAGTTACAATGGAAGAAATGCAATCACCTGCAATACCTTGATAGCAGAAAATATTCTCCATGTATTATTATCCCCCTCTCCTGCAGAATGAAAGCCCTGACGAAAACGCAATATTATTTACATATAACTACAACCTTAAAAAACTAACTAACTCTATAGCCTATGGAACCCGGAGGTTCAATGGCGCGTTCACAAAAGCTCTACAATGACTTCTATCCTTAGTCAGTTGGATGCAGTTTCTACTTTGTATTCCTATCTCTGCGAGATCCATCTTAATATTGTCCTCCCATCTGCGGCTAGGTCTTCCTAATGGTCGTTTTCCGAGTGGTCCTCAAGTCAAAACGTTTAAAACGTTTCAACTTTCTTCCATTCTAGCTACACGACCTGCCCACCTAAGCCTTCTAGACTTGACGACCATAACAATGTTGGGTAAACCGTATAAATTATGTAGTTCCTCGTTATGAAGTTTCCGCCATTCCCCATTCCCGTTCCTCTTGGGTCCAAATATTCGTCTCAGGATCTTGTTCTCAAATACTTTTAGTCTATGTCCTTCCCTCAGGGTAAGCGACCATGTTTCGCAACTATACAGAACAAAGGCAAGATTATCGTTTTATATATTTTAAGCTTCAAATTTCTCGACAGAATTCACGACGACAAGAGATTTTGAACCGAATAGTAACACGAATTCCCTGCTTTTAGTCGACATTTAACTTCTTCGTGAATATGATTTTCGTCTGTTAATATTGATCCTAAATATTTGAAAATATCCACTTTATCAAAAGTATTATTTAATATGTTAACGCCTCCACAATTTGCCGTATTACGGTCCCGACGCACTTCCATGCATTTAGTTTTCTCTGCATTTACTTCTAAACCTATGTCCCTGCAAGCATTTAATAAGATCTCTGCATTTATTTTTACTGTTCTCCTATCATCCCCTATTAAATTTACATCATCAGCATATGGCATAAGCTGGTGAATACCGTTCAACTCTAGGCCCTGGTTGCTATCTTTGATTTTCCTTATGGCGTATTCCAGGATAAAGTTAAATAATAATGGCGACAACGCATCTCCTTGTTTCAGGCCATTTTCGACGTGAAAGCTCGTGGACAAAAATTTTCTTACCCGGACTTTACTTTGGGATTCATTTAAACATATCTTAATTAATCTAGTTAGCTTTCTCAGTATTCCAAGTTTTGTAAGAACGTTGTATAATGTTTCTCTCCTAACCGAGTCGTACGCCTTTCAAAAATCAATAAATAGTTGATGTACCGGGATATTGTATTCCCACTTTTTTTTTTTTGATTATTTGGCGAATTGTAAATATTTGGTCGATAATTGATCGATTTCGTCTAAATCCGCACTGATAATCTCCAATAATTTCGTTTGAGTATGGGGTCAGTCTTGCTAATAGAATATTTAAAAGGATTGTATAGGATGTTGACAGAAGAGAAATGCCTCCATAATTATTACAGTCAGTTTTGTCGCCTTTCTTGTGAATTGGAACAATGTAACTACAACTTTACTTTGTGTAATATACCAAACAGTGGCGGTTAGAATCCAGTCTTTCTTTTTTTTCAGAGATCCTTCCGAGGGTTCGCTTCCATCTCCCCCTCCCCCAAGAACTAAAATAAATAACAATTGCGATTACTTTTTATTTTTGCACAAGGGACGCAATTAAAGTCCCAGTTCAGCACCTTCACACTTAGATTTTGCCCCTGGAAGAAGTTTTCTGGAAGAAAACCTATTATCATTGTTTCTTGGTCTCTCATGTGATCTCACATACATAAACAAAGTATAAGAGTGTAGAACTTCATATGCCATAGTTAATGGAAATTTCCTCCTGAAATCAGGAATTCTTACACGGATAAAATTAAAGGATGGAACATGTTTAGAGGGCTTGCTCGTGACATCTAACTATAGTTCTTAACAAATGTGTTACAAATGAAGATGTCTGACTTGCCTCTATTTTTTGGTACTTACGTTTTATTTATTTTATGTTCCTCTAATTCATTGGGAAGCAAGTAAAGACTGTGCCTGTGTGCGTGACAAAACATAAATGCACCAGATAATTATTTCTTCACTTCCATGAAAAAAATACAAATTTAGTCCATCTCATATCTGCTAACAAAAGGAGGTAGCAGACCAAAGATAGCCGCTGTTTATTAAAGGTCGTTATCTAGCAGAGGATTCATTCAGTCAGAGGGGAAAGAAGAATAATTGGAAGTTTCTATATTCGTTCGAACTACAATATACAATTATTTTAAGAACCATTTCCTTGCTATTTGTCTGCATCAGGAAGGAAACGCCATAAAAATCACTAGAATGTGCAGATTTACCCGAAGTACATACTAGATCACTAGTTCAATAGCAAATCACTAAATCTATGACGAAATTACTAAATGTGGCATATATATTAGAGACATGCAAGAGCCGAAGTTCTCGCCCCAAGCCTAATCTGGCTCGAATGTAGCTAGGCCCGGCCCAGCCCAATCCAAGCTCGGGAAAATTTTGGAAATTTTTGGCCCAAGCAAGACCCGGAACAAATTAATAGTGGAGCCAACCCACCCAAGTCCGGTCACTAGGGAGAACAATTAATTCTCTATATAGCAAAAGTGGAGACGCTGAGCAATACCAACTGTAAAAGTTGCATTGTTTTTAATACCTTTCAGTCTTCATTTTTTTTTTTTTTTTTTTGCAATCACCATTTAACTAAAGTCAATAATTATTAAAGAACTGCAAATAATCGTCCGAGCCCGGCCCTACCTGAAGCGCAGGCCCGCCCAAGCCCGGCCTGGGCTAAGGAAACAGCATAGCTGGACTTCCCAAGCCCGACTCGTGCAATGCACACACACACACACACACACACACATATATATATATATATATATATATGTGTGTGTGTGTGTGTGTGTGTGTATAATCTCCAAAATATTAAAAAATATCCAACATAATATCTAAGGATATGCAATTTAAATTAGAAAAATGTTCCAGAAACATTTCCTGTAAAACTCATTTTAGGTACAACAAGGTATATTACTTTTATGTAACTGAAGCATATATTGTGAGAATAATGTGAAAGTATTTCTTTGATATATCAGAAAATATTATTAGCTAAAAGCACAAACTATATTTCAAAAACGCGATGGTAAACAGTTTCTATTCATTAGACCCTATTAATATATGTTTTAACTGTTTAAATTAAACATTAGATAAAATATTCTGAAAATAATTCTAAAATAATGTATGAAAATATTTCATTTAAGTTACAGGAGAAGGTAATAAAAACATTTGCATACAAAATTAATAGGCGTTTTAAAAACATTTCTGGAAAATATTTCTAATATTACGAACGAATTTATTTTTAAAATACTCGAAACATTTTAAAAATTGTATTTCATACGTTTTCTTGTAACAAAGAAAAGATTGCAAATACTACATTGGGAAATATTTATAAAATATATGGAATACATTTCCTATTCTGTTTTCTATTATGTATGAAAAACATTTTTAGTATTACTTCGAAAACATTTTCTCTCTCAACATTGAAAACATTACATTACATTCAACACAATATTTCTAGTACAATTTGTGGAAATTTTCCTTACATTATTTTTTCCATAAGTAGAAGCTTTGCTTTGTTATAATTAAGTATAAACTAATTATTTGCTGAGCAAAACTATATATTTTCATTAAAATTCAACATGTGTTACAGTTTCGCCAACTAACTCTTTGGCTTCATCAGACACTATGTGATACAATATAACTGTACAATCGTATATACAGTTTTGCTCAGCAAATGATTAGTTTATACATCATTTTGCTTCTAACTTTCTAAAAAATATACTTCCTTTACTTCATAAAATGTTTTCTAAACATTTCTTTAAAAAACATTTCAGGTAAATATTTGGGATATTTCTCAGATATAACGAGGAATATATTTTCTCCAGTAACGGAAGAGTATATTCTGAAAACAATGTAAAAATGTTTCTATAATATATCAGAAAATCTTGGTAACTAAAAACACAAAATATTTTCCAAAACATAACGGAAAACATTTTCTATTCATTTTTAATGTGTTTAATTTTCCCTGTTTTGAAGTTTTATATTCAAAATTCGATAAAATATTCTGGAAATAATACTAAAATATTGTACGAAAATATTTTATTTAAGTTATAAGAGAAGATTACCAAAATACTTTTGTAAAAATTCGGTAAACCTTTTTAAAACATTTCTGAAAAATATTTCTTATACCACGAAATAATTTATTTTTAAAATATTCTAAACCTTTTTAAATATATATATTCAATATGTTTTCTCGTAAAAATAGAAAATATTGCAAATAACGTATTAGAAAACATTTTTTAAATATATGGAATATATTTCGTTTCATTGTTTTCCGTATCATATATGGACAACATTTTTAGTATCATTTCGAAAACATTTCCCTTCTCAACAGTGAAAACATATTACATTACATCCAAAACAACATTTCTAATATATTTTGTGAATATTTTCCTGGATTTACTTTCCGGCTAGCATTCTCAAAATGTACTCTCGGTAATTTCTAAAATGTTTTACAAACATTTTTGAGAAAATATTTTCGGGAAATATTCGGAATACATTGGGGAAACTAGCATGGAAATCTCCAGAGAATGAAAACCTTTTGGAAACCAAGGAAAATATTTTCTTTTGATTGAGGAAATATTCCTTGCTGTGTGGGAATCCGCAGAGGCCCTATATCGGTTTTAAAAACTATATCACCAGAGGCAAGGACGCGAAAAACCGCCAATTAAACACAAAATAAATCCCACAAAATACACAAAATCCGCTGTATGCGTGAATTGTTTACATTTAGGAGTCTAAAAACACGCAAGATGTACCTCATGGTCGACGTGGTAACCCTTCCCTGCACGTAACAGCGATTCAGAAACGAATTTTGAAGGGTAATTTTCGAAAGATAAAACTCAAAGGCCAAAGCAGTCACTGGATATACTGGACTCTACAAAAGGGACAGTCACGGAATGCGGTCCACCTAGAATAACATTTACACTCAGGCTCCATTAATACATTAATACAACAATTTCAATATTAATTCAAGGCTGAAATATTCTATACCGTAAAAAATATCAAATCCCAAAAGTAATAATTTACAATCAACAATATTCTGATAGGATCCAGTAAATAAACACAAAATATATACAAATTTGAATACTAACAGTAGAATTAGTAATATCTGACAGACTAATTGTGTAGTGGAAATGGAAAAGGCTGAAAGTGCCAAAAAATAAAAAATCGATTTTTTGCATGGAATGTGTTGTAAACGACATCGCCAATAACCTAGAGAAGGTCCAAAGTGCCAGAAAAATTCCTACTAGTTTCTAGAGCACTCGCAAGGAGCAGCACCTTAAAGGATAAAGTACAGTTTTAGGAAATTTTTATTGAATACTGGAAATTTTACTTTGTGGCACTTTCAGCCTTTTCCATTTCCATTACACAATTACACTTTAATCAAATTTGCGAGGATTATGTAAAATGTACGAAAAATACGACAATGTATAAATATATATCTGCACCAAATGAGAAGACAACTCCAGTTAAGTATTTGTTTACTGAAAATGGGCAGTTGAATGCAACCCTAACTGGAGGGTATGTAATACGGTAAGCTCAACACTTTTGCCGCCGAATGCACAAGCCAAACGATTTTAAAAAAACAACTTTTGCATATTATGTTCAAGAATTATAATTCAAAATTTTTAAACACAGTGCGCTGAGATAGAGACAGTATGAGGGCGTAGAAACTTGAAAATTCTTTAATTTTTTATAACTAGCAAAAGAGCTAAATGCGTAACTTTCCTTTCTCACTTACAATTTTTAACAGTAAAATACACTTGAAAACCCTTAACGTTAGTATTCTAAATCACTTCTGCTATTTTACACTAATTTCTAATGGAATCTAACAAGAAATGATCCTGTGGTTAACTGCACAACAAAACGTGTGCTATATGAAACAAACGCAAGTTAATCGCAATGAAAGAAACCAATTAGAATAATACTTAATATAAATTTACAAGCAACATAATTTATACAAGACTCCGACTTGAAACAAAGTTTAAGTTGTAAATGCACGTGGTCAAACTGAATCGCGAAGCAAAGTCAAACATTTTGCAAGTTGACTCAAAGTTAATCAAATATCGCTAATAAGAATAAAAATATGCAGTCAATTCTATTTTTGACAATGACAATGAGAAGAATAGAAACGCAATAGAAGAAAATACAATTTTCTTTCCTTTTCTAGACTAAACGATCGGTCCAAATCTCAACAAAGCCTAAGGCCCAATTGTCCTCCCAACAAAAGGTCGATTTAAACCTCAAAATACCTCGTGGTTAATAAATTGAATTCAAATATATAACAACACAAACGAAAAGGAATTACAGGCTATTTATATGGGACAATTCGCGACTTACTTTTTTCTTTCTTAAAAAGTAATGTTTAACAAGTGGTTACGATACAAGATATACAAACTTGATTACTTGTCCTTCCAGCTGGCCATTTTTCGATCCTGGTGGCTTCCTCCGCGGAAGTGGCTGTTCAGTCAAGGAGCCACATGATACCAGGTACAAGCAGAGTTGCCAACCAACGTCAGGCTCATTATTACAGATTACAAATCCCATACATTTTTATATAGCTTAATCCAATTTCCGCAACGATATAGGGCACAGTCAGTTTACTGAACCTAACATACGTATTACAAATAATAATTCGTCAATTTTAATACATAATAATACATTATTTTTTTAAAATCTACTTCTTCTTACATAAATATTTTATTCATTTATTTTTACTTTTTTCGTATTCTTTTCTTTGGCACATGACTGTATAATTTCACGGAATTCGTGTAGCAGCTCCAACGCTGATGCAATCTGTCCCAGTAGAAAGAAGAAACTGTACGAAGTAGAACGGTTTTGGATCAATACTTTCCTCTGCGTTCTCACCTCTGAGTAGTTCTCACACAACATGAAAAGCAGTTTTAAAATCAAAAGAAACCAAGCATTAATAAATATATTTAATAATTAAAACATTTAAATAAAATAGTATAAAAGTGATCATGATCACAATCAATAACCATTAAAATCCTTATAAACTTTATTGCAGTTTTTAAATTACGAACGCATTTTGTATTTTAATATCAAAAGTTTATAAAAGAGACTATTTATTGTTGATTAATATTCTTGAGATATATTTTAATTCCTCAATTTACCAATTTTAAAAATTTAATTAACTCTACTTTCATAAATTTCCAAATATCAATATCCATTTTCGAAAATGTTTAACAATAATTATTTTTTTATATGTACAAGTACAATAGACAAACATTCATATAGACTGAATTAAAGAACAGTAGCTCAGATGGAAACTCTTTCTTTGACAAGTACCTCTCCTAGGAAAATATTTCTTAATTTCGGAGACATGCGAACGTCTTAAGGAATCCTGACCGTTGTTCTCAACAGATACTAAAACAGTATTGGGAGTGAGAGATTTTCGAAACCCAAGGGTCCCAACCATTGAACAAGTAATTTTTTTTAAGAGATGACTTTAGATGTGGCTTTACAAGGACCGTATCTCCAAACACAATATCAACTGGCCTGCTTGTAGCCATCATAATTTTTTTCATCTGAGACCACGCTTGTTCCATATTCCTTAGAAATACTCTCCAAACTTCAGAGTTTTTATAATTATTAACATCAGCGTAACTCAAGAGGTGTTGATAACGAACGTCCTAGGACTAACTCCGCTGGTATGGATTTAAGTCCAGTATGATCACAAATATTGACTTAGATTGTAACTCTGAAAATGATTTAGACCATTATTCTTGTAACTCCGAAAAATAAGATCTAAGGGACCATTTCAAAGTTTTAGTAAACCTTTCAGCTATTTTCGCCTCCTTATAAGGACTGACCTTAATAGCTTAATATCAAGAACAGACAAAAATTGTTTAAACCTCAGAGAAAGAAAGACATATGTATTCCCAGGAGATAGAACCTCCGGAAACCCTACACGACAAAATACGTCCGTCAAGTAAATCCAGTATCTGTCCTTCAATATCACGTAATTCCATTTCACATTGGATGATTTCATTTCTCGTGAAGGTTGAACTTTCGAAGAACAAATTCGTTAAACCTTCTGATTGTTGTTTCTTAAACACCCGTCTTCTTCTATCTTTATAGGAAATATGTCCGCCACAACGAACAGATTTAAATCCCGATCCAGGTTTCAATCCCAATTCCATACTATCAGTCTTATTATACACAAACTGCAGATTAATAAGCATCCTGTTTTCCCGCAAACACAATTTATTATTGACAAAATCCAATAAAGATATGGTCGATCTCAGAAACGGCATCCCAAGTAAACATTCGCAGGACAACTGCGAAACAACTTTGTACACAACACAACCATCCAGGAAAATGAAGTGTTAAAGTAACTTTACTACACGTGAATTATCTGGAGCCTAAAGGGGCACTAATAGTTTTCACAGGTATTGCTACTTGATAAGGCGTGGCCCCGCACTTGTTTAACAGCTCTTCCGTAACTAAAGTATAAGTTGATCCAGAGTCCACACAAATATAAGTTTCAAACCCGTTTACTTTCGAAATAAGAAACGCAGCATCCGTATCATTAACCTGGAAACAGATTAAGTGTCGAAGACCAGAATTATCAAGCCGACACTCGAAATTCGCAAACGATTTAGAACTGAATTCCTTAACGATGTTACTCTCAAAATTTTTCTCAACTGCATAATTATTTCTATTCACATCTTTAGAAGCATCACCTCTAATCAGAGAACAAAGTGAATTAACCTTGACACCCACCTTTCTATTATAATCTATTCGGCAACGATGACCATTGCTGTTTTGTTCTGCAACAACTTGCAGTTCAAACAGTGATGTTCGAACATACCGTTGCCACAGTTTGAATGTAACAGATGGATTAATCTAATATAAGACGAACAAGATGATTTTCAGTGCACTGGAGTTCCAAAATATGTGCAGAACAAATCATATCTTCCACAAACTGATGAACAATTTCATTTAATCTTTTTTTCTAAATATACGCTCTGACACTAATGTACGTTTTGCTGTACTAGTAATAAATCTACAAGAAAACGAATTTCTAACTGCTTCCCAAGATAAATTTCTATTTATGGCTAACTGTATTCCCCTTAGAAATTCATCCTCGCACTTAGATAGAAGTAATGACAACACCATCGACATCGGATAACTAGTAGCGTTTTAGCCAATGATCATTAATAATTCGAAAATCAACCAACTATCCTTCTCATTAACAGTTTTGATATATTTCAGGCGAGGTTCATGAAATTCAACTGACTTAGTAAACGAATATTTTCTAACGAAGGAATCCTGAAGCTGCCCAAACATTTCCAACATTACTACTTGCATGACACTCGTACAAATAACCCACAATATTTGGTAAAAATCTAGAATCGCCTCTAACATTCTGATTCGGAATAAAGTTCTTATTTATTCGAATAAAAATTGAACTCCCAATACAAGAAACTTTCCGATAATAGTTCTGAAGATTTATGTAACTATTACCAGCATTAACAGAACCTGTTCTACCACTAGATGAATACTCAGGTAATCTAAACATCACTTGTCTATCGTTATTAACATCATTACTAAAGAGGATCGAAGTTTGAGGAACACTACAGTTATTGTGAACTACCTCAGAATATCTGCCCTCGTATTGTCTATCTGCACCAAGAACACCCAAGTAATTATGAATCGGAGTTTCTCTAATAGGCGTTAAATTCTTATTAATCCTACCAAAACCACTACAATTTTCAAAAAGACTAGTTTGATTTACTGTCGAATAACACGATTCGTCATCAGGCATGCTAATACTAACATATTCGTTCCCGGAACAGCGATTTTGAACTAAAAATATCGAACATTTCCAAAAAATATTCGTAAAAAACAGCAAGGTATAAATATTATTTAACAATAAAAATATAATGCAAACTATTACTACTAACTACTAAAGTAACTACACTAATGACACAAAAGATAAAATATATAAATAGACCTACAGAAAAGCAGCAAATTCTTTCCACTTTGCCTATTATCTTTTTATCTGTTCACAGAGTGAGTTCGTCTAAATAGGCAAAATTTCAATTAATAAAAATTATATTTACTAAAATCAGTTAATTTGCTCAATTTCCTAGTAAGGAGTTGAGAGTAGTTAGACGGAGGAAGTCTTGTAACAGTCCCCTGCACGTCACCCCTTTGCAGTTATATTAGTAAAGAAACGTAGTTTGTCTTTTACAAGTTATAGTCCTGGGCCCAGCCTATACGCCCGTAAAAATTTTTGGTCCGGAGAGTTTGATTGCGGGAATGAGTTATACAGTGACCAAACCCCCATTTTCCAAACGGCCGCCGCTCATATGTAAATATCTATATATCTCGTGAAGCAAGGTACTTAGAAAGGTAATTTTTGTGTCAAAGTATATATTTTCGAGGTCTCTGAACTCATATATGGTTTCATAGGTAATGTCACTTAGAAAACTTACTAGCTGGCAACACTGCTATATTCAAAGACCAACTATAAAAAGCTACTCACGCATATTGCACAAGGATGTAGCGTGCTCCTTCCAGGATTACAGAAATCCGAATTTTGCTGGTAGTTGACATCACAGGAAAGCATATTTTAGAAATTAATATAAGAAAAAGTGGCTATAAATTAAAAATGGTGTCAAATATGGCGGCAAGTGAACTGTGCGTTATATGCATAATTATCTAGAGCAAATCCCTATTTTTCATAAAAATTCCTGCTCCCGCCTCTGCCCTTCTTTCCCCCTGAGAATATGATTCGTTCCCTGCACCTAAACCATAAACGCTTGGAACATCTGTCCTTTCCTGCACATCCTGCTTCTTGTTAGAACTCTTTAGGCCAATAAGTGACTGCCTTACAGGCATTTGGATAATCTCATTACTTGGCGGCCTGGTCATTAGCCGCCATATTGACCGTTATGTTGAATTAAAAGCCATTTTTCTTATACTAATTTCTAAAATCTTTTTTCTGTTATGTCAACTACCAACCCAAAAAAAATATTTTTCTGTAGTCCTGGAAGGGGCACGCTACATCCTTGTGCTATATTAATCAGTAGCTTTTAATAGTTGGCCGTTAAGGACAACAGTGTTGCCAGCTAGTAAGTTTTCTAAGTGACATTACCGATGATGCCATGTTTGAATTCAGCGACCTCGAAAACAAATATTTTGACATAAAATTCACCTTTCTAAGTACCTTGGTTCACGAGATATATATAGACATTTACATATGAGCGGCGGCCATTTTGGAAAATGGCTGTCCAGAGAGAATGAACAGGATACCAGATGTCTACCTAAAATTTAAATTATATTTGGTCACTGTATAACTCATTCCAGCAATCAAACTCTCCGGACTTAAAATTTTTACGAGGGTATAGGGTGGGCCCTGGACTAATAATATTCCCTCGACATACATTTACATTCTTTTTAAGATCAAATAATACATAGTAAGCCAATACATTACTCACATATTTATCTTCATATCCTCTTGTATTTCTTTCATTATAATATACCCATGGGCATGTTTAGTTTGATTCTTTGAAACAAATGCTATAACTTCAATAAAATTATCACAAATTGCCTACCTATAATACAGTATATACAAAGTATATATATGCTCTTATTATTTGTGTAAGTGGTATTCTCTTACATACAATTTTCACTTTATGGTTTCGAATGAATAGGTTAGGTTCTCTAAAATAGCGATGTGTATAACATGTTCCTTTTTCTGTACTTAAAAAAAACTATAAATTTACTTACACAAAACTTAATATTTCGACACATATTTCTTTGATTTACATAACTAGTTATATATTTTTCATTACTCATTTCGATAACCTGAGAATAGATATGTACTATAAATTGATAAAGTAGGCAGTTGTAACTTTGAAATCAACTTGTATTCATCTTCCATTTCTCATTCAATCACCTTTTTTTAGATAAAAATTGTAGTGTTTTTTTTTTTATAATTGCAAACATAATATAGAGTCACAATGACACAATTTAATGGCATGTATAAATATTATGATGTCTTACGAATGTTCCTTAAAATGTCATACGTAAAACCTTATACGTACCACGTTCTTGGTAAAGTTATTAGATCCCATTACATGTCAATAGAGGCATCTTAGGAAGAAGGGGAGTGAATTATACGACATTACATTAGTAGACTCGCTTTTGGTGTTCTTTTAGGTGCCTCATTACAACCAACATTGACCTACACTACGAGATGTAGATAAATTAAAAACAAAATTTTGATTGATTTTCCAAAGTGATTATGTAACAAATTTAAGAAACAAGACGATAATCGTGAAATGAAGAAAATGGGAGGAGCCGGGAATAACTAGAGAAAACTAAACTATGTTTTCCACAAGTCGCACTTGCTGGAGGGTTGGATCATAGAAAAGTCCTCACAAAAATGCTGTTTCTATTAACGTTAGAAATATTTAACACAATAGTCGTGACAAGTTACAACATTTTCTAGTAAAATCACTGAATAAGAGGTAACGTTTCAATACTATAACAGTATCTTCATCAGACTTAAACACACTTATCCACACTAGATAAGTGTTTTAATGTCTGATGAAGATACTGTTATAGTGTTGAAACTTTATATCTTATACAATGTTTTTACCAAAAAGTATTGTACCTTGTCACGACTAACTAAAATACAAACTAAAATAAAAAACGGAGGTGAACACTCTAGCACTGAGCCTCCGTGGTGTCTATTCTCTTCAGTACCATTTTAACGACAGATGGTGATGGTCAATGAAAATTTGATCCACGAATCACTATGACCCACTATGACCCACCACCCAAATCACCCATTGAACCACTCTGATCGACCACACATCGTGACCCACTCTGTCCCATCACTAACTATGAACCACTTTCAACCATAGTGACCAACTTCGACCCATCAAAATCATCTTCACCAACTCTGACCATTGATCCACGTCCTCCTCTTCATTGATTAAAGAATTTACACTCGTAATAAAACAAAACTTCGCAATTGTCACTTATTGGAGTTTGAATTGCTAGTGTCAATCGCTCAAACACCGCTCTGTTACAATACCGGTGGATCTGACCTTTACGATATACAATGGTAAAGTACTTTTCATCTTCCAAATTCAGATGAATTTAAATCTATCATATATAATTATTTCTTTGTTGGCTTACAGTTACATTTCAGTATAAACTAGGATGAAATTTGAAAGTCTCAAATCAAGATAAAGTAGACCAACGTAAAAGAAAGAAAAATTAGTTTGATAGATAATTAAGCATGCCGTACTAATTTAAAATGATCATATAATTAACTTGGAATAGAAATATTATGGCCATTTTTCTCACAACGTACGGCTTGATTGCCTTATGCTCTGAACGCTCCATATATTAAACACCAGCTTCAGCAATTATTAAAATAGAAAGCAATGGGTATAAAATGGGAAGATCTGTAGTTTTTATTTCTTAATTTATTTCTCAACTAATATTAATCGTTTTCGCTCACTACCAATTTCCCATATATTGAAAATGCCCCCACCCGCTCATAAAAGAAAAAAAATTAAAACAATGTCGGGATGCGTTCTGTTTCCTTTCAATAAAGAGTT
Source organism: Thermobia domestica (assembly GCF_964235325.1). Lineage (NCBI taxonomy): Eukaryota > Metazoa > Arthropoda > Insecta > Zygentoma > Lepismatidae > Thermobia > Thermobia domestica. Next base: position 230,246,489 of record NC_137456.1, read on the forward strand.
AATATACTGAATTTCAGAATTCTAAGTTAAACGGCTTGCAAGATACTCAATTTTTCGCAAACATTCGATCCCTATTCCTCCCTTGCGATATGTATTAGGGTGTATCGAGAAAAAATTTTTTTCGAAATCTTGTTACCCTTAGTGCCATTTTTGGCCAAATGTGGTTACTAAAACACAGAAAAAATTCAAATCGATACCTCATTTTTTGAGGTGCTGCCGTCGGCTTGAATTTTTTTAAATGAACAAATCGTAGATTTTTTTAAGACACCAAATGAAATATTATAACTTTGTACAATGTTCCACTTTCGTAGCAATAATTCTTCTCTAGACAGCCCGAATATGCTGTAAAAAGATTTGAAGATTCTACTTCAATTTTTGAGTTGTCAGCATCCCTCTGAACTGTGGGGGGAATAGTCAATTACCTTGTGTATTAATATATATTTGTAAAAGAATTACCGTGTGTGTGTGTGTATGAGTAATCTTATAATGTGATACAATGTAGTGCTAATATCAATGTGTGCGTCTAACAAATTTTATTATATAACTTTTCAAATTACGGTGTTATATAATGAAATTACAATTCTTTACCATAAATGCATGGAAAAATTATCTTTTGACAAAAGTTTCATACAACTATAACTTTTAATTCTATATTTTCTCTTTATCGATAGTCACATTCTTTGAAACTTCATAGTATTTCATTTGATAAGTTTCATGTTTATCTACTTAGAAATTGTTTATTCACAGAACAGAAAATAATGACTGCAAACTGCCAATGTTATCATGCCTGTGATGATCTACGTATAACTGAAGTGCATAATGATTTATTATATGACGTCAGTTATGCAAGGTAAGTACATTCATGAATGATTTTTTTTATATAGAAATAATCAATTGTAAGCTTGTGCTAAGTAAACAACTCTGAACATCCAGTTTTCGTCGACTTTATTTTGCTAGGTCACTCTGTAAATCTCATAAGTCGTTTCTTTTCCCCTGCAATTAATGCAAGAGTTAGTTTGGTCAGTGATAATTATTTTTTCTTACAACATATCCTGCTCACTCACGGTTCAAGCCCATTATTTTAATGGTGATATTCTTCTTTATTATTTCTTACCAAGATCAAAGCCGTTATTCCCCATGATTCCTAATTAAAATCTCCCCGATATTTTTGTGTGATCTTCAGGAAGGAACTATCTAATTTTGTTAGTTTTCACGTCTCCGATGCATGTGCCGATACTGGCAGAATCATTTAAAATCGACACTTTACATGTCATAAAGCTGTTTCTGATAATTTTATGTCAGAGCTTCAAGTATTTGAAGTTTCAACAACAATTTGTGACTTTTTTCCGAAGTTAATACATGTGACCACAGCATTAACCATATTATTCTCCATGCAAAATTCCTTTTTCTTCAAATTAAGTAGTCCCAATATATTACAGGTGGGAATTGTTGACTATTATGAAGACAAAGTTATCGTAAGAAAAAGCAAGTGGCATGTACCTCATTTAATTTTGTTATCCCATTCTTTAACTTCAAATACAGAAAAAATACTCAAATCCTTTGTGAAAACCTTAGCAGAAATAACATTTTACTTTATATTCTAACAGGTGGTACACCAGCCAGGCACCTGCATTTTTCACTAGGTTCTTTATAAATATTACCCAAAATTTGTGTTTAGATGTTTTCCAAACCATCTGATTTAAGATATCTAAAATTGGTGTTGCATTCACAAAAAAAGGAAGAGTTCTTTAACACACACACACACAGACATATATATATATATATATATATATATATATATATATATATATATATATATATATATGGTGTTAATGAACTATACCGACAAACTGGAAGAGGTGATTTCTTACATCGACATAAGACAAAATTACATATTGACCTATGTATTGTTTCAGAGCTAGGTATGTCCAAAATCGCGAGAGAGGTAAATTTTAACAGGTCCTATTTCCAATTACAAAAAAAACTGATACGCAATCCAAAAATGTATATTTCATTAATGTTCAGTATTTGTACAGAGTATTCCGTGCAAGAAGTAATTCCCAGACATATCGTGAACCGAATTTTCAGAAGTGCTCAAACATTGTGCTTGGTGCAAAGAAGGCAAAATATAAGCTCTGACAGTAGGAAACATGGAATCCTTTGGCTGGATGCCAGACGTGTTAAGGATCGTCAGCAGCACGGTCGCTAGGATTCGGGAAAAGGCGTGGTGGTATTTCGTTTCACGCTTATAAGTACAAAAAACGTGAACTGTATCGTGAAGAATTACTTTGAAGCACACGTTATTCCGATGATAAAAGAACGTAGAGCTGCTTTTCCTAAAACTTCTGACTTCCCTCCGAAGCATCAGGTGTCCATTGTGGTCAAGGCTTACAGCTTGCCTATTTGGATCCGCTTGGTAATCAGGACATATCTGAACACACTGTTCACAGCATATCTGAGAATAGCACGCTGTACAGAATGGCCTGCACATCCATTAAACGGTGATGAAATATATATTTTGGATTGCGTATACATGACGTCCATTACGCTGATAAGCACCCCCATCTACAGTTCCTCGAAATTCGAATTAGGTCCAGTTAAAATTTAGGTTTTGGCGATTTTTGACTGCCCTTGCTCTGAAACTATGCACTTTTCGTCATGGATCCATACGAACTTTTTTATCTTATTTTGATATAAGGAATCACCTTTTATAGTTTGTCTGTATAGTTCATAAGCGCCCTGTGGATATATATACTAGTTTTCGATTAATAACCGTACACAAAGACGATTCTTTTAGTCAGAAAACTTTCGTTACGTAATCATGTCCTGTCACACCACTTCGCAGTAGTTAGAACTGATTAACCGCTTCGGGCTCTCTTTGATCTCGTCTGACGTAAGAATATGTTTCGAAGAATATTATAATTTTCGACTTATCGATGCATATTTACCTACAATATTGTTACCTAGATTGAAGTATTTTATCCATAAACGCATGTAGTGTTTTTCCGGTTGTAGCTACAGTAACAGCATGATCAACCTGCTGAACTTTACTTATGATCTGTTCTGTAATTTTGAAATCTTCAACTTCCATTATACCCATTACAAAAGTTTGAATACTTACGTGGCATTTTAAATACATGTTTAACTCATCTACGAATATTCAAACTACTAGTTTCTGTTTGATGCAAAAGTGCAGTGTATTCAAAGTGAAAAACGATGGACAAACAAAAAATTCTAGACATTATTTCAAAACCAAAGAATTTTAACAATGTCAGTGCATGTACCTCCGAAAATTGTTTAATTTGATGGTTATTCCTAGCAAACACTTTTTTATTTGAAATAAAAAAAATTGTATCTCGCATAACTCGCGAAAACAATTTAGTGTTTCACTGAAGTAAAACTTATGATTTGTATTTTATAAACACTACGAAAGAAAATTATATTCATTTAACATATACTAAAAAGAATTAAAAAGCTTGTATTTGAACGCACAGATATTTACATACAAAATAAAATATTAAGTAAATCATTTACTCACTTTGGCTCAGAAAGATCATTTCTTGATATTCCCTTTTGACAATTAATATTGGAGAGACTTTTGCTGAGAACCGAAGCGTGTTTGTACACCTGTCTATTAGAGGACATTTACTTTCCTTTGCTATAACGAATCTTACTGAAAATAGTTTAATCTAAAATATTGCACTGAATTAAATATACCAAAAAATGAATTACGACTTACTTTAAGATGGGTTCTAATATCATATTATTTTCTCGTAGATGAGGTACAGTATCCGCCGTTCACTTTGACCTTAACTTACGACATGATATAATTGGGGTACTAGTTTACTTTACTGAATAACAGTTACCATATGTTTTACAACGTACTAAAATGTACTTGCGTCTACAATAGTCTATCTACTTAGTAAATAGTAGAACGCAAACAGATAATTTAATCGAAAGAAGAGTGAATGAATATTACACAAGTTACAAATATAGTTATTCTGATTTTGTTCAGTAGTTCATTTTCCACTGTGAGTAAAACAAATTATGATTTATATTCTTCTGTAATGTCTCTAGTGCTTTGTCATACATATGGGATTATATCTTCCCTCTCATAATGTTTTGTTGGAAGATAGAATGTAATAGAACAATGCTGCTATATATTTTAATTTAATTGTTCTATATATTTATTTGGTAATTATAGTAGAAGATTATCTACAGTCTTTGCCCAGTCACCACTTTATGATCAATTGTTTCTGAGTCGCGGAGTATATTTTGGATGGCTAGAACTCACAGGTAAGTTACACAAAAATGATTTTATAATTATTTATTTATTAACCCGTTATCTTTTATTATCATTTGAGTCATTAAAAAATACGTATAAAGTGATAATACATTATTCACACGTAAGTACGTACTTTATTCTTCCGCAAATATTCCACAAACCAGTGATGTTTTGAAACAAAATACGTTATTGAAACAGAACGCTAGATCACTTATCTCGGTATAGCGTTATATAGAGGTTAGTTAGAAACATTTTAATGGCTAAGTGTAGTTATTTATATACCATGCATGACGTTTCTATGGAGTGTATTTTGCGTCCAAGCTGGGCTTTTACAATAATAATAATAATAATAATAATAATAATAATAACAATAATAATAATAATAATAATAATAATAATACTTTTCTCCATTTTTGTCAGCAGGAGATAATGTAATATACGTTAATCCAAGAATGTTAGTTTAATTATCTGTTTTACTTTCTTTGGGAAGGGGTCATAAAAGTGCCTTACAATTATGTGCAGGTACACCATTACGTTCCCAACTACCACATTATCTCTACCATTTGTTGGATGTGAGTGTAACACCCCTATCCGCAAACGAATCCTAAGCAAACGAGAAAATAAAAAAAGAAATAAGATTGCCTGATTGCTACGGACTTATTTGACGAGAACGGTCGGCAGACGGAGCTACGAAACAATCACAGGTCTCAGCCAAGTCTTCTTGCAACAGATATATATGATTCAGTACTCTAGCACACAAATAAATATTCAAGAACAAATGAGAAAAACGCACAAATGTCAAATTTGTATGTAATAATTTTATTCCAACCAAATTTCCTACGGTGAATATGCAGCAGTTGACAATATATTCACCGTCAAACAAATCACGTCAGACAAAGAATTTTCAAAATCTTGAATTTGCTTGAATAGATAATTACCATCAAGAATACTGGCTCTAAGCTCTCATGCAAAAATTTAAATTTTGAATCTGATTAACTTAGTTTCAATTTAATATTTCGATCCTAACACACATAAGTCTTTATAAGATGTAAATATAAAGCCAAATATGCAAAGTGTTAATATGTAGAATAATAATCGAGCATATATTCATCGTCAACAAACACAAATTAGTAAAGGCAGATCAAAAATAAAAGGAACCCTTGAAATCAGAGACATTTTGAATAATCCGGGCATTAATTTAGTAATACCATTTCGAAATTCTGCAATATATATATATATGTATATATATATATATATATATATATATATATATATATATATATATATATATATATATATATACATATTCAAATCAAAATATAAAAATAACCCGAGCTTTAATTTACTAATTCTATTAAACATTTCTATCAACATTCAAAGCCAGATAATAAGATGTATACCTTAATTCTAATTAACCTCTAATTATGACAAATAGTAACCACTGTTGTAATTAATATTTCGAAAGAAGGGAAAATGTCAAAATTCTATCGCTGCGATCGTATAATTCAATACACACTTCAAAAGTTCGAAATCTCAAGCACATTAGATGCACAACAACATAATAAATAATTCAATTAAACGGTTACAAACTTTTGAATCAACCTAAGATTTACTAGTTAAAATAAAAAAGGTCAATCTTTCAATGAAAATACAAATGACTGGTCCAAAGAGTTTCACATTTCACAAAATTCAACTATATCAAAAATTAATATTCCAAAAATCAAGAATTTACCAAAAATTCTCCTTCAGCGTTTAACTTGAATGTAACGCAGTCATAAATGCGGAAACTCTAGCCAAATTGATTCAAAATAAGGAAATAAACTCATTTAGTAAAATATGAGATAAACTTTCGAGGCAACCTCATATTCGCTCAGAAATTTTAAGTCACTCAATTCGAAATTTATACTCACAAATTTCATAAATCGGATTACATTTACACAATTATTGAAAATTATTTGATTCTAAATTATTTCTTAATTTCTCAAAATAAGAACGATTGAATAAAGTTACCGGTATTGAGAGCGATAAATCGCGTTTTCTTCTGACACAAATTCTACTTTCTCAAAAAAAGTTGCAGAAACATTACTTAAATCTAAAATGTAAGAAGGTAATATTAGAATTTCGGGTCAAATACCTCGTTTAGACTTTTCTTCGGGAAGGAAATCGAAAGGAAAAAGAAATGGAAAACATTCTAACTGGAAACACGAAATGCCAGAGATAAGCGGAATAAACATTTGATCAACCAGCAGACAACCGAAACCTTAAAAAAAAGAACATTTGGACATTTACACATAAAGTCTAAGTAGGTGACTTACCTTGGTTAATTGAATACGAATATTTCTCCTCCGTTTTTTTTACCTCTCCAAAATTATTAATCTCCACGCTTTTGACTCTTGTTTGGCCTTTTATTTACTTAACTACTATCGGATTGAATATCACAGCAGTGTAGCGTAGTTTAATCCAAGTGAGCCGTTTTGAAGGAAGCAAAACACTCGGTAGAGAAGGAAAAATTATCGAGAAAATTACTAGCAGAAATTGTAGTTAATCTTAGAGCAAAAAGGCACTGAATAAAGGCACAGCCTTCACAAAAATAAGCTTGTAATACAACACGAAATAAGAAGACAAACGGTCCTTGCTGTCCACTTGAATCACAAATGCGATTATTTCAATCAATTTAAAAGAAGAAAACGAAAAAATGAAAAAATAATCTTTCACACATATTGAACACAATATAAAAAACACTAAATTTCATTGTATTTGCGTTTAATAACTGCACTCATTTTTGAAGCCATGCTACACTATCGATTCTCGTAGAACATTATCACAGCATAATGAAAGCACAGCCAAGAGGAAGAAAGCAATTGGAAAGGAATTCAAGGCCAAGACATGTTATCCCTATAAAGATAAGAGACAAGTCATCGCCTGGGAGCTTCCTCCAACCAAGCGACAACTTGTATTTTTTTTTTCAAGTTTTTCCCGCTGTGAATACCTCATCATTTTTCTCTCTTTCTTTCTCTTTTTTTTAAAACAAAGACCAAACAAATTGACAAATTAACAAAAAATTAACCATCTCAATTTTTTATACAAATAATACCAACATATTAACGTTTTTAAAAGTCCCGAATTATGAACGACTCCAAAACAAGCACAAATCAGGTATTTTTTTCTTATCGCTGGCGTTGGAGGTTACGTCTATTTACCCTTGCACTCCCAATCGGGACGTTTTAAAATGTAAAGTTCTCAATCATCTCCTTCAGCAGGACACATACCATGCTTTGCCAACTGCAATTTAAACATGGGAAGATTTAAATGAAACACTGTGTGCAAAGTAATTGGCCGCTTCTAAGCTATCAGAGTATTAGATTTGACTTAATTACCCTTTTTTCTTTATTTCTGTTTACGTTTAATGCGAGGGATAGCTCACTACTTCGACTGTGGATGCGAAGTCCATCCCGCAACTTATAAGCTCGCGATATAAATTATTACAATTGAAAGAGCAAATTATTACTCAAATAGCAACTGGGCTTAACAATTCATATTTTCGCTGTAAGGTTGTTTTTACATTTTATATTACACTATGGTTGTCGCAACTTAATAACACTAAAGCCATACAAGAACACCACAAAAATTATTAGCAATATCTGTAACACTTGAATAATATAGGGCCGTTAAAATAGGAACGTAGGATATCATTTTTCTTACCGTAACTAAGCTATTTATTTTTCTTTTCTCTTTCGAATTAACAACATAAACTATACAAATGAGTTTGAGCGTAGGTGCATTAGAAAGAATGATTTATGTATAAATAATTATGCAGTGTTTGTTAGTTCTCTCTTTCTTTTAAAGACACATTACAATCTGGTGTACTGACTGAAAATGCAATCTATTTTTCTTTTTACTACGATTCTAAATAAAACACTCCTCGCGCAAAACAAAGTACTGTATTCCTCTTCTAGTGTCAAAAACAAGGTATTGATATTACTTACAATTTTCCCTCTAAATTACGACTTTTAACGTGTCTTGATCTTTTCCGCTGCTCGGCCAATACATTTTTAAAGATGACTTTATATAATGATGGTGGAGCTGCGGCGCACTACATCCAACAAATTAATGATTTCAGACTTTTCCAATCACTAGGTAATTAGAACCGTTCTCGAACACTTGGCGTAATTAACTGTACACTCCACACGCAAAAATATATGAAATAACCTTTGACATTACTATCACACGCTAGGCCTATTGGTTGATGCACTTTTTTCCAGTAGTCTGTTCGCCGAGTTGGTCAGAGCACGTCCTACTGTGCTTTTGGCTTCAGTACCTGTTCCTTGTAATGCCCCTCGATCTCGGTCCGATAGGACTCAACACTGAATTTTTAAATGTTAAAAAAAAGAAAAAGGAATCCTTACCCAACAAGACCAGAGGCTCGTATCCACTAAGGTTACCGCAAGCAGCCGTGAAATTTTCCAGGAAACAAGACTTAATATTATTCAGTTTTTAAAAGTATTATGGTAAATCAGAGCTAAATTTTCATCTGATAACAATTTATTAACAATAATTCAAAAATCAAAACAACTGAATAAATAATTTGAATTAAAGATTGAATTGAATATGTGTGCAGTGATAATTTCCTTCAATTATGCAATCTACCTACAAAATAATTAATATTTAATTCAAGATACAATATACAACACCTTTGTTAATAGATCGATTTTCCAATTTAATCAAGAATTTTAACGATTTGACAACTTACTAATTTATGAACGATGTAGCAACAAATGACGTAAGGTAGTATTTTCGGAACTAATTACTTAATAGAAACGAGGCAGCAATAAACCGCATACGCTAATAACTTAAGTAATGATTACTTAAATAGTTGAATACGTTAGTCTTTCTTAAAGCTTGTGTTGCAATTTCTGGAATGTTACATTCTTTAAATTTACAGGAACAGATCCGAGTTCGATTTCTTTTAACAAATTAGACTGATCAACCAAATGGAGCAAATAATACAACCGAACACATACATTAACTGTCACAAAGACACAGAAAGGATAGAAAAGGAAGTTAACAAAACTGGTTTCTTACCTTTAATTATCCGCAATCTGCTCACCCTCCTATTTCCTTCTCTGTCTTTGCCCAATGTTAATAACTTCAGGAAAGAAATACAGAACCAACAACCAGAAAACAAGCAAGCAACGACAGGTTCCTTCAACAAAATCCCTCCTGGACTCGGCCATTCAACAAATACTCGAAGCAAAAGCGAACGGCAGCTACTCGCAGCAACACCCAGCGGAAGCAGCGACAGATCACAACTGACCTCCCACTACCTACGGAGCCACAAGGCAGGAAAGAAACGCGTTGTTGCCACACCGTCATAACTACAACCTCTTATTAATTGAATTCACATAATCAAATATTATTTCTGTTAACAACGTACATTATTTAAATATTTCTTCTTTCTTTTCATGTCCATAATAAGTATTTTATTTAACAATTTTTATTCATTTATATTCAACTTGATTAGGCTAAATAGACTCGTCCATATTTCTGGGGGGTGTTTCCTAAGCCGTCAAACCAGCGCAGAAGTATATCTCAAGGAACGTCATCCAGTGGCGGCTCGAAGGGAAGTCACATCAGTGGCGGCTCCAATGTATGAACCATTACATCCCCGACTCACTACGCCATTCCTGATCACTCACCGTCACCTGACTGTTAACTATAAGAATAATCTAAAAATGTCCACTGTTGGTTGATTATTGGATGACCATTGGATTTTGTCAAATCACAAATAAGGTCAGATGTCTTTTGGGCAACTGGGGTGACTTGCGACTTTTACCCTCGTGAACACCGACGCAATAAAAACGTCTCCCAGCAACTTTTCGGACAAGGAGTCATTGTTTTATCACATACATACGAAGACAATCTGCTTTATGGCGTCTTTGAGTGGAAAATAAAGATAAAATACGTTCAATGATATAATCTTATACATATTTCACCAAAATTGGATTAGAAGAACTAATAAAATAAACATTTTAATTTTCTTTCTTTGACGAGCGTCCGGCTGCAGATAGCAAATGGCAACATTGCACTGGCGATATTGTCAAAGCATCCTAAACCGTTGCTGGACGTCCACTTATTTGTGCACAACCAGCAGGTGATTTTCTTTTAACACATTGATAATAGGGATTCAGGTGCGACACTGGTTCGTTGAAGGATACGCCACTGTAAACTTTTTGAATGTAATACTTCGAAACAGCATTTATATATATATATATATATATATATATATATATATATATATATATATATATATATATATATATATATATATATAAAAGACGATTCACTTTCACTCCACGTCCTATAAATAGCATTTCTTTTATTTATTTATTTACTTATTTTGCCAGCTTGTTTTTCCACATATATGCTTAAGCCATTTATGATTAAAGCCGTTTTTAGTTTCAAGCCGATTTCTTCTGTCTCCAAATGTCATTTTGGTAATATTATTTTTTTCATTTTCTTTCTTCCATATGTTTTTTTTTTCAAAAATTCACGAAATCTTCAATGTTTAATATTAATAACAATAACCAAGTTCCTAATAATATTTCATAATACTGTGAGATATAAAAATAACATTGTTATAACAAATAATCAACGGATAAAAGTTAAACGTTTTTAGCATTCATAAAAATTATATGTAGACGGACGAATATGAGAAACTTTTTTGATCGGAAACGGAACGGAATCGCAAGATTTGTGCATTGTATTGAAATAATAGCATAGATTTTAGATTAAACAAATAAAATGAGTTTCATGAAACAAATTTAATAAAAGAATAAAATTTTAGTATTTACCTTTTATTTTAGATAGCCAATTCAACTGAAACAAGAGTCATCACAAGCATTTCGCCAAACGGATCATTTTCAAAATTTTAAAACTATTCACCTTCAAATTTTTAAAGCTAATACCTATATTCAATCAAACTTAAAATGGTTCCTAAAATTACTTTCGTTTCATATTATAACACAATTTCATACTTATTGTGATTAGTTACTTCGAGATCATTCTGAAACAAAATTGTTGTAAATTATTCAATTGCATCAACAAAAGACTTCATGAACGTCTACAGCATTCACATGGGTGTACAATAAATATTATTTGCAAAAAAATATTTTTCTTTGGGATAATTTATACCATTAGCAGATTTAACCACACCGTGCGCACAACGTCTACCTCGGAATGTATTGTCTTTACAAAGACATTTATTCGCTATTGCTATCTGAGCTTAGCCTAATACCTTCAAACATTTCAAATACTTGAATCCCGGACATACTTCGTCAACGATGTATATACACAACACTTCTTTAACCCACTCATGAACACACATTGTTTTTTGTTCGCCTTTTCACCTTATATGATCCCTCGTCGCAGCATTTTCCTTTACAAGCGCATGCATTTCCGAATCTATTGCTATTATAAATTATAAATCTCGGCTACTAATATTGATTTGAATCACGTGAATATACTGCTTTCAACTAGATCAGACACTCATTAAAAATACTCAAAGAACTTGCTATTCAAATTTCAACACTTATCAGAAGTTCTTACTATCTTAAATTAATTAATGTACTGTTAAAAAAACTCGTTTGGTTGACTGGCTCCTTGTAATTACTGCTCACTTCGTTTACTTTATTTATGTATTTATTTTTCCTTTGTAACTTATTTTACCTTTTAGACCAAAACGTTATTCCAAAACATAAATTACCTTAATAATGTATCTTAAAAATAGCTGCAACCTCGCTGACTGTGGGCCATGTTGATTTCTAAACGAAATCCAATCTTTCATATGTTATACTGACACCTAGAGATTTATGTTCATATACATCCCTTAAGAGATCCGGGGTTTTGGGGCTATTTTTTAGACTTTCAGTCAAGCAGCTTCTGCATCTTCACTATTTATCCTAGGATCATGGTTGATACCTCATTCTCTTCAGAATGGAGCTGGCTTTCAAATGATACCACCTGCATGCTCATACCATATACCAGGAGCGGGAAAAATGATGTCAATGGGAAAATTTCGGAGGGAATTTTTTTTCTCGAAATTTGCCCCCCCTGCCCCCCTGTGTGAACGTAGCCATCTTAAAAAAATCTGTGAAATAGTACTTGGAATACTGAATGTATGTGCCAAATTTCAAGTTTCTTGAATAGTAAGGGCAGGAGAAATTTTATCAGGAATTCCCACCATGCCTCAAATTACCATAAAACACTATGATCTCAGGGAAAAAATGTCCTGAGACATCCCTAATTAACTTAGGATCATGTGTCGCCCATATTCTCTTCTGAATAGAACTGCCTTTCAGGCGGTACCATTCACATATCTCCATCATGTATCTAAGACGGGAAATTCCTGAAAAGGGATTTTTTTGATCTAAATTTCCATTTTTTTTAAGTTTTAGCCCCTCTGGACCACCCCTGTTTTAACGCAGAAATGTGAAAAAAATCTGTTAAATGCTACTTGGTGGACTGAATGTTTGTGCACAATTTCAATCTTCTAGGTGCAAAAATAAGCCCACCAAAAAATAAAATTAATAAAATGCCTCCATGTTACCCTATACAGAAGCATATTTTTAAAAAATGACTGAGACGTCTCTAATTACCCTAGAATAATGATTCGACCGTCATTCTCTTCAGAATGGAACTGCCTTTCAGACGGTATGACTTAAGTGTCTCCATCATGTACGTTTGGCGGGGAAAAGACGGAAAACGGGATTTTGTTGATCAAAAAAATCCCTTTTTTTCAATTTCCCCCTCTGGACGCCCCCTGTTTTAATGCAGAGATCTGAAAAAATCTGATAAATACTACTCGTTGGACTCAATGTTTGTGCACAATTTCAGTCTTCTAGGTGCAAAAGTAAGCCCGCCAAAAAAAAAAAAATATGCCGACCATATCCTATTTTTCCCTATATAGAAGAATATTTTTCAAAAAATTCCTAAGACGTTCCTAATTACCCTAGAAATATGATTTCACCGTCATTCTCTTCAGAATGGGACTGCCTTTCAGATGGTATGACTCAGATGTCCCCATCATGTATGTGAGGCGTGAAAATGACGAAAAACAGGATTTTGGGGGTAAAAATCCCTTTTTTCACGCCTTTGCCCCTCTGGTTCCCCCCTGTCAGCACTGACAACGGAACAAAAATCTGGTAAATACTACTCGGTGGACTGAATCTTTGTTCAAAATTTCAATATTCTACGTGAAAAAATAAGCCCGCCAAAAAAATATTGAACATAGGCTTAATGAATTGGAAAATGAATTTTTGACTTTTGACGTCATCACCTCCTATGTCTGGACGCAAAAAGGTCTGAAACCATACATAATGTCTTCTACAAGGCCTCTGGACTTGGAAAACAAAAAAACGGACGAACAAGCTCAAATAGAAAAGAAATAACGCAATGTACCATGAAAAATGCGTATGGTACAAATTGTACCATAGGATCCCCAAAGGGATATATCTGGCCATGTTGATCTCTGAGGAGATCCTCAATAAACATTTTAGCATTTTACTAATAGACCTTAAATGGTTATCGAATAATTAGCTTCATTCCAAAGTTGCTTTAACGTTCACAATAAAAATTGAAAATGTTTATTTAAAAGTCTCCTTTACCTTCCCTCTTTTCTTATTTTCCGTCTTGTGATTTCGCGTTCCTTTCCCCCAACAAAAAATGAACTCAAAATAGAAAATTAAATGAAATTTCAATCCATATGAAATTCAACTAAATTTTCGTGCTATTATTACTTTTCTCATTGTTGAATACCAATATTAACTGATTTGATATCCTTTTAACATGATTACGACAAACGACATTTATTATAGACTAAAAGTTATATCAAGAGTTTGCGTACTAACAATAATTAAACATACGCATGCAATAATACGGCTGTTGCAAAATAAAATCTTTTGATTTATAACAAAAAAACTTATACTTAGTGTTCACTGATAATCTTTGTTTTCAATATCCAACTAAATAATAAACCAATGAGATAAAAAATATGTGTTTTAGGGAAACGAAACATCTAGAGCAACAATACTTCAGTGAGTATTTAAACGAAATGGCATGATGCATTTCCATCAGCCTTTTTCAGCAATCCACACGTATATATAGATATATTTTTCACAAAATCTTCAATAATGAAAGTAACATCTGTATAAAAATCTAAATGCAAACTAAAAATTAGAAATATCATTAACTGTAGAAAATATATATCATCGGAAAGAATTACAAAATTATGGGTTACTGCAGAAAATAAAAATTTTCGTTTATGGAAAATATATATCTAATCATTTTCAAAATGTAACAAACAAAACGCATTGCTTTTCTAGAATAACATAAGTATACATCCTGAAGTACGTTATTTAGACTGATGAAGATTTACAGGTTCATCGAAACTTGAAGTATTATGCGCAAATTCAGGTATAAATGGACAAGAAAAATAAATCGACTGAAAAAGATTACATCGTTGAAATACCAATTCTCTAATATATAAATGTATTATCATAAATGTTTCTAATTGACTTAAGTCCTAATCACCAAGAATATTATACTGTGACTTATTAAAGCTATACAAAAATTATTACCAAAATATATAACAAATATAATGATTATAATTAAAAAACTGTACTTATTAAAAATGTATTAAACATGATATTCATTAACAAAAATTATATATATATATATATATATATATATATATATGTTAATGTTAAGTACAGTTTTTGTCATTTATAATTATTATATTCGTTATATATTTTGTTAATAATTTTTGTATAGTTTTAATAAGTCACAGTATAATATTGACTCTTGTAGCAAATAGGTCTTATATCGTTTACCTGAATTTTCCTTAGTATGTGTATATTGTACTATTAGTAACGTTTTTTTAAAAAATACTTTCCTTTCTCACTATGAAATGAATTTGCATATTTCAAATATGGCTCTTTGTACTTTAAGTTTGACATCTTCCTCCAATCTCACACTACAAAGTAGAGTCTGATAAAAATAAATTAAAAATAGATTAGTGTGTTGACCTCTAAAGTCAATAAGCACAATGGAACTCGAAATACCCATAGCTGGAATTTCGCAGTAAGCGCTGACCTTTACTGACACTCTTAGGACTTTAGTGACTCCTACAATAAATCCTGGGATTCCCTTCCCCTTAAGGTCATAAAATGGTACATTCCTATGTGAGTTGTTAACAAAACATCTTTAAGCGATGACATTATAAGAAAAATACAAGAGGATATTTTATAAAAAATGAAGATTTTTCCCGGAAATGTGTACGGTACATTTTCAATTGGAGGGTAATTAACATCAGCCCCAAGATTAATAATCCATTCATAAAATAACTGTTTACTTACAAAGAACTAAAACGAGTTGTCCATACTTGAAAATGCAATTGAATCTTTGTACTCTGTACTATTACAATAGAAACTCTATAAAGTTGGATACTAGTCTATAAATGTGTATATCATCTTCAATCTTATCCCAGTTTTTTATGTCTAAGCCGGTAGTTTAGTCTTAATTTAATATTTCTATTACGCCGTTACACTATTTCTCTATAAATTTCATAATCATCTTCACACTACATATATGTTTTAACATCTTTTCGATAATCGTTTGCGTTAGCTTCTTTAATGTAACAAGGTTTAGTTGTTATGCCAAAAATAGTTATAGCAGAAAAATTTAAAATTGTTACAGAATTTCGTTAATTTGGATTGACGAGTTATAAAGCCAAATTCTCGTCTTCGACTCAGGTCCTGACCAGACGTACAAAATACTGGTCCGCTCGTTTCTTGATGGGCGCCTGTAAGGTTTTATCCTTACGATTACATTAATAATATATTGTGCTAAGGTCAACTACATGAATGTGGTCCACATATTGAAAAGTTATGATCCTAATCAAAAATGGGTCAAGGGCGTATGAGATTTAAAATTTCCAAACTTTCGAGATCTAATTTCAACCATTTTTACCTTTAGTTACATTTGCTAGTCTCTGCTTTATACCCTCCTTCCTCCAAACATCCTCTATTTTAGGTGGTTCTGAAATAAGTTTTAACCCTGGAATACACAGACAAAAAAAGCTTAGGTGAATACACAGGTGGCGTGCCAGCGCACCCCATATAATTAAACGCTACTAAAATTATAATACACAAACTTAAATATATTTATTTTCCTTTATCAGATACAAGAATACATAATAAGAGTTTGTATGTATTTTTGAATAGACACAGCTATTCCTTACTGCATGAAATGCAGACTTCCTTTCTGTCAACATAAACAGCTCAGCATAAAAAGCCTCTTTGCATCTGAAACAAAAAGATTTAGTTTTTCTGTCCTTATTCTAAGGGCACATTTGACATCGTGCTTGTTTTGGAAGACTAGATGTTTAATCAATTACAGGTGACAATTCTTCTTGAATTCCAATGATATTTCTGATACCAATGGACAAATTAGTCGGAAGATTCTTCTTGAGGCGCTCCAGCATGTAGGGTCTACCTAACTGCAACCCAAGTTTTTTTTTTTAGAAACTCCTAACGAATAGTTGAGAATTCCATTTATGACCGTTCCTTCCTAATATAGAGGCTCCCCTTATAGCTGGATCATATTCGATGTTACCCTCAGTGTTACTCCACTAATTTCATCATCGACTTCCGATTATACTTCAATATTGGCATCGGGCTCACTGAAATTGCCTTCAGAATCATAATATTCTTCTAATGTGTTCAGTACTTAGTCTGTAAACTTGCTTGACCCTGCATACACTTTCGCTATCATGCAATTAACCAAATATGCACGCAAAGTATCTGAAACGAATTTCCTTAAAAATTGAATTTCACATACGCAAATACACAGGTGGGGTGCTGGAGAACCCAACCCCTTGAATATATTCTCTACTAAAACGAGACAATTTGCTTCACACCCACCACCGCGATTGTCATGCTCCAAAATGAGAATACACGGAAGCACCAACCAATGTGCCTGAGAACAGAGCCACAATGGCGAGAATATAACGTCTGGGGTTCTCCAGCACCCCCTGTGTATTCCAGGGTTAACTAAACATGTCCACTGTTTTACGTACCTGTTGTTATGAGCTAGGCTATGGCTGGACAGATAGTCATCTTAAACATACTGTAATTGAAGTCCCTAACAAAACGGATTTGTGAGCTTTTTTCAATGAATTAACAGAAAATAACGGGGAAATGGAACACGATGATTTTCAATTGCAGTAAATAATTTCTTTAAATTTGTTTTTCCTTTAATCTTAAGTGTTATGGGTAGTATGTTGGTTCCTGGTCGGGAGCCTACCTCACTCCTCCAAACCCTTTAATTTTCCATTTATGTTGATTGCATTTAAATGTTGATTTAATCTGAGTGCCGTTGCATTTTAGTTGACTCATCTTTTACAGCTGATGGTTATCCAAATTTCGTACGGTGCGCAATTACTGTACTTCGGTTTTGCTTGCCTTCGCCTACTACGGCTCTCTCTACGGCATGTTTTTTAACGTTTCACCCAAGTATTTTTACATTTACATCTTTTTAAATTCTTTTGGGTTGGTCTACTTCTAGGGTTCTGCTTAAATACGAATAAATTGCCTAACAATTAATTTTGATCTAAACTTACTTTAATTCTATACTTTGAGTCTGCAAATGGTTAACATTGCTGTTGCTGACATCATAGATTATCAGCTGTGTTACCTTCCTAGTGACAGCAAGAGCAGAATTTCTATTTTTGGCTACAAGGGAACGTACTCTGATTCTGAATCTGGTGCATATATTACTTTGATGACGATTTTCGTTGCTTGTTTCCTCTTCCAGAACACAAATAATTTTCTGATTTGTTCTATATATGTCTTTTTCCGACTTTCCTGCGGTTGTTTCAGGCGACACCCCAACTTCTTGTTCACACCTACAAAACAGTTCGTCCGCCACGGCAAGAAGTTGTTCAACAAACTCATGGCCAATAATCTTACTTACGTTATTTTTCCTTACAACTTTTTTCCGGAATACACAAACAAATTACATTAAACACAATACGACTATTACATGACTCAAAGTTTTCTTCTGCAAGGTGAGCCTGCGCGTATAGAATGGAGTTTTGCGGTCTTCATTATCCCTATATTCTACTCTCGACAATTCCCTAACACTAGTCTGATGAATTTTCAAATGTGGTGATTCACTATCAACACATTCGGCGCGGATGTTAATCACAGAACTTTCCATCATTTCATAGCTAATTAATGGTGTCACTACTTCAAACGCTTCCTGCTTAATGTTAAAAATATTTACTTCTTCAATATCTACTTTTGACTCACTGATGCTAGCCTGACGCAAAACTAACGGTCGTGAATGGATAACTATAAACGCAAAGACTTGACATCGTTCCGTACATTCGTCTTCTTTAATAGTAGCACTTGCCTCAGCATGTTCTACACAATTTTCCACCGAACTGGTTTTACCCTCTCAATATCCAAATTCTACTGACAGCTGCTTGACTAGTGAAACCTCAGCGTTGGTAGCTGGGTTTAAACAAAAGGCCTAATTTCAAATGATTCCTGACATTCATTGCCTACGGTAACTACAATTGCCATATTGCGGTTCTCATTGCGAAGACAATTTAAACTACACACATTTTTCAAAATCTACGTGTTCAAAGTTACTGGTCGCATAATTATTCAACCCTGCTGACCTAGGGAACAGCTGTTTACCTGAATCAATGTGAGATGTATCAGGAACATTTTATTCTCGACTTTACGTCCCTTGCGTTTAGCTACCTCACTTTCAAGTTCTTTTACGATTTGTTCATGCAAGTATTGGTCTTAGCTAGGAACTCCTAGGTTCTGATACTGTTCTAAAACAGACTGCAACTTTTGTATAGTTTGTCTATCTATGACTTTGATATGTTGTCTTATATCTGTACACACTTCCCCCGTAACATCAAATACAAGTGGCCAATTTTGTGCAGAGAAAGTAATTTTCTTTGGAATGGTTGAATTTTAATTTCTAACTGCTGAACCAGAACATTCTGATAAAGGAATTCTACGCCAAGTAACGTAATTAGTCTCAGCACTTTTATCTAAATATATGTCAAACCAACAGGTGTCTATAAATACTGTAAACGGCCTCTTTATCTTT
Source organism: Thermobia domestica (assembly GCF_964235325.1). Lineage (NCBI taxonomy): Eukaryota > Metazoa > Arthropoda > Insecta > Zygentoma > Lepismatidae > Thermobia > Thermobia domestica. The sequence continues at coordinate 230,265,960 of NC_137456.1, forward strand.
TTGTCATAACAGAAATTAGAACTGAACCCTAAAATGCTCTAAGTTCACTAACGATATTTTAGCTTAATTTCCCGTCAAGTTTTGCCGACTGTTTTTCAAGCAATGCAGTAAGCATTTTCTTCAACTGTACGAGGTCTGACATTAGTCTATTACTTTCTATTAACTGACGATAAAGCAAACTAGTGATTTCTCTAAAAGTAGCTAAAAACTCTCTAATTTCAAACTAATGTCTCTAACACGCATGTATAAACACAGTAATTAGCATACACGTCTACACATGTAATGCACAAATCATAATACGTGTTGACCTACTTCTCCAGTGCTGATATTAAGAGGAACTAATTTCCACCGTTACCCAGATAGTCGAAATCAATAGAAAGTGATTTTATTTTGCTCTATCCCGGGCGGAAATCACAATTTAAATATATTATATTGATTTCACTCCTATTTTCTTCCCAAGGTTTCTGCACCAATTAAATATGTTATCGCTTTGGTGGAAGGTTACGTTTATTTATTCTAGCGTTCACAAAAGGTGACGTACTGAAGTGTAAAGTTCTCAATATCCTTCTCCAGCAGGGCACATATCATGCTTTGGCAACTGCAATTTAAACTTGTGAAGAATTAAAGGTAAGACTGTGGGCAATATATTTATCTACGTCGAAGCTATCAGTGTTAGAATTGACTTAATTGCCATTTTTCTTTCCTAATGTTTATGGTTAATGCGAGGGATAGCTCACTACTTCGACTGCGGATGCGAAGTACATCCCACAACTTATAACCTCGCGTTAAAAAGGATTAAAATTTAAAAAGCAAATGTTTACTCAAATAGCAACTGGGCTTAACAATTCATATTTTCTCTCTAAGGTTGCCATTATGCATATTGAAGATATGGAATGAGAGTAAACGAAAGATGCTGGTTAACCAAAAACTGTTCTCACCGATGGCTTTAAATACTTTATGAAACGCTCTGAAATATTCTGACGTGGATGGTATGGGCCCAATCTAATATGTTTAATACATAACCTGAAGAGAAATTTCTTAAAATATTCCGAAACAGAAGTATTATCAGTTGTTGTAGCTTCTGGGAAGCCCAACATACTAAATATCTCTAAAATCATTTTAGATATATTTACAGAACTAAGAGTACATAACTTTTCCAGAACAACATTGTTTACACCTATTAGGATTAATCTATATTCTGTTGAATTTGGCCGGACTCAAATTATATCGAACATCCAATGGGCTGCGATGCTTTTATTGTATTCAGAGACACGCTGACCCATCTTTGTTCGATCTTCTTCTTTTGATAATTTACGTCGATGACAAGATCAAACATAATTGCTGCCATCACCTGAGATATTGTCCAAAGTAAACCTATTCATCAGCTTCTTCAACGTTTTATAAATTCCCGAATGACCACCGACTAATTTATTATCGTGTTGATATTCAATCATCACACGTCGTAAATGTTTCCAAATTACAACTTTAAAGGGATCCATAGCTGTTATTTTTCTTCATAAAAACTGTTTTGTTCCAAATATGTCCGTGACAAAATTCACCCTTTGCAATTTGTCAGTAATCAGCATTAACCTTTTGTCCTCTCTTTGTGAAATATTAATATCTTCTTTTCCCAAAGGTAAACGCCAAGTGTGAGACATATTTAAATTTTTAGTAATTGTTGCCAATTAAACAGGATCATCAATTATTCTAAATTCAAACCGGTAATGAACCAGAGTCAGCACATCGGTGACAAGATTTTCACCAAACCTTTGGCTCATGATTTTAAAATTGAATTTCCAAAGAGTCTCTACTAATGGACTATATTTCAACTCCTTTTTGGAGTTTCCCAGGATCCAAGTTAAAGCCTTATTATCGGTCAACACATCGAATTAATTGACTAAATAATAGCGAAATCTAGATAATGTCTTTACAAAAGTAATGAATTTGATTTCGTAAATGCTTCTTTACTTTTCGGTTTCAGATTATTTCTTATTAAAAAGTGCAAAAGTTTGCGATTGAATTTTATATTTTCCTCGATTTATTATTCCAGAAATACTTTTCCCCCTTTCGTCGACGTTCACAAGGAAGCAGTGTCATAAGAACCACATTGTCATTTAAAATGCTCTTTAACGTATCAAGGATTTTTTATTTTCTGTGGGCCAGTTAAATTTTGAACTAGATTTAAATTCACTAAGCTGACCCATAATTTCCTGGATCTGAGACGCAATCTTAGCGTATAAACTGAATAACCCCAGAATCTTTATTAATCCTCTTCTATTACGATGAGGTGGAATATTTTTAATAGCAGTCACCCTTGAGGGGTCAATTTTCATTTGCTCACCTGAAATATTATAACCTAGATACTATTTTCCAAAGAAAAATTAACACTTCTCTGGGGAAACTGCTTTTATATTACCTAAATCTTTCTAAAATTCTAACTATCGTTCTTTTGTGTTCCGCAATACTATCAGCATAATAAGAAAATCATCAAAAAAACTTTTAACTCCTTCGTCTTCCATGCCTCCAAGGACTTTTGCCTTGTTCGAGCTAAAATGCTACTTTCGGTTTTGATTACAACCGGAACAAGAATCTAGTGATATGAACCCTTATGAGTGACAATGGTTGTTGTCTTATTTTCATTAAGATAAATCTGATTAGAAGCTTTCCTGAGATCCATTTTTTAATTAATAAGCTTACCTACTAATCCTGTAAGACAAGGTTCAAGATTAGACGACGAAAAGTCATTGTTTATTCTTAGTTCGTTAGTTTTCATATAATTTCCGACTATCCTAAATGTATTGTTGTTATTTTTCACCAGGAAGCAGCTACTTGCTTAATAAGAATGATCAACCTCTATCAATGTACCTTGCCTAACTAGCTCCTGATTTTGTTCATTATTTTTTGTTTTGTCTCCTGGAACTGAAAATGATCTGCTTAAAAGATTTATTTTCTTTCAAGTGAAAATGACCAACAGAATTCTAATGCAACCAATTTTTGTTGAAAATATATCTGAATAATCATTCTTTATCGAGTCAATAAAATTTATGATGTCAGGACTCTATAACTCTAGGATTCGTTAACAGAATTTGTTTTTTTAACCTGAATGTAAAGTTGGTTTTTCACCCGACCCGATCGATCATTAATTATTTTTGATGAGGAATCAACATTATGCAAATATTTCTTATTACGTTCTAGGAGGACAGAGAATGTTTCAGCTTGCTTCGCGATCACAACAGAAGTTTCCGAAAAACTATTTTTATTAAATTTCTGCCTTTGCAATTGTTTATTAGACTTTTTATACATTTCTTCTCACTAAAAGTCTTTGACTGCATATTCTGAGATGAATCTACACCTGAAACACAAACACCTTACATATTTATATTTTAGGCCATTTTTTCTGCTTCATCCTTGATCTCTTCCTGTTCTCCTTCTGGTCACTCATAGTTAAAGAAACATCAAGCGCATCCGACTTTTGATGAACACTCCGGAACTCGACCTTTGACCTCTTCTTTTCACCATCTTTTTCCAAAAATGATGTCCCTTTCCAATTTCACTTGGGGGTGTTTCGTCTTCAATTAACGGATCGTGAGGATGTTTTGATGAAATCCTAACTGTATCTGAAGAATTTTATCACCAGGATTTTCATTTAACCATTCACAAATTACCCCTCTCTTTCGTCCTGAAAATCAGCCGCTTTGAGTTTATCATCTTCATCAATTATAGTTCCAAAGAGGTTTTCTTCAAGAACATTACATGGACAAAATTCTTTAACCGCTGATTGATCTTCTTTATTTAAAGCACCCTCAATCATATTACGCAAATCTAACAATTGAGATTGATTAGGTGCGTTGATTTCCAAAATTTGGATTCAAAATTTGCACATATTTACTAGATATTGCCACTAAATTTAAATCGGCTCGAATGAAGATACAAGTGAATCAAGAATAAACGACAGAAGCAGAGAAGCATCTTTTTCACCTGTATTCGATAAGTTTTTCTGGCCATCACGTTCATTTGTTCTCCACTCAAATATCTTAATCGTTGGTTGTAACTAACGCGAAATCTTTTCCTTCCGTTGTAAAGAATCAGATAATAATTATTATAGTAAACCACTGCACCAGTTGGTCTTAAGGAAGACATACCAAGGAGGCACTCGCACGGTAGTTGTTCTACAATTCCAGAATTCGCCCTTTTCGTAATGCCGAGAGAGGTTTACGTTGAGGGATATTTCTTCTTTCGTAACGAAATTTAGTCCCAAAGGAGCATTAACCAATTGTTCTTTCACTCCTCGAACGATATTTTTTTACATTACAACGTGACACTAAGTTATCAATGACGGGACTGAAACTTGATCCAGTGTCAATACAAAATAGAACAGATACACCATTAATTTTGTCAGAAACAAACGTTGCCAAAGCTCCACTTAAGTGTCATGTGATTCTTAAACCAAATTTTGAATATTCATTCATCGACTTGTCTTTATTTTTCTCTAAATGAAATCCTGATCTCTTCTAACTCCGTGACGTTTTTTTCAATTGATTCGATTGTACATTGGAATAAACTTTTATAAGGTTTTGGATTAAATTCGGTTTTATTAACAAAATGTTGATTATCCCGACTATTAGATAGCACTACATTCTGTTTTCCTTTATTACTTCCCATAAACATATTATATTCCAATGACCCCTATTTCTAAGTACATGCTGTTCAGCGATACTAGTAAGTTCCATTCTATCTTGAGGACCAAACGTTACACAAAGGAAACCTTTCGTTAGCTTTCATTCTTTTGAGAATGGCTTTAACTACCTTCGATTCTTGCGCCGCCATTCCAATAACATTTACAGATATCAATATAGACTTATCATAATGATCCATTAATTAGATAAGTTCTTGTTTCCTATAAATACGCTCAGAAATCAGGGTATTAATATATACTGGAGTGATAAATTTCTCTAACAAATTACATTCCAATGTTTCCCAATTCATACTGTCATTTAAGCCAGAAGTAATATTCCGTAATACGGCCCCATAACATTCCGAAAACAAAACCGTTAATATTATTTCTAATGAGTAACTTGTTTCCATAAAACTTCTTTAATCCTTAATAACAAATCAAAAATGTGCTGTTATTGCCATCAACATTCTTATATTCTCTAAACTTATTTTTCAAATACTCAGAAGATCGTTGAAAATATATTTTGCAATTAATATTTGTTCCATATCTAAATTCATACTCTGTGTAGTAGAATATGACACTGGAGTTACCATATATAATCTTTGTCATTCATAATATAGATTTCTACCATCTAAATCGAAATTTGGATTTGCATATGAAAAATTAATGTTTCCAGTTTTAGTGGTACTTTTCCGAATATAAGAAATCCTTCTGTAATAATTACTAACGTTTAAATACATACCAGTAAAACCTATCATTTGGATCATTACTTCGAGGCAGTCATGTAAAGCAATTTACTGAAGATGGTTCAACAAATGTAATTAGTCGATGATCTCTCCTTATTTCTTCTAAACTCGGAGCATTCACTACTCTACTATAAAAGAGGCATCGTTCAAAATCTGCATTGAATGATTATAATGATTCTGTAAAGAAGGTAATCCTCTAACAGGAATACTATTTTGGGCGGTGAGTCAACTCCATACACAAAGTACCGAAACTTTTGATCACTGAAATTAACCAGTAGCATTCTCTTTTTAAGTTTATATAGTACATATACATAAAATGTAATATTGTTACCAACTTCTTTTGTTTACAGTACTTTTATATTAAATCCATATTTCGATTGTTGAGTAATTATGACAAAGGGGTGAGTATTGAACAGAATATCAGAGCACATAAGATATCTCCCAGGAATGTTTCCACTATAAATCGTATATATGTTATAGGTCACATTTTATCTTGTTATCTTGGAGAATTTCATCTGTTCATGTAGTTTATAGCGTAGTGTATGTACTTGTGGTTTACTTCATAGTTTTTCATCTAACGCAAGAAGCAGGAGTGTGATATTAGATCATACGCTTTATGGTTGCTTATGTATGTTTTAAAAATTTTCCTGTTTCTACATAAGCTTGGTTTGTTATTATCATTAATTGTTATTACACTCTTATGAATATATCCCTGCAACATTTCTGCTGTTGTGCAAGAATATTGTTCTCCTCCAGTATATTCTTGCTTTCTTCGTATCTTATGATGTAACTAATTTATATGCAGTGTCTAGGCACATTATGAGCATGTAGTTATTGGGTCGATTGTCTTTTTGTTTCCTCTTCCTAATTTATGTGCTTTCTCTCGTTATTCATCTAGGCATTTGTACTGGGAATCTTCGAGTTTTATATTGTGCGAATTGAACTGTGAAATGTTACGAATTACATTTACCAAAAACTGAGCATCTTATCATTTCTTAACGCCTTATCATTTCATTTTTAAGTACTCCTTCTTTATATCTTAGTTATCTTTGGTTTTCTTGTTTCCAGTTCCGCAATATCTACTCTCAGTTGTGCTTCAGCATAAGGTGTATTCTGTACCTCACAGTTGCTTTCACCACTTCTTTTGTGGCTGTTCTGTTCGCCCAAGATCTTAGTTTGTCATCAGTTTGTTACACAACCTCTCATTTGTGTGGAAAATTCAAAATCAGCCTACTTCTTTAAACATATAGATTTCGTTTAAGTATATATTTTGAACTTGTTATGTGTTTGCTGTGTTCATCGTGTCAGGTACGTTTATTATCTTTAATTGCATTGTTACTACAATTACTATTGTTGGGGAAATATATTTTTCTAAATTAACTATGAAACTACTAAATTTATGATATTTATTATGTACAACTCAGCGTTTTCTCAGCTCCTATATTATTAATTGCGGTCAGAATGTGAGGAAGTGTTTGTTCTGGATTTGCAAGATGTGTACAGACTTGGAACGTTCTTGACTATTGATAAGCAACTACCGCCTACAAGTGGAAGGTTTTAGGTTTTAGTATTTAAATTTCTGGGTGTCGATATCTATGAATATTTAGCCCCTCACGTCCGAAGGATATTGTACCTCGGCGACCACACCCGGGAAAGGAAAGGAAGAAAGGATTCGGGAAAGAAGGAAGCAGCCTGGGTCTTATTAGCTGGTACCACCCCGCTATTTGCCTAGCGTGAATAAGGATAATCCAGGAAAACCTCATTCAGGGTGGCTTGCCCGAGGAATCGTTTTACACTTTTTCTACCGAGTTCCTACACATGGAAGATATTATCATAATGTTCACTTTTGAAGTAAGCCAGAAAAATGTAATTTTAAAATTTACTTTGTGTGCGATGCTGAAACACCATATTTCATAGGAGGAATATATGTAGGTCACCAAGTTGAAGAAACGAGCCAATATAAAGACCAGATGAAGGAACTTTAAAAAGCATGATACACAATGGAAGAAAAAAAACCATGAAGTACTATTTTACAAGAAAGGAGTTAGTAGAAGAATTTCTTCTTCAGAGAACAACAGTCGTTGGTACAGTGAGCGAGAAAGGTTACTTCAGCTTGGTAAAATTTATTTTGGTATTTCAGTGGTATGGCTAGAATGGTGAAAGGTAAAGAAAAATATTCTTTTTAATTTATTACAAACCGTAATCAAATTGTCCTTCCGTTTTGAAGGTAATTACAAAACAAATTTCATGAAACATAAACGCATTATGTTGCTGACTGTAAAATGGAAAAGTGCAAAAAGGTCATCCTATGAAAATGGTTAAAATCCGCGAGCGATCAGAAGGTATACATATATAGAGAAAGGTTAAATTATTGTAAATAAATATTTCAGTAGAATGTATCATAGTACAGAAAAGTTACACAATATATATATATATAGTTTTGACTATATTAAATACAAGTTCAGCTTAATATAGATAATAACAAATTAAAAGTAAGAAGTAATAAGATTATTGAATGGAGGCCACACAGGACCCCATGTTCGCATTAACGTAAACTTTAAAAGTTTAACATCATAAGGTTATCATTAACATATAATATACATACCTTCCGATAACACCTACCAGATATCATATGTTATACTTTAAATATAGTAATTATTTATGTCCTGAAATGATTATATAAATACATAAGCAACTTATTTATTTTCATGTAATTACTTTGTATAATTATTCATGTATTGAGGAAAGTAGAATTACGTACAAAAATCTTTGACCTAAACAGAAATATATATCAGGACCTTATTATTTGAACTCATATTGCTTAACGCTGGTCTAATATGACAGTTCTATCTTAGATCCTTCTGACGAAATATAACTGAATTTTCAACACAATGATATTCGTATTCATTGCAGATATTGTTGTTTCTTCTCATTGGTATTTTTCTTATTTTACTTTCGATCTAAGAAATGTTTGCGGTCTTCCCTTTCATTTCAAATGTTCCTTTGCATATAGACATTTTATTCTACGTATCGGAACTTAAATGACAAAGGGAGCATGTGCTCACATATACGTAGTTGACTAATATTATATTATGTCAGTATTTCTATCAATGTTACTATTTCTACTCTTAATAATATTTCAAAACATATCATTATTCTTTACATAAGGAAAAAGCAGGTGCACATTTTGTATGATTGTTAAGGTTGTCTTAAAGGTAGGAAGGCATCTTCTCTTTACTGATTATGAAGATACCCGTAATTTGACTTCCTATTTGCCTCAATGCATTTATAATTAATGCGCTCGCCGTTTTAGGAAGTATCGGCCAGTACGTGAAAATAGAATGGCAGATTTATGAAATATATCAATAATCTTTCCTTGCGCAAGGCAAGTTTTATTCTTGAAGTCCATTTGTCTGGCACTAAAGAAATAAGTTTGCTGAATTATCACCTTCACGTTTAATGTGTCTGACCGAGATTCAATATTGTGGCAGAAAAGTTTTGGCAGTCCACCTGATCCGTAACTTCAATGCATCTTCTCGGCCAAACGGGTCCTTATAATTACGAATTCCTGCTATCTACACTAGCTTTAATTTTATAATTGGTGGTAAGAAAAATTTTACTCAAGTTATACATATATATATATATATATTTAATGATTTTGTTGTTACTCGTAGCTCAATTTTCAAATTAGTGCCAAGAACTATTTAAATTATTATTTAATTACACTACGAAATGAATACATTCACGAAGCAGTTTTCAAACCCCTAAGTTCATATAGCTTCATTACTTTATATGCACACTTAATTTAAGAATTTTTTAACGTAATTCATCAAGGTAGTGGTGCAATACCTTGATGTTTCTTGACTAGGTATTGTAATACTTTTAAGTTTATAATTAATACGCAGGTAAAATAAATACGTACATCCTAATTGAATTCGAAAATGTTGATCTTTCATACTTAAGCAATAATTGGTATTTTTCATGATTTTTCTTTGACTTTGGCCGTCTTGCAAGGTGAAGATAAACATGTCTTTTTTTGAACATTTTTCCTTTATCCATACGCAATTTTCTCATTATCTGAATTTGGTGTTAAAAAATTAACGTTTTTCGACTCACTTTATTTGTATAATTTTCCTGTTGAAGAAATAATCAAGGAAATATTGTGAATTGGATTGATCTGATGATGAAAATTATATATTCTACGAGAAACATTACTGTTTCGAGCAGTCACTAAATTTTGCACAAATGCTCATCAAAGTTTCAATACACGCCTTTAACTTTCATAATGTGTTGTTAGTATGTATGTGCATGGTGGCGGTTATGAATCACGACTCTATTTGTATACGTAATACAATCCCTATTGTTTGTAACAATTCTGAAGTAACTAAACAATATTTACTGCTTTTCTAGATGTACACAGTTACCATCACCAAATATCTTTTATTTTTAATACATATTATCTGGTAACTAAAAGAACCATGAACTAAAGTATGAAACGGCTATACACCTGTTGTCTCTTCTACCGACTACAAACTCCTCTCGGGTTTCAAACAGATCTTGGTATTCAAAATAGTTTCTTGCCGGAGGAGGATGCGAAATGTATTTCAAACCTTTGTCCGCATCAAGAACTCCACCCATGTTTCATCATGGAATACAATCGTTGTTAGAGCGATTTCAAAGAATGTGATAACAGTCAATGACAGCTTTGATAAACACTTATTAAAGTTTATTTTGCGCATTGAATGTGACAAATATTTGAATCACATGTTGGTTAATATTTTACTCACGTTTTAAAATTGGAAATTATCTTTATTTTAATGCGGCAAGTGGTTTAAGTAGCAACGGAACCCTAATTTTGTTATAAAGAGAGATTATGTTGTATCTAATCATTTAAAATTGCAGTTTTAATTTGAGAGCAATGCGATTTCTTTTCGACGTTTTAACAAATATCACAATAGGTGATGCCACGTTATTTAATTGTGTTATGAATACAATCTCGTAATTTTTTAAAAAAGCAAAATATCACTAACAGCTGAGCAGAATATTTGGTTGAAAGTGTTTCCTAACATGTCTAAAAAATCCCTTCGAAATAACTGAACTGCTATTTGTCATTACAGTGCCTTTTAAAATTTCATGAACATCATTGAACGGAATTTGTGGCGTTCTAGAGTTTTCTAAGTTATATGAAAGTAAAAAGAAATAGTCGTTTGTGAAGCAAATATTACTGGGTGAACGTGCCCCGTTTATATAACAGATTTATCTGTGATTTGGAGCCAGAATGTTCTGATAACACTGGTCAAGAGTAAAAATACTTCGGAGATGAAGGTAACCAATTCTTACTAACTTTAGGGTGTTAATAACCGATTGGTTCGGGTTTCGATGAAATACGTTATCACCATATGCGCTCCATTGGGTATACTAAGGGTTCGTGGCAACTGCAGATGTCTGCTTATTTCAGTAAACATTCATTGTTTGACGGTTATTTTCATTGCTATCCCTAAAGACGTACGCAACTTGTGGGTCCTGCGACTCATGACCTTCGAAATTGTTGGAAATTTAGTGTAATTTCACTTGCAATTTTACAAATTTTGATGTAGTTTAAGCTCAGATTGTATTTGGAGCTCCAGAAAGGTTAGTACAATCCAAAAAAAGTCCTGCATAAGTCTCTGGTTATCCTTATTGCTCTCACTTCATCGGTGACAAAGAAACATCAACCACATAACGGGTTAGTATTGTATTGAAGAGTTCCCCAGAGAAAACGTGTTGTATGTATAAGGTTCTTTGTAGTTACAATTTGCCATCCCGGACATATTCATGATGAGATCTTGCGTAGGTATGTGGTGTTATTTGTATTATTTATTATTATTATTATTATTATTATTATTATTATTATTATTATTATTATTATTATTATTAGTAGTAGTAGTAGTAGTAGTAGTATTTATATTTCTATGAATGTGCTGAGGAAACACATGTCGCGTAAATGTGTTTACAATGGAGAGCAGAATTGTTGTTTTTAACGAAGTGACACGAAAAGTATAATTTCACGCCTGTCATAAAGAAAGCCTATAACTTGTACTTTGGCTACAAAATGGGAGATATGGACAAGAAGTGAGCATCACATATATCTTGTAATACTTGTTCTACAAACCTGCGGGACCGGCTACATGGAAAAAGGCCATGCATACCATTTGCAGTTTCAATAATATAGGGAGAGCCAACAGATCATACTTCAAACTGCTATTTTTGCATAGCTCATCCATTAAAGGTTTATCCAAAAATAAAAAAGTGGACTACTACTTATTCAAATATTCCTTGAGATGTTCGTCACTTTGCCACATTCTGGAGAACTATAGGTTGCAGTATCTCCATCTTCCACCTATCCTGACTTCACAAAACCAACATATCATTATCTATTCTCCAAATGATGCTCAACCCGAATGTTATTACCCAAGTCTGCCCTTGCTGAAAATTGTTGGACAATCGCTAGAGAAGTTCCAGAACCACAATACAATAGACATACATAGAGGTGCCATTTGTAATATCCATGTAAGTTATCTTCTATCACTTTCATTATACATAGATTTATTTTCATATTAACATTTTTATATTCATTGGAACAAACGATGTGCCAAGGACATACACAATCAATTATCATACACTATAACCTATATGTCAAGTGATCTTTTGTCTCATATGTAGAGGATCTAACGTTAGAAAAAAACGCATTTTATTCTCTTTACGAAAGAACATCACTTTATATACTTTTATTTTATATCTCACTTTTCCCAATATAAAATGTAGTATTCTCAAGTATGATTGAGAAATACTTTTCCACCATAATTGTTGTAGATATTGCAATTAAATTTTGAGCACACGTTGTGTAGCTTCAAGGAATATTGTGTTTTGGTACTTGTAGCTGGGGCATTACCAGGACGCACTACACTTGAAAAAGAAGATTTTCTTAATTGAAAATTCCCAATTTTACTCCAATTTTCCATCTCGTACATCACACACATACACATACACATTTGCATGTCATCTCTTTAAACGTCTGTTTTGTTGTGAAGACAATGACGTATAAGTCATGTTACTCAAATAAATAGTTTCTCTTTATTTTATATCTCACTTTTCCATATATGAAATTTAGTATTGTCAATCAGAACTAAGAAATATTTCACCCCTCTCAACTACTGTAGATAATGGAATGAAACTTGGCACTTATATTACGTATAAACCATAGTAGTTTTAAAATGTACAATATTTCGGTACCTTCAGCCAGAACCGTACAATACGGTGCTACATTTTAAAAAAGGGATTTTTGGACGATACATTCCCAATTTTACCTTAAAATACCCTAATTTTATACATCATGTACACACGCGCATAGTACCGTTTGCAAGCTTGGTTTATTGTGAAACGAATGACATATAAGCCCCGATACACGGATGAAAAAAAATTGAAGCAATAGGTACATAAGTGAAAGACCAAATAGAAAATTCAAGGATCTATGTGTCAACACTACATAACACATATTTCTGTTGATTACACGTAAACTCGAACCAATTAAGCATTTTTATTTTCATTTCCGTATTCAGCATTCTCATTTACATAAAAATGTACTTCTCATTTCGGAAGCATGAGAAAAGTTAATATTTGTTGTCCAGTGAATCGCTGCAAAATTTTAAATATTGATCTTTATGACTTTATGAACCCCAAAACTAAATAGTAGAATATTACAGAGAAATTTATATTCTATTAAGTAAGAAAGAATCAAGAATGTTGGCTATATAAGTATAAACATGTATACACAAGTCCAAAAGAGGAATAGAACATCCAATTCTCATTTTCCTGCAATAGCAGGCAACCCAATAGGGCTCAGTGGTTGGGTTGGTGGTGGACAAAACCTCGATTTTGTAACAAATATATCAGTGTGGCAAACTATAAAAAGAGAATAAAACAAATTGTTAAGAATGACAATTGTATTATCATGACTGAATTGGATGACATCAAAATTTAGAAAATGATCTTCAAAAAAGATGAATGGCAAGAAACAGATATCAGGGGAAACATTTACCTTCTTTCCGCCCCAAAAGAAGAATCTCATAAAAGAGAAAAAAGGTACTTAATGTAAAGATTTCATAGAAAAGCCCACCCGGAGGCGCAAGTTGACACCCGGAGGCAAGATCAACTCAAACGAAGAGAATGAAATTGTGTACAGATATTGCAAACGTAAAATGAGGGAAAATGGGTATCGTATTTTCCTGAAAAAAAAAATGGTTGGGTCGGGATAAAGAATTGCAACGAAACTTCTTGTAAGCGCAATAGATTTTTTTAATTTCTGCGGAAAACGATTTAAGGGGCAAAAGGACCCACCAAAAATTTTGAAACTTGACGCTCGCAAGGTAACAAGAAGTAAACCGAATTGACTGAAATTGTGCACATATATTGTAGACGTGAAACGAGGGAAAACGGATTTCGTATATTCCAGGAGAAAAGGGTTTTATGGGGCACGGACCCGGCCAGACCTTTGATCACAAAAAATCAAAGTTGCTGGTAACAGTATGTCTGATGTGAGTAAAGACACGAAGGATTGCTACATAAATTTATGTATGGACAATACGCAAAAAAATAAATGAATACAGGCTTATATGTTCTGCGTTAAATGATTTTAAGGGGCAAAAGTCCCCACTCAAACTTCGAAAGTTGACGCCCGAAAGACTATAAGAATTTAACCGAAATGAATGCAATTGCGCACAGAAAAATTCAGACGTAAAATGAGGATACAGGTTTCGTATTTTCCTGGAGGAAACGGTTGGGTGAGGCACGGACCCCTCCAAACCTTTGATCACCAAATATCAAAAATACTATTAGCAGTATGTCAGATGAGTGTAAAGGAGATCATGAATGGCAACGAAACTTTATGTATGGACAATACGCAGAAAATAAGTGTAGCGGTTTAAATTTTCTGCGGAGAAGCAGTTTTAGGGGGCACAAGCTTCCACCCAAAATTTTGAAATATGTCACCCAAAAGGCAAAAAGAAATGAACCGAAGTAAATGAAATTGTGCACAGATATTGCAGTCAAAAACTGAGAAAATACGGGTTTCGTATGTTTCTGCAAAAAATTGTTGGCTGAGACAGGGACCCCACCAAAACTGATCACGAAATATCAAAAGTGCTAGTAACAGTATCTTGGATGTGTGTACAGGAGATGAAGAATTGCAACGAAACGTTTGGTATGGACAATACGCAAAAGGTAAGGAAATAGAGCTTTCTTATTTTGTGCTAAAAAAACGGTTTTAGGGGGTGAATGAAATTGTGCACATATATCGCAGATTTTGAGATGAGGGAACACGGATTTCCTATATTCCTGAAGAAAAGGGTTTGGTGGGGCTCGGACCCCTGAAAAAATTTGATCACGAAATATCAGAAGTGCTAGTCACAGTATGTCAGATGTGTGTAAAGGACATTAAGAATTGAACGAAATTTTGTGTACTGGCAATACGCAAAATTGAAAGAATACAAGTTTCTATTTGCTGCGTAAAAACGGTTTTAGGGGGAAAAGCCCCCTGTAGATTTCGTATTTTAATGGGAAAAGCTGTTGGGTGGAGCAAGGACCCTTACGCAAAATTTAGGTATACGGGTTGTTTAATTTTTGCTGAGAAACGGTTGGAAGGGACAAAGGCCCAAAATTTTGAAATTTGATCCCCGAAAGGCAATAAGAATTGATCCGAAGAGAATAAAAGTGTGCACAGAAAAATTCAGACGTAAAAGGAGGATATGGGTTTCGTATTTTCCTGGAGAAAAGGGTTGTGTGAGGCATGGACCACTCCGAGCTTTGATCCTGAAATATCTAAAGTGCTAGTAAAAGCATGTCAGATGTGTGTAAAGAACGTGAAGTATTGAAACGAAACTTTTGTATGAACAACAGGAAAAAATAAACGAATACGTGCTATTATTCTCGGGGGGAAATGGTTTTATGGGGCGAAGTCCTCCGTCGAAAATTTGACCCAGAAAGGCAAGAAAAAGTGTACAAAAATGAATGATATGGGCACAAATATTGTAGATGTAAGATGAGTAAATACGTGTTTCGTATTTTCCTGAAAGAAAAACAAAACTCTTGATTGGACCGAGGCGTTGAGTGGCGGGAGGAGTGTACCGAAGCGAATGAAATTGTATGTAGATTTGGATATGTAGAATATGGCCTTCCGTGTTCACAAGTTTCGTGTCTCAATCCGATTTCTTCAAACTTGGCAAATCAAATACAAACACAAACTGTATAGGATATTTTATAGTATTTCAGGAGGCATCTTTATCCTTTACAATGTTTTTGCGCATAAACAGAAACACGTGTCAATTTATTTCCAGTTTGCTGTTGATTTGACAAATTTGAAGCAAAACGGACAGAGCATTTGAGAAACAAGAAATGCCTTATTTTATATAGGGTCTATATAATTTCTAGACACAATTTGATTTGCTTAGGTCCACTGCTTCCAGCGCTATTACGGTAATATTTATTTTTTTCGGATGGGGCCTAGGTCACAACACTTTTTTTGCAAAAATTAAAACACGTTTCATTTATTGTTTTGCAAATTGTCCCTATAAGAAAATCCGTCGCAATTCTCCATGTTGTTTAGGAACTTCTGACGTATGCTTGTTTGCATGTTTGATATTCCGTAATCAACGGTTTCGAAGGACCACGCTTCACTCAACTGCTTTTTATCTAGAAAAATACGTAACGCAATTATATCTTTTTACGTGTACAATATCTGAGCACTATGCCATTCATTCGTTCATTCAAGTGGTTCTTAGGAAGCAAAATCTCCCACCCAAAATTTTGAAAGTTGAGGCCCGAAAGGCCAGAGGAAGTGAACCGAAGTGAATGAAATTGTACACATATATTCTAGACATAAAATGAGGTTATGCGTTTTTTTCATTTTCCTAAGAAAAAGAAAAGCGTTTATGTGGGACACAGATACCTTCAAAACTTTGATCGTGAAATATCAAAATTGCTAATAACAATATGCCAGAAGTATCTGAAGGACATGAAGAATTGGAACGACACATTACGTAGGGACAATACGCAAAAAATAAACGAATACGGTTTTTCATTTATTTTCTGCGGAAAATGGTTTAGGGGCACAACCCCCACAAAAGTTGGAAATTTGAGGCCAACAAGCAAGAAAAAGGGCACCGAATTGAATAAAATTGTGCACCGATATTGTAGACGTTAAATAAGATAATAGGGTATTGTATTTTTCTGGAAAAAGCGGTTGAGTGAGGCACTGATCTTCTAAACCGTTGATTACGGAATATCAAAAGTGCAAATAAGAATACAGCAGAAGTTCCTAAAGAATATGGAGAATTGCAACGAAACTTCCTAAAGGGAGTATTTGCAAAACTATAAATGAAACACGTTCTAATAATTTTGGAAAAACAGTGATGAGGCCTAGGCTCCATCCAAAAAAAGGAAATTTTACAGAAAAAGCATAGGGAAAGAGTCGAAAGAATAAAACCAAATTGTGTGTCGATATTATGTAGACACTATATAAAATAAGGCCTTTCATATTTATCAAGCGCCCCTATCTGTTTTGCTTCAAATTTGGCATATCAACAGCAAACTCGAAATGAATAGACTCATATTTTGTTTATGCGAAAAGCATTGCAAGGGTTAAAGACGCCTTCTGAAATAATATAAAATACGCAATACTATTTGCGCATGTTGTTGAACTGCCACATTTTAGAAATCGGACGGAGACACGAAAGTTGTAATAGACGGAAGGCAATATCTGACATATCCAATATCTACATACAATTTCATTTGCCTCCCGCCACTCAACGCCTCGGTACACTCAACAGTTATTTTTTTCTTTCAGGAGAATACGAAACACTTATACCCTCATCTTATCAATACAATATTAGTTCACATCTCATTCATTTCGGTCCACTTTTTCTTGCCTTTCGGTGTTAAATTCCAAAAATTTGGACGGGGGTTTTTCCCCCCCCAAAACTATTTTTCACTCAAAAGAAAAAAGTTTTCCTTTATTTATTTCGAGTTGCCCATACGCACAGTTTCGATGCAATTCTTCATGTCCTTTACAAACATCTGATATACAGTTAATATCAGATTTGATATCAGTTAATATCAATTTTTTCGTGATGAAAGCTTTGGAGAGGTCTCTGCCCCAACCAAAGATTTTCTCAGGGAAAATTCGAAGCCCCTATCCTCATTTTACCTCTGCAAAATCTGTGCACAAGTTCATTCAATTCGGTTCACTTCTTCTTGTCTTTCGGGCGTCAAATTTCAAAATGGTTTATCCGCAGAACATAAAAAGCACGTATTCGTTTACTTTGCCTATTCTCAATACAGAATGTTATGTTGCAATTCTTTGTTTCCTTTAGACACGTCTGTCATACTGTTACTAGCACTTTTCATTTTCTTCGTCACAGATTTGGAGACGTCGGTGCCCCACTCACTTCAGGAAAATACGAAACCAGTATTCCCTCATCTTATATTTAAAATTTCTGTGCACGATTTCATTTACTTTGGTTGATTCTTTCCTTCTTTCGGGCATCAACTTTAAAAAATCTCGGGTGGGACCTTTTGCCCCTAAAACCGTTTTTCCGCAAATCAAAAAAATACTTTATTCGTTTATTTTTCGCGTATTGTCTACACACAAAGTTATGTTGTAATTCTTCATGTCGTATACACACATCTGACATACTTTTACTGAAATTTCGTGATAAAAGTTTAGGAGGGTACGTGCCCACCCCATCTTTTTTCCAAGGAAATACGAAACCCGTATTCCCTCATTTTATGTCTACAATATTCGTGTACAACTTCAATCACCTCGGTTCACTCCTTTGTCTCTTTCGGGCGTCAACTTTCAAACTTTTGGGTGAGGCTTCTGCCTTCTAAAACAGAACAGAACATAATGAGCCTGTTTTCATTTACGTTTGCGTATTCTCCATACACAAAGTTATATTGCAATTCATGTTCTTTACAAAATTTAACATACCGTTACTGGCACTTTTATATCTTGCGATCAAAGATTTGGAGGGGCCCGTGCACCACGCAACTATTTTTCCAGAAGAATATGAAACCTGTATTTCCTCATTTTATGTCTACAATATCTGTGGAAAATTTCATTCGTTTCCGTTCACTTTTTCTTTCCTCTTCTGATTCATATTTCAAACTTTTGGGTGGGTTTTTTACGCCCTAAACCTGTCTTTGCGAAGAACAGAAAGAAACCCGTTTTCCTTTATTTTTAGCGTATTGTACACATAAAAAGGTTCGTTCCAATTCTTCCTTCTCTTTGTACACATCTGACATAGAGTTACTAACAATTTTCATTTTTCGTGGCGAAAGGTTTGGAATGGTTGGTGCCAAACTGAACCGTTTTTTCTAGGAAAATACGAAACCTTTATTTCCACATTTTATGTCTACAATATCTGCCCAAAATTTCATTCAGTTCGGTTCACTTCTTCTTACCATTCGAGCGTCAACTTTAAAAATTTCGGGATGGGTTCTTTTGCCCCTTAAAACCGTTTTACCGCTAAAAAACATTTTTCCTTTATTTTTTGCCTGTAGTCTATAGGAAAAGTGTCGTTGTAATTCTTAATGTCCTTAATACACATCTGAGATAATGGTGCTAGCACTTATGAAATTTCGTTTGGAGAGGTCCGTGCCCCAACCAACACTTTTTTCCAGGAAAATACGAAACCCAGATTCCCTTATTTTGTGTCTACAATATCATTGTACAATTGCACTCACTTGGATTCACTTCTTTTTGCCTTTCGTGCGTCAACTTTCAAAATGTTTCGACGGTTGCTGATATCCCCTAATACCGTTTTTTTTCAGAACATAAAAGAACCAGCATTCCTTTATTTTTGTGTATTATCATATAGTATGAAGGTTACCTTGCAAATCTTCATGTCCTTTACACACATCTGACACAATGTTACTAGCACTTTCCATTTCTTTGTGATAGAAGTTTTAGGCAAGTCGGTGACCCACCCAACCGTTTGCGGCAGGAAAATACGAAATCAGATTCACTCAACTTATGTCTTCAATATCTGTGTACAGTTTCATTCACTCCGATTTACTTCTTTTTGCCTTTTGGGGCGTCAACTTCCACAATTTTAGACGGGGGCTTGTGACCCATAAAAACGTTTTTCCCTGGAAACTAAAAAATACGTATTCGTTTACGTTTCTCCTAATGTATGTACACAAAGTTTCGTCGCAAATCATGTTGTTTATACACAGCTGAAATACTGTTAGTAGCTCTTTTGGTATTGTGATCAAAGTTTGGAGGGGTCCGTGCCTTACCCAATCGTTTTGTTCAGTAAAATACGAAACCCGTATTCCCTTCTTTTATGTCTACAATATCTGTGCACAATATCATTCATTAGGTTCTCTTCTTTGTGCCTTTTGGGCTTCAATTTTCTAACTTTCGGGTAGTAGTTTTTGCCCCCAAAATCTATTTTCCCACAGAACATAAGAAACCCATATTTTTTTACTTTTTCCGTGTTGTCCATACACAAAGTTATGTTGAAATTCTTGATGTCCTTACACACATTTGGCACATTGTTATTAGCAGTTTTGATTTTTCGTGATCGAAGGTTTGGAAGGGTCCATGCTCCACCCAACCCTTTTTTCTAGGAAAATACGAACATCGGATCATCTTTTTATGTCTGCAATATCTGTGCACAATTTCATTCACTTCGGTTCATTTCTTCTTGCACTTCGTGCGTCAAATTTTAAAATTTCGGGAGGGGGCTTCTGCCCTTAAACAGTTTCCGAAAAAAAACGTATTCGTTAATTTTTCGCCTATTTTCCATATACAAAGTTGTTGCAATTCTTCATGTCGTTTATAGTCATGTGACATACTGTTACTAGCACTTTTGAAATTTCGTGATCAAAGGTTAGGGGGGTTTGTGCCGCACCCTACCCTTTTTTCCCGGAAAATACCAAACCCGTATTCCCTCATTTTATGTCCACAATCACTGTCCACAATTTCATTCACTTCGATTCACTTTTTGCCTTTCGGGTGGGAACATTCAAAATTTTTCTTTGGAACGTTTGGCTCCTGAGACCGTTTATCAGCATACAACATAAAATACCGGTATTCTTTTACCTTTTGCGTATTGTCCATACACAAATGTTCGTTGCAAGCCGTCATGTTCTTTACACAAATCTGCCATACTGTTTCTAGCACTTTTGATATTTCGTAGCCAGAGGTTAGGAGTGGTTAGTGCCCCACCCAACCGTTTTTTTTTAGGGAAAGGCGAATTCCGTATTCCGTCATTTTATGTCTACAATATCTGTGCAGAATTTCACTCAGTTCGGTTTATTTCGTTTTGCCTTTCGGGCGGCACTTTTGAAATTATTGGTTGGCAACCTTTGCCCCCTAATGCCGTTTTTCACATAAGATAAAAATCCTTTATTCCTTTACTTTTGTGTATTATCCATACAAAAAGTTTCGCTTCAATACCTCGTGCCCTTTACACGCATCTGACATATTGTTACCAGCATCTTTGATTTTTCGTGATCATAGGTTGGCAGGGGTTTGTGCCCCACCCAACCGTTTTTTTTTCAGGGAAATACGTAACTCGTATCTTGATTTTAACTCTGGGATATCTGTGCACAGTTTCATTCACTTCGGTTCACTTCTTCTTGCATTTTGGCATCAGGTTTCAAAATTTTGGGTGTGGGCTTTTGCCCTCTAAATCCGTGTTTCTTCTGAAAATTAAAAACAAAAAGCACATATTCCTTTAATTTTGCGTACTGTTCATACAAAAGGTTTCATGGCAATTCGTCATGTCCTTTATACACATCTGGCATACTGTTCTAGCACTTTTGATATTTCGTGATCACAGATTTGTAGGAGTCCGTGCCCCACCCAATCTTTTCTTTTTCAGGAAAATACGAAATCCGTATTCACTCATTTTACGTCTGCAATACTTGTGCACAATTTCGTCCTCTTTGGTTCAGTTGTTCTTGCGTTTCGGGTGTCTACTTGCAAAACTTTTGTTGGGGCTTTTATATTAACACTTTACACTATGCGACATTTACCTTTTTTTTATGAGATTCTTTCTTTGGATGGGGAGAAGGAAAATGCTTTCCTCTTATATTTGTTTATTGTCATTTATCTTGTTTGAATGGCTTAGGTAAGATCATTTGTAACTTTTTATGTCATCCAACTCAGTCACAATAATAAAATTGTCGTTTTTAACGATTCGTTTATTCTCTTATTTGCAGTTTGCCACACTGATATATTTGTTACAAAATTGAGGTTTGGTCCAACCCCTTTCCATTTCGCAACCATCCCAACCGTCGAGCTTTTCGGGTTGCCTGCTGTTCCAGGAAAATGATAATTGCAGGCGGTAATGCACTTTTGGAGTCGTGTATACAATAGATAGCTTTCTTATAGAAAATCACTCAATGAGGATCTAGATTTTGTTGAAACTAACAGTGAGTAGACTATAAAATTTGACTTGCTTTTTGTTGGACTTAAACCCAAAACAATATAATATACCGATTTAAGTATCAATTCCCACAAGCTATTTATAAGTAGGCTTTAGTTGACTTAGATATCGGGGAGCGAATTTCCTTCATCTTATAAAGGAAATACTGAAAAATATAGTAGCTAATAATGATAACGAAAGAATAAATTCTCTATGTTATAATAGAAGATGTGTGTCATGTGCGTAAAAGATCATCAAATAGGGAACTTGCGCTACCCAACTTTCTCCATAATTCATCGCTTTACCTGGTTACGTCCTTTTCACCAGTTTCTGTGCAAGGCTCTGAATTTGAGCTTCATTAGCACCTGACCAAATGTGAGTGTCACATGTATTTAAGGAAATGGATTTTTTTCAGTAAACAAGGTGTCTGTGTGTAGTGGAATGCAAAATCTCATGTGACCGTCCTTGAGCGCCTATTTAATTTTGCACGTGCAATCATTATTCCATATTGTGGACAGACACCAGAAGCTTTCGAGTACCATGATTTTACTACAAACACGTGTCGTATTTGTAAAATAATTATGGAGACGTAATGTTGTAAATGTAAGTAAAAGAAAGGTGTTTCCATTTTTAATATACACGGTGTTTTGAATCTTCAACCTGAAAAATGTCTGAAGAAATTTAAATACATGTGACACTCACATTTGGTCAGGTGCTAATGAAGCTCAGATTCAAAGCCTTGCTCAGAAACAGGTGAAAAGGACGTAACCAGGTCAAGCAATGAATTATGGAGAAAGTTGGGTAGCGCAAGTTCCCTATTAGATGATCGTTTACGCACATGACACACATCTTCTTTTATAACATAGAGAATTTATTCTTTCCTTATCATTATTAGCTACTATATTTTTAAATATTTCCTTTAACCTGAAGAAATGAGCGTCAGACAAGAAAAACAATCCTAAATAAAAGAGAAATACTAGACATTCAAGTAATACTTAGCTACTTTTTTCTAAATTCTAAGGAAAACTCGTTTTAATTTTAGTCATATCACAAACTTGGAATAAATCTTATTTAATGTAAATCATCTTAAATTAGTAATTAGACTTTGTTCCTATAATGATTAGTTGATCATATAGGCATTTTC
The DNA here is from genome assembly GCF_964235325.1 of Thermobia domestica. NCBI lineage: Eukaryota > Metazoa > Arthropoda > Insecta > Zygentoma > Lepismatidae > Thermobia > Thermobia domestica. The sequence goes on from NC_137456.1 coordinate 230,288,994, forward strand.
AACTAATTAGATCGCAGACGTGAATGTTTTTGAGAAGCACAAAACAGTATAAAATGAATATAACTTTTTAACTGCAGTTCTTTAAGACATTCAGTCACTGAGAATTAATTGCAGATATATCAAAAGTACTCAGCGATAGAATGAATTTCTAGAAGACACATTATGTTTAACATGGACTATCGATGTTTTGAATTTTCAAGTAGAACTTCTGTTTCTTAGACACTTCGATCATTTTACTACTTATGTATTTCTCAACTTTTGTGATATTAATATTATTGATATTATTATTAAACTACAACGTTTAGAGAAGAACAAGAAAACAATTTTAACCGTGAAGATAAGAAGCATTTTCTATCTTATGAGTTGTGATTTTCAAATACTGTAATAAATAGTTACGAAATAACACATCAATCAGGTTCTGAAAGAAATACACAATTTTTTCTTATCAAGTGCAATGTTCTAGGCTTTGCATTCACCTTTTAACGAGTAATGTTTTCTAATTTGTGTACACTATTATAATATAAAATTATTTTATTTTATATGAAAAGTAAGTCCTTAAGTGGATGTGTTGATTTCTTAGTTTTTTTTTTACTTTTTGTCACTATGACACTTACAGGTGGACTTCTGGGGAACTTACTTGCCTGCAAAAACTAATCATGCAATTTGAAGAACCAATCCATACTGATATCAAGAAGCTAATATAATTCCTGTGCACTCAGAATTCTTCGAGATATTCAACTTGAAAATTTGTATGAAAAAAAATAAGTATATTTTCATTTAAATCCGTTAAAGACAACATTGTTAGCAGCGATTATGACATACGAAACGAAAACTATCGAAGGTAACATAAAAACGTTTTTTGAAATAAATAACGGGTTTGTCAGCTAACATTAGTCACTATACTGTTCACAACAATGATAGGTTAAAGGCCAAAATTTTTCAGTGGCTTTCTTCTGTTGTATGAAGAAATGGAGCAGGCAAGAAACTTCCTTGCAACATGAATTGCGTTGCATGCACTGTTGCCACAGTCCTAGCTCTGGAGTGGGCTGAAAAATAGTACCAAATTAAAACAAAGAGGGTTCAATTCATGATTTTATACCAGTGTAATACATGGTTCCATAATACGAAAGTAAAAGAGGTAAAGTTCTAGAACACTCCCCGCTCCCTCTTCCAAGAGTCCAAATCAAGAAAGTGCTCTTTTTAAAAATTACTTTTTAAAAGTATCTAAATTAGACGACTTCGAAAACTGTGGTATAGATGACTTCCCTCACATGCAGCAAATATGAGAGAGGCAGCAAATTAAAAGGTGAAACAATTATCTTCGGTATGTATTGAAGGAAACCAAGCCTCCATTTAAAGTGACCAATAAAACAAAACGGTATTATGGCTATATACGAAAAAGTATATAAAACGAGGAACAAATCAGTCACCTCCGAGTTCGTGTGAAAACAGTACGTTATAATAAAATGTTAGAATATAAATTATTGCAAGTTACTTTGTCTTATTTTACGACCGGAGGAGGATAATAGACTGTCAGAAGATTATGAGGTAATTCCCCCTAGTTCGAATTACGAATTTTCCACACAAATTCCGTAGCGTTATGCGTTCCAATGTCACAGATTGAATGTTCAACAGCATGTTTTAAGTCCAACACACAGTATGAATAACATGAGATCTAGGAAAAGTCTTAGTAACAGACCCGTACCGAAGCGTATTTATTGCTGGATAGCCATACTAAGTTTTTCTGCCCCTAAAATTTTTACGGTAGGGTTGCAAATGAACTATAATATGGTGATGAACTACAATCTGCTTGGATTGGGCTCCCCGAACTTCTACCCGGCCCCCTATATTTTTGGGATGGCTACAGGCCTGCTTACTGACACTTTCGAAACTGTGAGAAGTATTTGTTAAATTGTGCTGAATTGGGTAGAATTGTACCAACGTTTTCACAAAAGGGGCTGAATTTGGTACAACTGTACCAAGTGTGGCAACACTGGTTGCAACCGTCTAAGGAACATCTCGCATAACCAAAGCGATATGCAAATTCGATAGGTTATCCAAAAAGTATATTAGTAGAGTAAATAAATTCGTGGTGCTGGCACCTAGAGTATAGGTCGCCAGTAGAACCCCAGATGTTATTATGGTTGATGTGCTAGGCGTAAATGTTCACACACACAGACACACAGATTCACACTGAGCTTCAAAATAGCCATTGTTGGGTTTTATGTATTTCAGTAACATTACGTTTAAGTTATTTATTAATATAACATAAGATCTGGTAACACTGAAAAGATAGAGGTAAGTGTGTGTGTGTGTGTTCGATGGCGGTGTGCAAGGCCATAATTGCAAATTTATGGCGGCACTGAATTGTTTTACTGTAAAATTGAAGCAAAAGTGTAACTTCATTTCAAATTACAGTCGACATTTTTACTACTACTTCCATCGTTTCGAACCTAAAACCACGCCGAAAAAGTCATCGTTGGTAACGATGCACTTTTATCAACGTTCGTAGAACCGTTGAAATCGTGTTTTGACGTTGGCAGATATCTCTCGAAAGGCTTACTTCGTAGCAGTGAAGATCCCGGGAAAAATGAAAGAGGTGTCCACGTAATTTAGCTTTGAAGCGCGCAGAGATCAAAATCACATGCTGCGAGATCAGGTGGGTATGAAAGATTTGATAAAATGATGATCTGCTGTCTTGGCAGTTCCTCTTGGACAAGGACAGAGCAATGAGCAGGAGCGTCGGCGTAGAACAACATCCAGTTCTTCCTTCAATATTCCGAAGTTCATGTTGCCGAATTGACGTGCTTAGCCGGCAAAGGATCACCCTGTAACAAATCTTCTTGAAAGTGTCTCCTTTTGGGATGAATTACATGTAAAGAATGAAAATAATTCCCTGCGAGTGAACAAACAGTCCAAGGATCACTTACTCTTTTGATATCTTTTGCCCGTGATTGTGGCCTTCAGGGTGTGATGGCGACTTCCAGGTCTTTCCAGGAGTTTGTTTCGTTAAATGTGGATCATGACACTATAACTCATTTCCTGTTATTGTTCGATTCTGGAATGCTTCATCTGCGTCAAGACTACTGACCAGGTCACCACAAATGGTCATCGGCTCTTCGCGTTGCTTTTGTGTCAGAATGCATGGCACACGTTGCAGGGTAACATATGAGAAGTTCAAGTCATCCGTCAGGATTTTTGTGCCACGTACTATTGCTGATCCGTACTGCTGCCGCGCTCACGCCTACATCCTGAGAACGGTTAGCTTGAACCACCGTTCAACCTCTTGAATCTTGCGTTGAGTTCGGGCTGTTGTTACCTGAACAATACGTTCATCATCTTCTTAATTATTTTTCCCACGGCGTTGAGACCAATGCGTTCTCACCGTATATTTACTGATCATCTGCAACATTTCTGTAGCGGATTTGCCTAGTGTTTGGCAGAACATGATATTTCCACTTTGCGAAAAATGTGACATTCTAAAAGTTCACCCCAGCACATTCAACTTCTTTCAAATCAGAGCCTGCTTCTTCCTAGGACAAGGAACTTCCACTGCTTCCCCCAGAACGTCATTTATCAACTGTAGTACACCAGTAACGCCACACTGCGTCCAGTCCACGATCTTATTGACTTTAATAGCATAATGTTTGGTAACCTATGTTGTGGAACGCGAACCGAAACAATTCATTGTCGGTGATCGAAACTGATTTATTAACATGGCCACGAACTTTACTTGATTGTTTAGTTGATACATCATCATATCCGGATGAAAAAGTTTCATATTATGTATAACTTTTCTGCAATAATCTTTGATTGCTCGAAATCCACATGCATCAAATGATTGTACAAGCAGTGTGCAGTTCTTCGATATATTCTCAACTCTTAAGTCTTAGGCATCCGTCATCACACTTGCAATGTGCAAGTTACCTGTGAATTCTCCCCATTGGTCAAACAGTAGCAAGCACAAACCGTCAGGCTTCGTCATGGTAGAAACTGCATCTGTTATATACTCCTTGCATCCTGCTTTCCACATCATGCATTTAACTTTGAATCACTCAAAAAGTTATCAACCGTACAGTAATTCATTACCTTGTCGAAAACAGCATAAATTGGTCATTCAAATAGCATACTTGCTTTATCCAGAAGTTAATTGTTTATATGCAGAGAGATGATGAGCACATGCTATACAGAGTGAATATGCATTTAAATGTGATAATATCTAGAGTTATATTACACTATATAATTCCCAAGTGTTGACTACTATGTTACTTATTTAAAATGCAAACATATGTATAGTTTCTTCGAAAGTTAGAACTCGATATAAAAGTGAAAACTCGATAATCAATTTCTTTCCTATAGTATGTGAGTTGGAAAAAATAAAGAAATATTTCATAAAAAACATTAGAAGTGCATCAAAATATTGTGTACCTTTAAAGTTGTTCATATTTAAAAAAAAAAATATTGTTTAATTGGAAGGAATAGACATACTTTGCCAAAACTAAAGAACAATTATTTTTAACTTTCAGCTTACTTAGGTGGAACTTTAAGTTTCTTTACTGGGTACAGTTTCATTACCTTGGTAGACATTGTGTATAATACAATCACGAATATATTAGGAAAGTTACACAACTTGTGTAATTGGACTGGATTATTTAGGAAAGCAAATATGCGACACATAAACAGAAATTGCTGCAACCATATGAAACGCATGTACATTTGCACTAAACGTAAGAACGTACAGCGCAGAAAAGATGTCAAATCATCCAAGCCAAACAAACTCAAGCTTCGTTCAAGAAAGAAATGTGATAATTATGTTCATACGAAAGAACAACAAGGAAGGCATAGGTGAGTTGTATATAAGGTAATAGTTGTATATAAGGTACATAAATTTTAATTAGCACTAACTTATCGAGTAGTTTAATTACTATTTCCTCACCCTAATAAGCTTAGCCACAGAACATTCAAATATAGGTTCCTTAAACTTCATTTGAAATATCGAATGCTTCGTTTTAATGAGAGATAAATTAAAGTAGGTTATGTATGTATGTTCTAGCACACTTTTCCCCATCCACCCCCTTACTACCAAAAAATTATGAAGCCACCACTGACCATTACACTTTAACACAGAGGGATACCCCAAAGTGAGATTAAATATGCTTTTATGACATTTAAAATTATAAAAACTTACATCTAAAACTTATAACTAACTTACATCTAAAACTTATAAGTAAAACTACAACTACTCCTCTTTTATCCCATAATGACCCCAAGCTAATGTATTTATACCATCTCGCGCTATATATCTTTTATAATCTGAAGAATCTAATGCTAGTTTATGGACGGTTATACTATATATATCATGCTTATAACTTTTAATGAGGTTTATGTCTTTATACGTTTTAACATTTTTAAATAAACTTTCTTTATAATCATTAAACTGCAACTCCTTTGATATTACGGCTTTAGTTACTCCTTTAGCTTTTTCTCTTCTTTATTTTCTACTCTATAAGCATACATCTTTGACCTCAATCCAATAAACTCTGTCATTATTTTACCTTTATTCTCATCTTTCATCTTACCTATTACTTTTTTGTTTATTAGTGGCAGTCCATATATGTTATTTTCCCCGTATTCACTCGTATCAAACTGGTCAACTATTTCTGCTATATCTTTATAAAAGTCATCAGTTTCAATCTCATATATAAAGCTATCAGTATCCATATAACATAAATCTATATTGTTTCCATATTTCGGCTTCATCGTGTTATAGTGAAAATCATACATTAATAGCTTCGATAGTTCTAATACACTCATACCAACATATATTGGCTTATTAAATGTTAAACGCTCTTTTTTCATATGTATAGCACATAAATTCTCTGTAAATATAGTTCTGTAATCAAAATTAGGTTTTGCAATTAATTTTTCTACTCTTTCAGGATCACATTCTAATTGTATGGGTTGCCTCTTTCTAATATTTTCCATAGTTTTTCCAAATACTGAGTTATTCATGAGCTTATAAAAAACTTCTTCAAACAAGTTTTTAGCTTCCGTTCTCATATTTGTATTTAAATCAATGTATCTCTTTAACCAGTCTGATTGCTTGAATTCTAATACTCTAAGCACTTTCTTTAATTTCAAATAGATAAGAAAGTTAGGTTGCGTTGCTTCGGCTACCCAGTTTCGGCTACCTTTTTACAAATCTTTCTACGTAGCAATACCAAAGCACATTACTAGCAGTAACAACATTTTTCCATGGCTAAAGCACTTACAACATTCTTCCATACTCAACAGTTACAACACTCTCCATATATAAAGCACAGGTTACAGTTACAACATTCTACTATGGCTAAAGCACTTACAATATTCTTCCATACTCGACAGTTACAACACTCTCCATATTTAAAGCACAGGTTACAGTTACAACATTCTAATATGGCTAAAGCACTTACAACATTCTTCCATACTCGACAGTTACAACATTCTACTATGGCTAAAGCACTTACAACATTCTTCCATACCCGACAGTTACAACACTTTACCATATCTAAAGCACAGGTTACAGTTACAACATTCTACCATATCTAAAGCACTTACAACATTCTTCCATACTCGACAGTTACAACATTTTACCATATCTAAAGCACAGGTTACAGTTACAACATTTTTGAACAACCCATAGCCCAAGGAAGTAATTATTAGATTTACAACCTTTTCTTCATATTTAAAGCTCCAGTTACCGTTACAGCGTTTTTCGAAGCCATGGACCAAATGGGTGATTACTACGCTTACAACATTTTTCCAATATCTAAAGCACACAGGTTACAGTTACAACAATTTTCCAATATATAAAACACCTAATAGTTACAACATTCTACCATTTATAAAGCACTTACAACATTTTTCCAACAACCAAACCACAGTTATAACATTTTACCTCTTTGTTGCTAGTTGTTTCTTTCCAATTGTTTGCTATGTTTTTATCTTTTCTTTCTTCTAATTATTTTTCTTTTTTTTTACTTTTCTTATATAATAAATGGGAGAGAATAATACAATTTCTGCTACCAATCACACAATTACGCAATTACTAGGTAATGTATCCACACAAACTGACGAGCGCTTTAACTTATGGCTTTTAACAGAGAACTTGCACCAGAATAATTTACTAACAAACATTGGAAATTCAGATTACACAAAAGGACAGGATAGATTAGATTGTTTAAGAGAAATTACAGAACCATTTTGCGACAATATAATGGTGGTTAAGATTACAGATTTCCAACATTGTGAAGGTAGGTTAGCTGGCAAATTTCTATTAAAAAAAGAGGCATGTGGATCCTTTAATTACTTTCTCCGTTCTATATTTTCGAATTGGGTTGTGCAAAAACATGGAGTTAAGGCCAAATTACCTTTCCTTTTAAATTCCAACACAAAACGAGCAAAGGGAGTAAGCCAAATAATACAGAGATGCAGGAAAGACATAGACAGAAAATATAAAAGACCAGTAGTTGTCCCTTACAAAATTGAGCTCGCTGATCTTCCCATAACTACACTTTTGGAGCATTTACCGGACATCTTAACAGAGTTAGAGAAGGAACATTACTTTTTGTTAGATTTTGATATTACACAAGACTTCGCAGGCATTTTTAGTAAACGAGAAGTAATCCAATACTTATTAGACAATTTTAACTTTTGTATGGAAGGGAACGTGAGAGAATATTTAGGAGATTTAGAAGAAGAAGACAGAAACATATATTTGTCCAGTTTAAAGGTAATATGTGAGAATGATAACACAGTTGGCAAGGACTGTCTACATTACAATTCTAAAGACTCCTCTGTAAAGGTCAACAACAAATTTATTTGCCAAGTTACAAGTCCTGGAGTTACTAAGGAGTTATGTAATCACGTAATAGACTACTTGTTATGTCCCGATAAGAGACTTAGAGAAACATTTTCTTCTACATTAGCCAAGGAGTATGGTATAACGAGATTAGAAGCTACAATTTATAATTATTACGACGAACAGTACTCTTGTGATAAAACCTTTGATCCTATAGCAGATTGTTTAAAGTTGTTAAAAAGAAGTAAGAAGTATTTCCGAGATGCACCCTTCTATAAAGTACCTATTCGAGACATGTGGACCAGACTATGTAGTTCTCTGCTAAATAGTTGTTGTGTTGTTAGTAGAGAAGAAAGACTTTTGCATTAGGCGTTTTGGGGGAATATACATACAACTAAGCTAACAGGAATACGTGCAAAACTACCAGAAGACAAACAGAAGCAGGATAAATTGATTTCTTACGCTCTTTCTGCATTTTCTTTTAATCTTTTACCCATTAACTATATAGAAGTAGTTTCGCATGTAGAAGACAGGGAGGAGATTTCCATAGTACAGAAGTGCTTTCTTAAACAAGGAAAGACTTATTTCTCCAACACAAACACACCTTTTTCTACGATTCCTACCGATATTAACATCGAGGAAGCTGGATTAGTGGCTACAGATAATTTGATTCCAGAAAAAGCATTAATATTACTAACGCTCTTAACCCATATCCTCTTCGCCAAATTGAGCCTATTAGTAATGTTTATTTACAATCGCGATCGAAAAGAGAAGCAGAGTTATTGGAATTACAAGATAGAAGAAATGCTTTGGATTATGCCACTAAGCTACGACATTTAAGAGAAGAATACCTCGATACATTTGAGAAGAATACGTTACGAGAAGGAAAGGAACAAGAATTAATATCTTTGTTTAGTCAACGTTGGGGAGATTTGAACTTGGAAGCTACTTATAATGTGCATGCATTTTTAGTTAATAATCGAAGTAAATTTATTTTTGTTGGTGTTCTTGTGGAGTTAGATGGTTTTAAGTCTGTCCGGTACAGTAAGGGTTTGTTTAAAATTCATCTGGTGAATCTTTACAAGTACAATAAGAAGGAATTGTTAAGTGATGGGTTTAGTTTGTAGCCTTATAACGATATGGAAATTGTATATTTTCCCAGCGAGAATTATTTTGCGATACTTAAGACTGATGGCATAGAGAGTTATAATGGTCATACGTTTCCAAAAGTTGTTAGTTTACGAGTTGATAAGAATGTTTTAGATAATAAGGAGATGTATATTGATTACACACAAGAGATTTCGGAGCAAGCTGATGCAGTTAAAATGGAGGATATTCTTGGATCTGTAAAAGTTTCGGAGTGTAAGAGATTAGAAGACTTGGACCTTGGAACAGAACTGCTTGTAACTGCTTTGATAACTGTACAATACAAAAGTAAGGAAAGATACATTCTAAAATTCGAAAACATACAGGATTTATTTGTTTCTAATTATTGGTTGCAGAAGGAAATTAAAGATAGAGGTTTGGACTTAGCAATTAAGTTTAAGATTAAGATGGATAGACTTAAGACCACTCCTTCCAAGCATAAAGAGAGATTAGTGTTTTGTATGTAATTTGTTTTGTTGTGTTTTAGCTAGTGTTTTTATAGATAGTGTTTATAAAAGTCCATGTGTGTATGTCTGTGTGTAAACCTATGTTTCTAACGTGTGTTTCTATATCTAAGCTCTTGTGTGTAGTAGTGCTGCGTGTAGTCCTTTGTGTCTATCGAAAACTCCACATGTAGGCTTCTAAGCCTGTATCTTGTAGTATTGTTTAATGTGTGTAATCGTATTTAATTATTTTGATTCTTCTTTGTATAATAAATGGAGGCAGTAGTCAAAAGTTAAACTCTCTGCATACGTCTTCCAAACAGTTTTTACCCCTTAAAGACATTCCTTGTAATAAACGATTCTTAGTTAAACATGTAGACCTGCAGGACACTCGAATTGGAAGAAAGATTTATAAGAACTTATAGGAAGACCAAACTTAACAGTGTTCTTAGATATAAAAAAGGCATTCGATACAGTCTACATTTGCTTTTGTTAAGTAAGCTATGCAAATTAGGACTAAAAGGCAATGTTCTAAAAATGTTTAAGTCGTTCTTAGCTAGTAGGTATTGTAAAACAAGAATGGTTGATAAAACCTCTTCTTCTTCTAAACTAAAATGTGGAGTACCCCAAGGAAGTTGTATTAGTCCTCTTTTGTTTAATATTTACGTAAACAGCATTGGAAAACTAAAATTAAATGGTAAATTGTTACTATACGCAGACGACATGGTTTTAATTGTGGAAGGTAATAACGAGCGAAATCTATTTACAAAAGCAAACGAAGATCTTAGTAAAATTAGAAATTGGTTGATCTCTAACAAACTTTGCATTAATGTTAAGAAAAGCGAATGCACGTGTTTTAATCTGGGCTCTGTTCCAACTGGTAAACTGTACATCCACGAATACGATTGTAGTATAGGTAATTGTGTATGAGTACCTCTAAAACAAGTGGACAAATTTAAATATCTAGGTGTTTTAGTGGATAAGAATCTAACCTGGGAAATACACATCGAATATCTAAAAAAGCAAATTAAAAAACATAGATCTGTATTTAATATTGTAAGAAAAAACTCGCATCGTTCTGCTGTCTTCCATGCTTTTGTAAATTCTTATGTCCAATACTGTTTACCGATCTATTACGTAGGCAACGCTTCTGGTCTTTTTGGATTGTACAAGTACTTAATTAGAAAGCACAAAATTAAAGCTGTTATGTCTATAGGAACGCAAATACTCCTGCGAAAGTTGTTATTGGCAATTAGAAACGAAGCAATGTATATGTTAACAAAAGACCAAATGGAACTCTTGCTTGCAATCCAAAGTAACGAATCTGGTATACTAACAGAGGTTCAAAACGATTTTTTTAGAGAGTTAGAACTAAAAGAAAGGGTAAAGTACTTTTTAGACAGGCGGTACATAGAACGTATAGGAAAGGCAGAAGAGGCAATGCATAAAGACAACGAAATCAATAAGCAAATTCAAAGCAAAAAGGTTCTTTCATGGTTAAATAAATATTACAAGAGAGAACAATAACTTACAACAAAATTATTTCTGTTCTGTTCTTTTAGTGTTTAAGGCAAATAACTCATCTTTACTCTTGGTTGCTCTAAACATACATTAAGTATTTCCTTGTTCTTTTTTAACTTTCTTTATGTTCTTATTGCATAACAGTACTATAACAGTGAACTCGCCCAAGGTTAACCACTCTAGAAAACATTGACTCCACTAGGCGGTTGTCCAAGGTCGCTTATAACAAGTTCCTTCTTCGCAGGGCTCACGTACACGAGAGAGGATCGCAAGAGACAGTAAATCGAAACGGAAAGTTGTAAAGTAGCTTTTCTGTTGTGCTTTTAAATTCAATGGTAATTTTTTTGTTTTGTTTTTGTTTTTGTTTTTGTTTTTTTGTTTTTTTTATGTTAATCGGATTTACTTAAAATACTAAAAATCTATTCCATACATACACAGAGACTATGCAGGGTATCGCAAATAAACGTAATACACAGGATGTTTGTAAATAAGAGTAATATACGGGATGATCGAAAAGGAAAGTAATACAGGGTGTCTGGAAAATAATTGGCAAAAACGTGGAAGGTAAATAAACGTGAGGAAACGTACGTTTTTACGTTCTAAGTTTACGTTTTTACGTTCTAAATTTACATTCTACGTTGTATGTTGTACGTTCTACGTTTACGATGTGCGTTGTACGGTCTACGTTGTATGTTAAACGTTTTAAGTTTGCATTTTACGTTGTGCATTTGCGCCCTATGTATCTAATTAGTTTTCTGCAATTTTAATTAGCAAGGCTAGAGGGACAAGAACAATTGTCCAAAGTCTTTGCTGTTCTTCTCTCGCTGAGTGTGTCTGGTGGTGGAAGGAACTGGAATGGGTTTCTGTTGCTTGGATCTTGGTTTTAAAGGCTAAAGTATTCCACCATATACAAGCAACCTTTCTCGTACTTTCTGTTCCATAGATATCTACATACATACAACGACATTGCAATGGATTACACAAGTTGTGCAACCAGAATGTAAGCGATACGTAAGAGGAAGTAAAGAAATTTCACGAGATGGGTGTAGCCAACAAAGGAATATATTGCACCACGTTGTGTTTTCCATTGCTTTTACGTACACCAAACGTTTTCTAAGACATGGCAAGTAAGATGGAAATATGTTTTAAAGATCCAAATGTACGAGCTATAGAAATAAATTACCTGTCTTTTTTTGATTCCCTCTAACACAGTTTCTGTTTAATGTTGTTTTATGGAAGAACCATAAACCCAATTGCAAATAGACCATAAGAATAACCAAATCTCGAGGTTTTAGGGTAGAACTAATCTTTGGAAATTATTTTTGTCTTTCGTTTATTGTTTCTTTCTGGATTGGATTTTGGAAGCATGGTCCTAGCTTGCTACATACAAAACAGAAATTCTAAGCAACAAAAATATATCCTAGAACATCTCGTCTCTCTATCTAAAATTGTGCTATATATCTGGTCCACGCTTCTAATGAGTTCTGCTTCTGTAAGAGATGTACTAAACTCTTTTTCTCCATGCATTTCTAAAACTAATTCCCGCTTTATTCTTTTATACAACTTTAGATTATTGGGATCTCTAGATCTCCCGTAAATAACATTATTCTCTGGGAAATATGGATCTATCTCGCTAAAAATACGAAACAAGTCTTTCTCTCTGCAGCAAACAATAATATAAGGATAGGGATCTTCTTGCTTATTCTTCCTAACAACGAACAAACTATTGTAATTTTTAAGCTTCTTATTATCTGTTCTACGTTGTAGCAAGGCAATCTGTTTCTCTAAGGCACTTAACTTTTCTTCTAACAAACCCTCTCTTTCCATTTTATTATTAGCGAAAGACCTATATATTTGTAGTTATGTTTAACAATCTTCCTTTATAGACTTATCCATAAAGAACCCTAACATTAACTATTTCTAATTGGAGAGTAGTTTCTTATTATTTTTTGGAGTTTTAGCTGGAATTTGTTCTGGTTCTTCCTCCGATACACAATCTCCATCTACAGTTGAGCAGCTTATAACAGAAGCATCGGATTCGTAATCTTGGTCTGTAGTAAAAGTAATCTTATGGAAGCTCTTGTTAGCACTTAATGGTTGTTTTCCTTCGTACATAATATACAGATGTTCCTTAGAATTATTTATGTTGTCTACTAATCTTTGGTCAAAAAGCGTTAGATAACAATCAGGAAGAGACACTAAATACTTGGAGATATGCAAAACTATCTTTCTTTCAATTCGAGTGTCCTGCAGGTCTACATGTTTAACTAAGAATCGTTTATTACAAGGAATGTCTTTAAGGGGTAAAAACTGTTTGGAAGACGTATGCAGAGAGTTTAACTTTTTGACTACAGCCTCCATTTATTATACAAAGAAGAATCAAAATAATTAAATACGATTACACACATTAAACAATACTACAAGATACAGGCTTAGAAGTCTACATGTGGAGTTTTCGATAGACACACAGGACTACACGCAGCACTACTACACACAAGAGCTTAGATTTAGAAACACACGTTAGAAACATAGGTTTACACACAGACATACACACATGGACTTTTATAAACACTATCTATAAAAGCACTAGCTAAAACACAACAAAACAAATTACATACAAAACACTAATCTCTCTTTATGCTTGGAAGGAGTGGTCTTAAGTCTATCCATCTTAATCTTAAACTTAATTGCTAAATCCAAACCTCTATCTTTAATTTCCTTCTGCAACCAATAATTAGAAACAAATAAATCCTGTATGTTTTCGAATTTTAGAATGTATCTTTCCTTACTTTTGTATTGTACAGTTATCAAAGCAGTTACAAGCAGTTCTGTTCCAAGGTCCAAATCTTCTAATCTCTTACACTCCGAAACTTTTACAGATTCAAGAATATCCTCCATTTTAACTGCATCAGCTTGCTCCGAAATCTCTTGTGTGTAATCAATATACATCTCCTTATTATCTAAAACATTCTTATCAACTCGTAAACTAACAACTTTTGGAAACGTATGACCATTATAACTCTCTATGCCATCAGTCTTAAGTATCGCAAAAGAATTCTCGCTGGGAAAATATACAATTTCCATATCGTTATAAGGCAACAAACAAAACCCATCACTTAACAATTCCTTCTTATTGTACTTGTAAAGATTCACCAGATGCACTTTAAACAAACCCTTACTGTACCGGACAGACTTAAAACCATCTAACTCCACAAGAACACCAACAAAAATAAATTTACTTCGATTATTAACTAAAAATGCATGCACATTATAAGTAGCTTCCAAGTTCAAGTCTCCCCAACGTTGACTAAACAAAGATATTAATTCTTGTTCCTTTCCTTCTCGTAACGTATTCTTCTCAAATGTATCGAGGTATTCTTCTCTTAAATGTCGTAGCTTAGTGGCATAATCCAAAGCATTTCTTCTATCTTGTAATTCCAATAACTCTGCTTCTCTTTTCGATCGCGATTGTAAATAAACATTACTAATAGGCTCAATTTGGCGAAGAGGATATGGGTTAAGAGCGTTAGTAATATTAATGCTTTTTCTGGAATCAAATTATCTGTAGCCACTACTCCAGCTTCCTCGATGTTAATATCGGTAGGAATCGTAGAAAAAGGTGTGTTTGTGTTGGAGAAATAAGTCTTCCCTTGTTTAAGAAAGCACTTCTGTACTATAGAAATCTCCTCCCTGTCTTCTACATTCGAAACTACTTCTATATAGTTAATGGGTAAAAGATTAAAAGAAAATGCAGAAAGAGCGTAAGAAATCAATTTATCCTGCTTCTGTTTGTCTTCTGGTAGTTTTACACGTATTCCTGTTAGCTTAGTTGTATGTATATTCACCCAAAACGCATAATGCAAAAGTCTTTCTTCTCTACTAACAACACAACAACTATTTAGCAGAGAATTACATAGTCTGGTCCACATAGGTACCACATCTCGAATAGGTACTTTATAGAAGGGTGCATCTCGGAAATACTTCTTACTTCTTTTTAACAACTTTAAACAATCTGCTACAGGATCAAAGGTTTTATCACAAGAGTACTGTTCGTCGTAATAATTATAAATTGTAGCTTCTAATCTCGTTATACCATACTCCTTGGCTAATGTAGAAGAAAATGTTTCTCTAAGTCTCTTATCGGGACATAACAAGTAGACTATTACGTGATTACATAACTGCTTAGTAACTCCAGGACTTGTAAATTGGCAAATAAATTTGTTGTAGACCTTTACAGAGGAATTTTTGGAATTGTAACGTAGACAGTCCTTGCCAACTGTGTTATCATTCTCACATATTACCTTTAAACTGGACAAATATATGTTTCTGTCTTCTTCTTCTAAATCTCCTAAATATTCTCTCACGTTCCCTTCCATACAAAAGTTAAAATTGTCTAATAAGTATTGGATTACTTCTTGTTTACTAAAAATGCCTGCGAAGTCTTGTGTAATATCAAAATCTAACAAAAAGTAATGTTCCTTCTCTAACTCTGTTAAGATGTCTGGTAAATGCTCCAAAAGTGTAGTCATGGGAAGATCAGCGAGCTCAATTTTGTAAGGGACAACTACTGGTCTTTTATATTTTCTGTCTATGTCTTTCCTGTATCTCTGTATTATTTGGTTTACTCCCTTTGCTCGTTTTGTGTTGGAATCTAAAAGGAAAGGTTGTATTGCCACAACCCAATTCGAAAATATAGAACGGAGAAAGTAATGAAAGGATCCACAAGCCTATTTTTTTAATAGAAATTTGCCACCTAACCTACCTTCACAACGTTGGAAATCTGTAATCTTAACCACCATAATATTGTCGCAAAATGGTTCTGTAATTTCTCTTAAACAATCTAAACTATCCTGTCCTTTTGTGTAATCTAAATCTCCAATGTTTGTTAGTAAATTATTCTGGTGCAAGTTCTCTGTTAAAAGCCGTAAGTTAAAGCGCTCGTCAGTTTGTTTGGATACATTACCTAGTAATTGCGTAATTGTGTAATTGGTAGCAGAAATTGTATTATTCTTTCCCATTTATTATATAAGAAAAGTAAAAAAAAGAAAAATAATTAGAGGAAAGAAAAGATAAAAACATAGCAAACAATTGGAAAGAAACAACTAGCAACAAAGAGGTAAAATGTTATAACTGTGGTTTGGTTGTTGGAAAAATGTTGTAAGTGCTTTATAAATGGTAGAATGTTGTAACTATTAGGTGTTTTATATATTGGAAAAATGTTGTAACTGTAACCTGTGTGCTTTAGATATTGGAAAAGTGTTGTAAGCGTAGTAATCACTCATTTGGTCCATGGCTTCGAAAAACGCTGTAACGGTAACTGGTGCTTTAAATATGGGGAAAAGGTTGTAAATCTAATAATTACTTCCTTGGGCTATGGGTTGTTCAAAAATGTTGTAACTGTAACCTGTGCTTTAGATATGGTAAAATGTAACTGTCGAGTATGGAAGAATGTTGTAAGTGCTTTAGATATGGTAGAATGTTGTAACTGTAACCTGTGCTTTAGATATGGTAAAATGTTGTAACTGTCGAGTATGGAAGAATGTTGTAAGTGCTTTAGCCATAGTAGAATGTTGTAACTGTAACCTGTGCTTTAAATATGGAGAGTGTTGTAACTGTCGAGTATGGAAGAATATTGTAAGTGCTTTAGCCATAGTAGAATGTTGTAACTGTAACCTGTGCTTTATATATGGAGAGTGTTGTAACTGTTGAGTATGGAAGAATGTTGTAAGTGCTTTAGCCATGAAAAAATGTTGTAACTACTAGTAATGTGCTGTGGTATTGCTACGTAGAAAGATTTGTAAAAAGGTAGCCGAAACTGGGTAGCCGAAGCAACGCAACCTAACTTTTTTACCTATTTGATCGGTTTTGTGAATCCAAAGAATAATAAAAATGATCAAAAAAATGTTGTCAGAAGTAAAACATGGAGTGGATAGAATGGACCCTCAAAAGAAATTTATACTTACTAATAATTTCAATGTAATTGTGAAAAATGTGCAGACCGAAGTTCAAGTTGTTTTTCATATTAACGGCTGTCTATTCAGCTTGGATATATTATCAGTGGACAGAGTTTAAGAAGTCATTGTTTCCTATTGAGAACGAGGTTAGCAGAAGATTCCATTATCAATATCCTAACTTGTAATTTTAAGTATGTTTTAAGTGTATAAGTGTTTTTATAGTATCAAGACTATAAAAATTAAGACCTTTGGATATACAGAACATAATGTCATTTACATTTTAAAGATAGATGTATAAATAAGAGATTAATTTGAGTTTTTTGTAATGATATTCTTAGAGTTATGCAATTTATAAAACATTCTATAGATAGTTAATTTATTTCTCTATTGAATGTAGTTTGAATTTTGAAAATCGGTTAATATTTGATGAAGTTATAGCAAATTCGAAATTCAGGAATTTTTTTACGGGTTTATTATTGTGTTTTCGGGAAAATGTTATTCTTTAAAAAATTCTTAGAATTTTATTGTGATTATGGTAATATTTTTTACTTTTTCGATTTGATGAAATTTTGTAGAGATATTGAAAAAGGGAAACATATCCTGAGAGTTATGCAAATATTGATGCATTTTATAAAATTACTTATGTTGTTAGTATTCATTTGCCGTTTGAATTTTTGAAATCGGTTAATTAGGAGCCGAGCTATTGAATTTTAACGTTGTTTGGGGGTGACTTCCAGTGTTGCCAACTCAATTTTAACAATTATCATATTTATTAGTAATGGGGTGAATTCATCCCTATATGTTTTAAAGCGATATCTTGAAAAATTAAAATCCTGGAACGTTCCGAAAAAAATATTGGTTTGGAGACACTGACTTTTTTCTTTTATCTTGCAACTTAGGATTTAGTTCTGATATTCTGGTATTGCTGAGTGTTGATGGGAAGGAAAGAGAGAAAGAGACTCGAGAGATATTTCGTCACGGATTAATGACGTCATGTATGATGTATTCTCCTTCGAGGAGACTACGTCACATAGAGCGCCCTCTTACAGTTGCTAGCTAAAAGTTCTTTTGAAGGAAGAGAGAAAGAGACTCGAGAGATATTTCGTCACGGACTAATTACGTCATGTATGATGTACTCTCCTTCGAGGAGACTACGTCACATAGAGCGCCCTCTTATAGTTGCTAGCTAAAAGTTCTGTTGAAGGAAGAGAGGCTAATGTGTATATATGTATGTTAATGTGAGGAGAAGGAAAGAGAATTGGATTAGACGGTCATGTGCTGGTACTGCAATCGTTCAAATGAATCAGTGACAGATCACCTATTCCAGTAAATTCTATATATTCCTTCTCATCGGTTTTTTAAAGTTAATTTTTGACGGATTTTAATGATTCAAGTGTCAAATGAAAGCTTAGAAACTCGAAATTAAGATGCAGTAAATATATTTTGTGTAGGATTCCATTGTAATATTTTAGATGTAAGTTTTTATGATTTTAAATGTCATAAAAGCCAGTGCGATCTCACTTTGGGGTATCCCTCTGTGTTAAAGTACTATAGCCAGTGGTGGCTTCATAATTTTTTTTGGTAGTTAGGGGGTGGAAGGGGGAAAAGTGTCCTAGAACATACATTCATACCCTACTAATTAGGTATTTGTGAATAGTATAGTATTTTTGTATGGTATTTTATACATTGCTTGCCATACCACGAAAATGATAACCTTAATGATAAATCAAGTTGTTGTTTTTTCTCTTCACAATCATTTTTTCCTTTTTATCTAGCCAATCACGCTTTCAAATTCCTAGTTTCTTGATAATATTTGTTGTTCCTTGCATTTGTAATATTCATAAAACCATTTTTATAAGTTTGCTTTTGATTCAAACTATACATTTCTCTATGCCTCGTTATGTAGTGTAGTAATGGAGAGAGATATGTTTCTTTTTAATTTTCTATATGACTAACCTATATTCAAAGTGAGGTAGATTTATTCATTATAAATCCTACGTCTTGTTCAGAATGGCATGTGATTGTTTTAAATAAAGCTTATTCTTTCCAGGGATCTTTTTTCTCTTTTTTAAATAAAGATCATCACAGTATGGTATATTTTTTCTGCAATCAACCAATAATATATCTTGCCCTAAAAGATATGGTATTTTCATCTTTTGATTTTATTATTAAATTCGATTCTTGGCCTTTTTGGAAAGTTCACTTTCGTCTCCTGAATATTCATTTCCAATTAAGATTATTCTCTTACCATACTTTCTAAACAGTTGATCGCCATACTTACCATATCATGAATTAAGGAGCACTGTTATATGTATCATCTTGACGTACTTCTTATAATTACTTGCACTTGTTATACAGCCAAAGTGTTGAATCTTTCCATTTGTCTTTTCATATTATTATATATAGCTTCTGTACAAGCTTAATAAGGAAACCATAAAAGCATACATAAAGGATGATGTATTAGAAATGTATTCCGTAGTAAATTAACACAGTTCATAAGAGTACAACAGTTCGCTCACTACTTGAACATTCTTTCATTTACTGTGAACACCTCAAAATGGAGCCTGTTTCCTAGGTTGTAAGAAGTACAACTGTCTTCATAATTGGAGCGTCAATAATTCCATTAACATTTACATCAAAATGATTTATGGATCTGTAAATTCATAAGAATGTTTTCCTTGTTATGAAAATATTTAATCATGATAATTTTGCACTTCTAAAGATATTTATCACTTCGTGGACATTTTTGTATAAACTTTTACTAAGTCTTTTTTTGGGTTTTTGTTGAATTTACTATGTTTAATATAAATTCTTTACTCCATTTCACGTTTTAAGCTCACCACTGTGTACCACTTCGTCTTTTAGAGCGGTTTATGTGTGACTCATTTTCTACCCACTATCTTTAATTTAACCTCTCTCTCTCCCTCTCGTGAATAAAAATTACTGTAGAACAGTTCAATATCCATCAGTACTGTGTACAGTTTTACTGATATTACCATATTATTTTTCAGGTTACAACTCTCAAATCATTGCTTCAGTTTCGGTCCGTGCTCCTTCTACTCATGTTGTCTTCAATTCTGTTTTCATTTGATTATATTTGGAAATATATTTCATCTTTGATAATGTGTTTTGCATTATAAAGTTTCAAAGATAATCATGTGAAACCAACTTTATATGACCACTGAATAAAATAGAAAGGGCAATTGATTAATCTATAGATTATTCTAAATATGGCGAAACTTGTGGTGATCATTGCATTCGAAAATATTTAAGTTTTCCTCAGCAGAATTAAATACGATATTTTATATCCATGTACTAAAGTAGGAAATTCTATTTCAAGTAGCAAGACGAAAAAATGTATCTGGAAATAAGAAATATGTTATAAAGAAAATTATTGACGAGTAATGAAATCAGAAGATGTACTAGTATTTCTTCTTGGGTTCTATTCCCATTTCTCGTGATCTTAATGTAGTCTACATTCGCGTATGTATTCATTAAACAGGTCTGCCAAATTATTTTTTTCTGATGCCCTGGATACGTTTGCTGTTTCTTATTGATTTCGACGTACTGAAGCAAAAAATGATCTCCTTTGCCTGAATCGCTTCAAATTTTCAGGCCAATGAATAACCTCCTTAAAAATCCGTCAATTTTTTTTCGTGTTTTGTGTAAGTTTTACTTAGGGACGTATTACCTTGCCCATGATTATCGTAGAGGAAAGAGTCATACACTTTTAATCGCCTGAGACATTTTAGAAATAGTACTAATGCTTTTAGTCAGACGTACTGATGGGAAATTATGGACTGAAAACGGAAAAAAAATGTCCTTTCCTTTAAAAAAACATTTTTGTGGGGTAGCAACACTGTGTGGTTAAAATAAAATTTATTATCGAAAACTAACTTATAAATACTGGTAACATAATCTGCAAATTTGGTCAGAATCGGATACACCTAAAGTGCGGAAAATATATTTTTTGAACTATTTCCTGCTAAAATTTTTCCCAGTTCATCTTAATAAATATAATTAACCTAAGTATAGGACAGAGAGTATCAACTTACTTTTATTTCATTTCAGCATGTTCTCGTGAACGAACAAGACAAAATATTGTGATTTACTCTAGCCATTGTGAACCTTCTGCAACTTGTCTGCAGTAATCATCTCTACACTTTGGACAATTCTCTGTTTTAAGCCATCTTTTAGATATGTTGCAAAATGTGTTCGTGTCAACTGCCCATATTAGTAACTGGCACATGCAAGGAGCATCGGAGTATTAATTGTGCGACATTTCTAAGTAATCTGCCAATCACTCTCATTTTTAAAATAAAATTTGGAGTTTTTATAAAGATTCAACATAAACGGTATGCAACCTGTGTCCCTTATAGCGCTGCCTTACCACAACAGCAATCCAGATTTCAAAAACCCATACCTGTGTTTACTACAAAAACGTCAATTCTCTTAATTATTGACAAAAATATGTTCCTTACCGTATGTCCCTGCTAAGGATATTTATGCCAAATATTTATGTGATTTTTAGTAAGGGGACTCTAGCGCCAATTTAGAATTTGATGACACTCAACCCACCACCTTTTTACGTCCCTTGCATTCCAAAAGATGAGCCTTAAAAATTAATGTTCGAGATAACTACCTGTATATTATAAATGAATGATATTGCATTTTATAATAAACAATATTGATGTGCCCTAAAACCTTTATCAATCATTATAATCGGTGGGAAAATCTTCTTCAAAGGTTTATATAGAATATCACATAAGGAAAATGAAGTATTGTGAATACGCCCCGAGAACAGGGGCTGAACAATGACTTTCTCTGATTTACTGTTAAAATTTGAAAACTTCCGACATTTTTCAATAAGAATGTCGAATTTCATACTAATAGTGTGAAATTTTGTCTTCTTCCAGTAATGTAGAAAATTACACGAATTGTGAATCAGGATATATATATACACATATATATGTATATGTTTGGAAATAGGGGATTAGAGGGGCTTTGTCTCCAAATTTACACTACATAATGGCAGTTGATTTCATGAGACAATAGAAACATCAACCACAGTATAGCTACTAGACCAAATTCCCGATTAACTGATTTGGATTTCGTTAAAGGTTCAAACAGAATGTGTCAGTTTATTTCAGAAACCGAACTGTAATATGGTTCAGTTTTGTTTGTAACCATACATTACATATCCGATTTCTAGAATATCCAAACATATTTTGGAAAAGTTCCAAAAGAGATGTAACGCTTTCGCTTTAATTTAAGGTATTATGAATCTGCTGTTTCACTTTTGAATGAAATTACAATTTCACATGTGTTCTCTCTATATATTTTTGAGAGAACACGTTAATGAGCAAAGGAAAATACAACTATTTTTTGGGGTTCGGTTAATTTTCGGTTAACCGTTTGAAAATGAAATTAAATAAATTCTTTGCGTTTAATGTCACACCATTATGACTGTTAGGTTAAACAAGACAATTATTAAAACAAGTGAATTATGAAGGACGAATTGGTGGAATGAGAAAGTGGGAGGAAACGGGAGTACGAGAGTGTCCCAAGAAAACCACGTGCATTATATTGTTAACCTTTGAAATTTTAAATGATCTCGATGTCTGTGTTCGTGCCCTGTCGTTCAATGTAAAATCAGTCTAACCTAGTAGAAAATAGATGGAAATTACGGATATATTTTCGGTGAATCCAAAAACAAAAAGTGGTCTAAAACACAAAGTTGTACATAAGGTTTGGAATTACTCTCAAAACCACATTTGTCTTTCAAGTCCTTGCATTTGTATGTATGTTCTTTTGATTTCAAACTTAGATTACAATTCTCTGCACTATAGTATTTTATCTTAAGAGAATCAGAGAGAAATCAGGGTGTTCGTCCTTATTAAAACTTTTGAATCGACAATGTGTCAAATTTGCTACATACGGGAGAGTTTTTTCCTCTGACTTAATACAGCCGTCTTAGAGTAGTGACGTAAGGATTCGTTTCGTACTAAATAAGTCCTGGGTTTGATTCCGCATAGGTGATTAGAGGAAATTTTTATCATTTACAATATTGATACTACTGATGTATATTAACATGAAAAATATTCAATCTCTCTCGGTCTTACAGTTGAAACGACCTTCTTAACAGAGGAAATATTAACAACATGAGGACACGTGTGCATAGCCTAGATTCGAACTGCCTGACAGGAACAACGTAACGTGTTCAGTAAACAATTCAAGGATACTTAAGGCTCATTGTTCGGGCTTAGACACTTATCCTTCCGAAGTATCTCTTGTAAGACAGTTCACTTTTAGACCCTGTAAAGAAACAATTTGTTTTTGTTTTTCTATGATTTTCTGAAGGCATATTTGCATTGATCTCAGTCTAATTTCACTCATCCACGTGTAAGAGATTATTCAAGAAATTTTAAACAGAGACGTCTTATAACTAAATGTAAACAAACATGCAATGTAGGCATTAAACACCAATTTTAACGTCAAATCATTACATTTACAATTTACAAATGTAAAAAGTATTACACGTTTAATTATTTTATCATATGTTCATGTCTAAAAAAATGGATGAAACATCTCGGACCGAGTTTCGGACACACGATCTTCAAATTTCGCAAGTTCTTTACGAAGACAAATCTGCTCAAAATGTCTGTCTACTGGTGGAAAATATACTGCTTGCAGGTAGCGCCTATATAAAGAAAAGAGGGAATATGCAATTCCCTTTATAAATCTACGGGAATTCTGACGGATCTAGGCTTACTTTTTGGACTTAGTATCTGAACATGTTTCCAATTTTATGTGAACAGAAGTATACCATTGAAACACCCTGAAAATGTCCCAAACCTTGTTGGAATTGTACGTAATATTGAAATATCAAATCTTCAGTAATAATAATCACAATAATAATAATAATAATAATAATAATAATAATAATAATAATAATAATAATAATATAAAATACAAATTTCATATGAGAATAGATTTATTAAAATTTGCAAAATCGCAGCTAACACTAGGCCAAAGCTACAAAGTAGTCGGGATTGGAGTGAAGTGTCAGTACCACCAGCGCATACCTCCTGGGTACGTTCCTACAAGTAGCTAAATGCTAAACGAAAGGATTCCAGTAACTTCCATGTATCATGTACTGTGCTACTGAATTCACATGAGCCGATGTTTTTAAATTTTACGTCAGATGGTTATGCCGGATAAGCTAAGGAACACTTAGATAATGAGAATGAAAGAAATAGTTGAATGAAGAAAGTGGAAGGAAATAGAACCCCCAAGAAAACCCACACACACCACGTTTGTCCACAACAACGCACACTAGAGGGAGCTGGGATAGATGGAGGAACACAAGCTCCAGAGCAGAGTGGGGTACGACTGAAATAACCATAAAGAAAGCGCCTAACGTTTCTGGTACAGGGTAAACCATTAAATTCAGAAAACGTCAATAATAATAATAATAATAATAATAATAATAATAATAATAATAATTATTATTATTATTATTATTATTATTATTATTATTATTATTATTATTATTATTATTATTATTATTATTATTATAGTGCGCAACCATCAACGGGCAATAATAATAATGGTATCACCAATGGGCAACTAATGACATTTCGCCAAAAATAGGCGGCCTTGCTGCGACTTTACGCGGTTTCCCTACTTCCGCTTTGAAAATTATACCAGCATTGGCCCAACAGCGGCACAGACGCGATGGAACGCCAATAAATTATAAATCACTCCCCCAAAATACGTTAAATAGTCAATCTGCGTGATTTGATTACATTAAGGTTTATCTAAAAATATACTTTTAAAAATTATTTTAAAAAATGATTTCATACATGGGCGCGAACCACCGACCTACTGTTTACTAGTAGAGTTCTGTTCCGACTTCGACACGTAGGCGATAAAGGCATCATTGCTTATGAAGGGATAAATCGTTGAAATCTTTTTAATTTGGATAATGAGAGTGCTCTTTTAACCGTATATTCGATAATAAACGTTTGGCATCAGCTCCAGGGACACTAGCTCCAGAGCAGAGTGGCTATGAGTGAAACAACCATAAATAAAGAGCCTAATGTTTTGGCACAAGGTGAACCATTGATTGATTGACTGATCTTTGAGTTTTACGTCCCGTTCAGCAGCGAGACTATATGAGACGTGGACCTACTAATTAACGTGGAATACGAACCACATGAGCTCCCGCCGGGAATCGAACCCGGGTCTCCCGCGCCAAAAGCGTGCATCCTAACCGCTTAGAGGGTGAACCATTAAATTCACAAAATCCTAATAGTATTATTAATATCATTATTATTATTATTATTATTATTATTATTATTATTATTATTAATATTATTAATATTATTATTATTATTAATAATAATAATAATATATATATATTAACATTTTAAGAATTGCCCTAAAATTAGGGAAAACTTACATAAAAGTCGGAATTTCGGGGATGGAGATTTTGAGGAAAGTAATTGTTATATAAACAACCGAATATCAGTGAACAGTAAGACTTATAATAAACTACCTTTTAGGATATGTAGAAGTAATGATAAAAGCTTTACTACAAAAATCTTAGACACACCATAGTTCGATGAGCTCCGAAATACAAAGTAACAAAATAGCATACACGATTCAGTCTGCAGAGGAATTTGTTACTTGAAGAATGGGCATACACTATTCCGAGAATCGAGATAAGACGAGAAATGTTTACGATACCTTTCGTCTCGTCTCGATTTTCATCTCGAAAGAAAGACGATAACTTGAGTTAGCCAGGTTCCGTCTCGGAAGTAAAATGTTAATTCTCTTCTTGTTTTTTTTTTGTTTTTTTTTTTTTTTTGCATTGTTATTGTAACGAGAAGAGAAATTCCTCTTCTCGTGTGCAACACTAAACAAAACCCCAAATTCTTGCGAAATGTCACGTTCCTGCTTGTAATTGTATGACCTGAGCAATAATAAGCTTCTAACTTTTAATCTTCTACGAGATAATTATTATTATTCCGGAAGATTTGATAGTTCAAGTATTGCAACATACAAGTATTCTAATATCTGAAGAGAATAAAACGTGAGTCATCGCCGATCAATTGCCAGGAAAAGTCTAAACTAGAAAAACTTACCAGCTCGGGATCCGACCCGAGTACTTTCAGATTAGTAGACGAACGCCTTGACCACTCAACGACGACCACTACGCGACGAGTGGTTCGTCTTTATTATGTTTATGTTAGTTTTCTTTCCCTGCAATTACAAAGTTATGCGTTTTCTTCTTCGTTTCAATAAGTATTTAGCGTTTCTTTTATTATCATATAAGTCAGTAATATTTGGCAAGTTTATATTAACAACTTAAGTTGTATCAGACATTTAGTTCACAATTTAGTTCCTTCTTCACACCAAACTAAAGATATGACAGATTTAATTCACATACTTGTATTTGGTTCAAAAGTTATCGCCATTACATGGTCAAGGATTTATGTCAGGCATGATTCATGACATCGATTGCAAGAAGGGTTAAACAATGTAGACCCGCGACAAAAATGTTTTTGACAGATAGTAATATATCAATTAACCAATCAAGACACTCCTTTTAGATTTCAGCAAAATTAATTGAATACCGAGCAAGACACACAGGATTATATGGTAGAAAAGAAATACTCTTTCACGCTCTTAAAAAGGGCTGTCCTAACGGAGACTTGGCTACTTAAGCCGTCATTCGGCAACCCGAAAGTTTCTGTTTTTATTTCTTTTTTAAAAAAATAAAATAAAAATTTTGTTTCCGTTTTTTCTTACTCCGACCATAATTTCATGACATAACACTCAAATCAGGAGATATCGGCAAAAGTGAAAGAATAGCTGGAGTGTTGTAGGCAATAAGTTAACAAGGGTAGAGTCGTGGGTTCAATTTCACTGTAAATAAATTTAACACTTTTAAATTTAATTTCTTCTTGCAGGGTGTATGATAGCTTCTCTTTGCTCCAAGTTCTCCAACTAGAGACAAGAATCATGCACATTTTAACCGAGAGAAAGAGAGACTGGAGATATCTCCAAACTAAAATAGTATCCGAAAAAGGTTCATCGATATTCGTATTTGATTACGTTTTAGTTTTTTTTATTCTTCTTTACGAAATTACAGTTCTCGTTTACTTAGAACATAATAAGGGATAGTGAATGATATATTACGGCGTATTACAAGAAAGAACTGGTATTCTTTTGATTTCGTATTTGCTTCTAATAGAAACATGCTTGTATAATTAATTGGGGATTAAATTACACAAACTCATGTTATGTGCACATAAATATGACTAATTGTCATATTTGAAACATATGACATGTTTTCTACTGATGCAATGGGTTTCGCAAATTGAAGTGACACACACTGCATATTTTGTTTTTATGATCTTATATTATCTTTCTTTTTCTTTTTCGTTTTTGTTTCATTTTCCGAACACACTGGAAATTAGTAATATAACTTAAGAAAATATTCTTGTTAGTTTTTGTGTCAATGAAAAGTAATAATAATAATACATGTCAAAAAATAAAACTACAACGGTATTGCTGATAAAAATTTTCTCGCAAAACAAAGATGAAAGTTGAAACACCTCAGAGAATTTTTTTATAAAGTTTTACTAGAGATATTAAAACTGATAAGTAACGAAACTGAAGGTAACGTTGAAACGAACAATGTAAACGATTAAGAGCTTTTACAAAATACTGTAGCCTGCAGAATAAAATGAGTGCTTAACCAACATTAATTGTCCCTTTGTATGTCCAAAGTTAATTAAGATTTCTTTGTGACTTTCACAATATATCAATCTCTCTGTAGATACTAAACGGCTTATTCTACCTGATTTTCTTCGTCGCAGAGGCATAGGTATTTTTCGCTATTTGCTACACTGACATGTTTCGAACAAACTATTGCACTTATAGAACGTCTTATGTAGTAGTCAACCAGCGAACTTCAACAGTATTGTTAGTAGTCTAACGCTGCAGAATATTGTGCCGGTGTAATATAATCTAATGTAGACCTCTCTCTCTCTCTCTATATATATATATATATATATATATATATATGTTCCTCTAATGCAGAAAATAACTTCAATATCAAACGTGACTAATACGCGAGAAGAAAAAAACGGTGTAATACTATCTAGCTAACCAAAGATGGTAAAGTTAGACTGCACAAGAAGGGTACCGATTTCAGTTTGAGAAAAATGAGTTTTAAGTTATTTAGGCTTAAAGCGTTATTTAGACTGGAAAAGAATTCCAAGATACGGTTATAGCTTCATATGCTGGCTGTAATCAAACTATATGAAATCAGCACGACAGAACTATTCACCAGATATAGCCTACAACCCTAACTAACATTTAAATTCTTCTTATCTTCATCTTCTTTCTTCTTAAGTCTTGTCCTCTTCGGGCATCGAATGCTGGAAATTAATCATGGCATCAAATTCTAGACATTTGAAGGGATGGAGCATGGTTCTTGCAATCTTGACTTCAATCTTCTGACATCTTCTTAATATATCCATCGAAATATCTATTCATATGTGTTATTGATTTTCTTCATTCGTCACATACTCACATTTCAAAGAAAAAAAAATAAAAGTAAGATACTTCTGTAGTGATACGCTGTTCAATCAAATGAAATGATACAATTTTTGAAGATACCAACCAGTGTTATAAATTTTCGAAGTGTTCCACCGTGGATTTGGATGCACTATTCAAAATCAAGATAAACTAACTTCTAAGCGTGGCCAGTGCTAAAAAAAAGTTCATCATCCATCTACAAGGTGCTCCTATCCACAATCCAATCTTTAAGAAAAGTAATCCACATACAACTTACGTGCGGACAGACGGACTAACAGGTTCTTCATCAATGGGAAAATATACGGGGAGTAATCGTTGATAAATGTCCCAATTCTCTCTATCATAAACACAAAATACACGGTTTACGTCAAAAGATGTTCCTCTAAAATATTCTTGTTGTAGCCAAGGCAATTTTGGCAACTTCTAACTTCGGAATTTTAAATGCTCCAGTCGAAATGTTAGGTAGTGCAATTGTAGAAAGATCATTCTTCAACTTCACTTTAAAACAATTTTTATTTGTCTCTCGTAAAATCTTCTTGTCTGAATTCCGTGGTACACATGTCATAATCACATAATTAGCTGGTAAACGATAACCGTTGGTAATCTTCGCTTTTCCTGGCTTCAATGATGATATGGTCAAACATTCTTCTAAAAATTCAGATTCAGCTGCGTCTTGAATGGATTTGTCTGCACCACCTAAAGGAGATAAGGTTTCATTCGTCGGAGTTACTAAGGCATCTGCTTCTATGTTCACTATGTTACTTTATAAATACTAATCTTCTGATTGATGTCAGTATTACAAGCAAATTTCGGTTTTTCTTCTGTAGAATTCTTCCCTTAGTTGCCCACGTTGGTAGATTTTCGGCAATCACAACATCCTTAATATGACGAGAAGGGATGAAAATTTCTTCTTCTAAACATTGTTTCCTGGGGTTGAAAATCTCTTCAGTTGGTGGTCCTTGATGGTCTTCGCGTATCGCCTTCTTCTTTTCCATCGTATGGTCTTCCGTGCAGACGTTGATAGGCATCTCTTCGTCAGAGTCTTCAAGGTTGTCTTCCTCTTCCGGGTTTTCCTTCTCATAAAACTTCTTCAATCTCAGGACTGCTATGCTATATATCTTGTAAGATCCTCGGGCGGTCTTATACTTAACAAAATACGAATTTGGATTTTCCACACGTTCAGTTATGCCTGGACCAATAAACTTTCCGCTGAATGCTTTGGCGCGACCTTTTTTCTTGTGGTGTCTAAACTCCAAACTTTTTCTCCTTCTTTAAAAACAGGTTTTGTATGTCTCTTGTCAAAAAATTTTGTCGCCGTTTTATGACGTTTATAAAGATTTTCTCGCGGTCTGTCTCTAATCTCTTGCAATTGCTGTAAACGAATGGCATTATCTTCGCATTGACACAGAGTATTTAAAATTGCATTATGAAGTAACCTAGGTTTGAAGCCAAAAAGACATCCAAATGGTGAAATTTGAGACGATATATTCTTGGTGACGTTAAGCGAAAAAACTATAGATTGTAATAAGTCAATCCATTCTCCTAAATCTTTGTCACATAAAGCTGATTTCAATCGTTTTTCTATGTTCCTAATACTAATTTCACAAACACCATTAATATAATGTCCATGTACATTTACAAAACGCATGTCAGCACCAATCATAGCACATAATTCTTTAAATAGTCCACTAGTGAATGCACTGCCTTTGTCTAAGACAATTTCATAGAAAATTCCAAACTTTAAAATTACTTTATGATAAAGAAATGAAGCCAAAGTACTTGCTGTAACATCAGGAAGGGAATCTGCAATTATGTATGTAGTACAACTGTTTGTGATTTAACATATTATTGGAGAAATAATTCCCAGCTACATCTATGTGGACTCGATAGAAGGGGGAACTGATGGATAAGTAAGCAACGTGCCATACGGAGAACCAATTTTCGATTTGGCTACTTGACATATCGTACATTCTTTACACTTCTGATATTAATATTTCTTCATGTTGGGAAAATACTCTGTTTCTACTAACATATCACAAGTTTTAGAATAACAAGAATGAGAAGATCGCAATGCAGACGTATGACAAGTATTAAACACTTTATAAAGCAAAGAAGTAGGAACTGCAAATAAAAATTTTTTACCTTGAGAAGTTTTCTGTTTTCTACACAAAATTCCATCTTTAATAGTAAAATATAATGCTTGGCGTTCTATTTTAGGATTTTTGTCTTCTTTCTGTTCCAACAAAGAAAAAAATATCTATAAGAAACAGATCTTTACGCTGTTCTGTTGCCAGATTTGATTCATCTAAAATTAAAAATGAATTTGTGGTCTGAGTAAATAAAATTTTCGGATCTTCTTGATTCTGTTTCTCATCTTCAAAATCTCTAGAAGGGTTAGAAAAAACATGACATGGCATCTTCCTCTATATTACTGGAACCACTTATGTGTGAAATAGTAAAATTATACGATTAAATTACACTCAACCATCTGGAAATTTTATTTACATTCTTTGTTTCCTTCAAATAAAGTAAACTATGACAATCTGTCTTCAAATAAAAATGACGTCCCAAGATAAAACACCTGAAAGAACGTTAAGAATACAATAATGCTAGTAATTCAAGCTGGTATGGGTGTAATTTTCTCTCACTAGGACACGTTGCACGACTACAGTAACTAATGGGAACTAGATTTGTGTCGTCAGGTGAATTTTGAGGTTGTTTGATTAGTCCAGAAAGAGCGTCTTTGCTGGCATCAAAATAGAGATACAGAGGATAATCAGGCTTGTATCTCATTAAACATGGTGCTGAAATGATAGCTTGTTTGATATTATTGAATGCTGTCTCCTGTGGTTCCTTCCAACGAAAAGGATCGTTTTTTTTCAACAGGGAAAGTAACGCTTCTGGTAATTGACTAAAATTAGGTAAATACGAACGATCAAAAGAAGACAATCGTAGAAAACTTTTACCTGTTTCTTTGTTTTGGAACGTTGATAGTTGGAAATTGAGTTAATTGTTCGTTTCGAAATAACAAACCATCTTTACTAACAGTGTGACCTAAAACATCTAATGAAAAATATCCCAATTTTGTTTTTTTTTTTCTGGGGAAAGCTTTAAATCAATTTCTTTTAATCTTTGAAGCAACA
This sequence comes from Thermobia domestica, assembly GCF_964235325.1. NCBI lineage: Eukaryota > Metazoa > Arthropoda > Insecta > Zygentoma > Lepismatidae > Thermobia > Thermobia domestica. The sequence continues at coordinate 230,320,654 of NC_137456.1, forward strand.
TACGAGTTAACTGCACAATTTCATCAAAACTATAACTAGACCAAAAACAATCGTCAAGGTAGGCAAATATTATATCTTGTGGAAGACCTTCTAGGGTGAGTTTCACTAATCTGTTCATACCACTAGTAGATGTCTTGACCCCTGAGGAAGAAAATTCAAATGATACGCTCCAACGCCCGGAATCGAAAAGGCTGTATTAGGTTTTCATTCTTCAGTGAGGGGAATATTAAAGAAAGCTCCAAAAACGTCGCTAGAACATAGATATTTGCGTCCTGCCAAATTAGTCAAAATATCCTGGATAGGAGAAACCGAAAAACTGTCAGGAACCATTTTTTTATTTATATATCTCGCATCTTCTATAAATCTATACTGTCCATTCTTCTTATTAACAAGCATTACCGGAGAATTATACGGACTGATACTAGGATCAATGATCTTACTTTTCAATAAAAAATCTACTTCTTTTTTTAAATATCATCCGGTAGATGAAATGGTATCGAAAATTGGGGAAGATTTACTGGGATATTGTCTACTAATTCAATTTTATGCTTATATCCCTTAGCACTACCATAATCAAATTCATTCCAAGAAAAACTAGAATAAAATTCCTCTACTAAATCATATAATTGCTATTGTTGATGTGGCAACAATTCAGGGTTAACATTTGCTCCATATTTATCATAACCTTCAGGAAAAGATTTCGTATCTACTCCATTAACTTGATGAACCGTATTGATAGTTCTATTTTGTTTCTTGAAATTGGTATTTCTGATAACATGTTCGGCAGGACCCAAAACAACATCTTTTTTCAAGTAAAGTTTACTTTTGGTAGGATTAACCACAGAAATTATCGAATAAATTTCGTCTATAACTGATTTACGCACAAACATTTCTGCCTACGTATCTATTAATTTATTGAGAAATAATAAATTACGAGTTCCTGCAAGGTCATTTACTTTCTTTAGTGTAACTTAAACACCTGAATTTGGAAGCAAAACAACACAGCGAGCCACTAAAAATTGAGGTTTATATAATTTCGCTATGTGGTTAGAAATTTCATCAAAAGATACGTATGGCAGCAATTCAACTCTTGAAAGAATACCAATTTTAACAAAACTAAAAGAATTCTTATTGTGATCAACAATTGCAAGCTGATTTTTCAAAAAATCTTAGCCAATTATACTATTATACGGAAAATTATTATATACTCGAAAAGGATGCGTAAAATACTGTCCTCCTAATTGAAATTTCACTAAAGCGATTTGATCACTTTCTTGAGAATTTCCAAGATACCACGAATGAAAGTCGTTCCTTTGAGTATTTTATGTTTATTACTTAAACTAATGCCAGAAATTATGCTAACAGTGCTGCCTGAATCCAATAGAAATAAATGTGGCTTATTATCAATATATGCTTTAACATGAAGCAATTCAGCTTCATATTGAATAGAAACATATAATCGCTTACTATTTCTAAAATTATTACACATATTATTGTCAAGTTTATTCCTATTATTTGATTTAACATTCTCATTTTCATTGAGTGCATTGACAGAAGCAAGACGCTGCGAATGAGAGGAAGCGAAGGATAGAGTGGATGGATTCCTTCGCTCCAAACGCGAATGTTCATAAGATTGTATACACACAGGTTTCCTTTGTGTGCGTGAGACACTTTTGCTAGCGCAATTCGTTGCACCAGATCTTATAACTGGACTTTGATACCATCTAACTGAGCTATCAATGTATTTTTTCTTGAGGCTGACTTACAATTTCATGTACATTCTGAATATTAACATCTAAATTATTTTCTTTTTCTGTATAGCATTATTACCAACAGGATGTATATTGTATTTATTTGTTATTGCCCGATGGCTGACTACATATGCTAGCAAGAAAATTAACTCTTTCCTCTAAAGCTAAGGACTTTGCTAACTCAATAAGTCTTATATTATTTTCTTACAACTACAGAATAGAATGAAGGCAATAACCCATTGATTATCAGGTTAATTTGTTCGGTCACTGGCATCTTCGGATCGTACTCGAATATTAATTTCCACTTATGAAAAATGTAATCTAGGAGAGGTTCAAAATCTGACTGTTCCCTATTTCTAATTTCTTGCTCTAAAACTTGCAAAACTATATTATCTTCATAAACCTCTATTAATTTCTTCTTAATCTGTACATACATGAGATTATCATATTCTGCGGTTGATTGTAAAGCTAGCAGATAAGCACGAGCCCCATTTTTTTAAACAATACGGCAACAAGTGACGTTTCTGTACATCACGTAGGTTATGAAAGATAGAAAAATCCTTAGAATAGCTAAGAAATGACTGAACTGACTCGTTCAATTTGCCGGAAAATCTGAGGGTTCTACTAAACCATCTAAGGCAGAAGATATAGCACTAGTATTCTCCATTATTGTTATTTTCAAAATCACACTTATAATAAATATCTTACACTACTATGTATATGTATATATGTATATCCAACACCAAAATGTAAATAACACTTCTTATATACTAACAGAAAGAAAAACAAAATATAATGACTTGGCAAAATTTTCTTTTCTCACCCACTTACTCATTCAACTAAGAAACAATAAAACAAAAATTACTTTAACAGGGCCAATGAATAAACGTAGCAAGGGCGGGCGGTTGGTCTAAAAATAACTATTCAATTTCTCTCGACAAACGATAAATTACACTGTACAAATTACTCAAAATACATCGTATTTACCGTTTAAAATCTCCAAAGTACTTAACTTATCTATCGAAATATTTAGAATCGTAAAATTTAATCGTAGAGTCGTAATCTATCGAAATTTTGGCGTAACAAAGGCGTAAGCCTCATAGCATCCCATCATGTGCCGTTGCTGTGCCATTAGTTGTAGCTCAGAGTAATCTCTAATAAATACTCATAGAATAAAGTAACTATTGGGGATGGAACTGATGCACAACACGGTACTTAACAACTAAATAATGGTTGAATTTAAATACAATTCAAATGTTTCTAATTTTGAAAAATGACTAGTAGGGAAAAGGATAGAGAGAGAGATCGGTTATGATCAAAAGATAAAGGATGAGCACTAGCCTGATAGATCCATCGAGACTGACGTCATCCTAGTCATCTGGGATTATGAATGTTTTCCTTGGAGCAGAATGGATAGCTGGAGACAGTCAACACTTGGATCTCTATCCTGTTGAACTGCAAGGGGCGACCAGTTCTCTCGTCTTCATGCGTTTCCAATGATGTTTTCCCACATCTTCATTCCACTAATCTCAACTGACAAAAGTATCTGCGGCGATGAACCAGCAGAATGTTATTCTTTAAACATGGAGTCGGTCGTCCTCCAATGGTGGGATCTGCTTGTCTTCGATAATCCTGCACCTTTCTCAACTTCCTGACGAATACCCCTTGTTGTTGTGTTCCTCGTGGTTTTGTTCGGGTGAAGAAATGATGACCTAAGAGTGCACAGAATCGGGAAGTTTCAGGCTATGCTTGAAGGTATGCGGGAAGGAAAGAAGGAAGCTAGTCGAGTTTATTTAACAAATATGCATTTACAACAAGTGTCTGAGAATGTACAATCCTGATCAAAGTTTTTTCCAATGAATTTTCAAAAGCTCATGTTTCTTTCGTTAATAATGTATTTTAATAAAATAATCGAATTTAGTGAATTAAGTTCACAGTTACTTCACAAAATGAAAAATGGAAGTGTGAATGCACTTTTGCTCGTGTGCATACAGTAAATTTCCTATGCTACGTAAACATAATTTGAAAAAGGACAAAAACAGTACTGTTATACTTTTTAAATTTTCTTAATACTTGTTATGATCTTAAGCATCGTCTTACGAAAAGTGGAAAAAATATTTCGTAAAGTATGTAAAGTATCAAATTTTCGGACTGAGAATAGTTATAACTGAATGATAGAAACATGTTCTTATTGGTTACCTAGCATAACGAATTTTTATTCAATTCTGTTTGATTTGCAATTGGCTTCATGTTTTTAGGATACCTAAGTTTAGGCTAAGTGCATTTAAAAGTAACTGCATTAGATCTTCATTTGTTTTTAATATCGACTATACTTGGAGAAATATGGTGAAAAAAAGCACATATCATTTGCATTTTGAACAATAGTTATTAGGTGGTAAATACATATGAATTACCACTCAGTAGTAAATTTCCTAACGTAATGATTTGTGTTAGAGCTGAGCCTGTGTCCCTGCGAAAGAAACAGGAAAAAATATTTACTTTGTTTTTGACTACTTTTATATTAATTTGAAAATATTATTAAGAAACCAAAATTAGTTATTTACAAGAAAGCATATTCTCTTTCTTCCACGATATATACCTGATTTTTTTCGTTTTAATCATCTTGATATTGGCTTTGTAGGACGGCCGTGGCTGGCATTAAGTGAACTGAAATTTTTAGAAAATACTTCACTCTCATTTGTGAATAAATAGCAAGAGCGAACATTTGGACCCGTATTTATAAATCTCCTCTCACGCTAGGGGAGACACTTAAGATACCTCTACGAAAAAAATGTATTTAAAACCTCATCTTCTTTCGAAATTAACGTTAATTGACCTGCAAATTGTATCTTAAGAGAAAAGTTAATGCATGGATTCATAGGTGCCGATTCCCTTATTAGGGCTCAAGGCTTATGAGTTTAAATACAGCATGTCGCAGTCAGAGCTGACAACATAGTTTCGGTCGTCACTTACACCAATAGACATACAAGCGATGTACAGCGGGGACACTTCTGGATGGTACAGCCATATGGAGATTTACGGCTAAGGTGCTCCACCAGTTGAGTCCGAAGCATTTGCCGGGAAGTATGCAACCGAGTTAACTTTAAATGGAGGCGGTTGGCATAATCGCCAGTCACTGAAAATTCCCGTACACTTGGGCGAAATTCCCACTACTGTCTACAGCATCATTTCTCCAAAATGAAAAAAATCTTAGACGTGTAGTTCTTATGGAAAACATATTACTTGATATTTGTCCTATTTGAGACGATAAATTGAAACAAAAAAATTAAAGTCCGATTCTGTTGCTGTTGGAATAAACACTCTTTCAGTCGTTTGATCTGAAATGATTTTAAAGAGTCTGAATAAATATTCAGTCACTTCAGGAGGGTAGGAAGAGCGGATACCCCCTCCTTTAGTGTGAAAACACATGCATTTAATTAAATGCTTACTGAGAGTGAGCCCATTGGTACGGCACTTTTATGATTTCAAGTTTTGCTCCCAAGCTATCTCATGCCATAGATGATGACATTGGAGAATGAGAGATGCAAATATGATGAAAGAGAGATACAGTCACATGCGCAAATTTAGAATTTGAGACAAAATGATCGGATAGCGTCCCTATTTGGTCGAAAATTTTGATTTGGTAAGTAGAAATGTAAAAGCTCACCCAAACCTGAGAGCATCTCACTACCAATTGTTGAATTCAAGTGAATAACTCAGTTGAGAGCACCAGATGATTACAGAGGGGGAGAAACATCTTCAGATATGGGAAACAAATAATGAAAAAAAATTGGATTGCTCTGAGCAGGACTCGAACCATGGAACTTATCATTACTAAGCAACGACTCTACTCACTCATCCACGGAGCCACACTGAATGATAGGCAGTCATACGTGAGACACAGAACGTTTGTTACTTACAAAACGTTTATTTAAGGGGGAAAACTAAGGAAATTCCCCGTCTCTAGTTTTTCTTTCCCTGGCACTAACTTAATTACTGTTGTCCAAGCCTGCGAAGAATATTTTCCACCCTCTAGAAACTTTCCTAACAATTTTCATACATTTATATATAGCAGCACAAAACATTTATCCATGGCTGTTCTGCACAATTATACATACACAAAACAATTACTTCCAATTTTATTAATTCCAGTACCAAGTAAATAGAAATACTGGAAATGAAATTGTATATTTTGGCAATAGTCTTGCAGAAAATATAGAAAAAAATCAATTTTTCTATTTGGAACAAGGGTCCATACACGCAAGTTGAGCCCATGAGATTTGTTTTGCGGAGGAGGGGACAGAAATTCACATTGAAAATTGCAAAATCGCACGTTTAATTATAACATAATTTTATTTTTAAGAATGCCAAATGCGAAGGAGAACGAATGTATTCTCTTTGGCTTGAAATAATATAAATATGGGTGATGTAGAAGTGAACAGAGAAATGCATGCTACTAATCAGTGGCGTAGCCAGGAGGTCTGGAACCTCCGTACAGTGGCAAAAGTTGTTAAAATAAGGCCCACGGGTAGAAAGATACTGAAGACACCTCGCGATCGAGGTCGAGGTGTCACTATCGATACTGGCACAAACACATGGATTCAAATGGGTATGCACATGCGGGTACGCTACATTGCGACCTAGAGGTAGACCGCGAGGGTGAATCAGTGGTCGCGATGAAAAACAACCGAGTTTGTTTTTACATCGATGTTCAGCGGAAGCACCGCTGTGGCTCATGTTCTCTTTGGTTCTCCTTAAAGCGCTGCAAGGAATAAAGTCTTCATTTCTCTAAAATTTCGTCTGCAGAGGCTATGTATGTCTATAGTAGAGAGGTTTTGCTGCACTGTTAAATGTGATTATGAAAGACATATTAATAGAACTAGTGAGGAATGTTCCAGCAATATGGGATAAAAACACAAAAACATCATAAAATACACTTTTTAAATAGAGAATGGAAGACAATAGCAACTGAAATGGGAATGTCGGGTATGTTATTCATATTTATTTGAGAATTACACTGTAGCTTATTATGAAAAAAAGAAGCTACTGTTAATTATATATATGTTTAAAAACTCCACTCCTTTCCCCCAATTCCGAGATTAATAAAAAAGGGTTTCTTGTAAATTCGTTACTGATATAATGTAAAGCTATACCTGTAAAGACAAGCACATATCCATAGGGAGATAATATCGTATAATGGAATTGCAGTGACGAAATTTCATTTGCTACAGTTAATACCGCCTCCAAACCGAAACCTGAAGACATACCTGTTTTTTTTTCAAGCACCTGGAGGAATGGCCACCCCTGGCCCAGGAGGAGAGCCGCAATATTTAAGTTGCCAAAAGCTAGCCAAGAGTCTAAGTTCTTTCCCCTCCAGAAAATCAGTAAACCAAACATTGGTTACTACTGTGTTAGTTAAGATATATTTGAAAGAACCATCTGCTAAAAACTACTACCAAATAATCAGGCATAAAACATAGCTAATATTCAAAAATGCCCAAAACATGTAATATTTGTGAAACATAAAGAGAGAGAGAGAAAGAGAGAGAATTAGTCCTGCACATAATAGTGCCCTTCCGTTATAATTTTAAACAAAGGAACACATTTTCATCTCAACTTCCTGCTCTTCCAAAAACAGCAAGTGGCACTACGAACTTATCTGTTTCTCTGTGTGTTTGTGACTGTCGGTCACTGACATACGTAGTTCATTCTCGATTGTTTCATTCTGAGAAATTCACTTAAAGGAAAGAAACATTTGTTTCCAAACGCGAAAAAAGTAACACAAACTAGGTACGTTACTTAAAAATTTGTAACGCGTTGCCCTTACAGTTACTTTGGAAAAATGTAACCCGTTACTTGCGTTACGTAACTTCCCAAGACTGGCCACAAGCTTACTTGCCTTGGGAACAAAACAGGCAACCCACCCATCAGATAGTTCAGTAGGCGGGGTCTCAGTTTCGATTCTCGGTGGGAGAGCCTTTGAAATATTAAATGTCCTCGATGTATCTCTGTTCGTGTCCCTGTCGTTCAAGGTTACTGGAAATAACTGTACACACCTTTTCACAAAATGCCTGAAACTCGTTCAGAAACTAAGCCTACATCCGTCACAATTTCCGCAGATCTATACACAGGGAATTGCATGTTCCAGCCGTTCTTTATATAGACACTAGTTACAAATCGTACTGTCATCCGAACGATGTGAAAATGTAAAAACAAAATGAAACTACTTATTTTTTAGATTAATATTGATTGCACAGCTCATGCACAGTTCCAATATTCAAAATCAACCATTATCTTAAGCAGAAATTGTTGAAAACGACAGAAAATGGATATTTAAACATTCAAGTAGAAACCTGTGCAGGAGCGATTCTATTATTAATATTATAATACAAGCGGGTTTAGTACTGCTACTGACATTTCTGAAATGAAGTTCGACGGTTCGAGAATCCGTGCGGAAAGTTAAACTTTTTCTTCCTTTTTAAAGATATATGAGAACTTTTTTATAAATATAAATTTCTACTGTGAAGTGACTGGAAACACATTATCCGACAAACTGTCACTTTTCAAATCCCTGTCTCATTTACTAGCCCGTCATGTCCATAAGGGGAATTTATACCTCTTCGCTTATGTTTCTAACTGTCCATTTGGTAGCACGTAAATTTTAATATGTTAATTTCTAACAAAGTATTGCAGGTAATGACATGAAATTTTTAATACAAATACACAAGACCCATATAAATCCAACCACGGTCTCCAATTTACGTTACATGCGTTAGATTAATTGCAATATATTCCTCAGTAAGTTTTGGCAACAGAGAATAAAAAGTATGCTGCAGAGGGGAGAGGGCTGACCATCTGTTTTCTTGTTAGCTGCTTTTAAAAGGACGCTCTTACGACAAAAATCACGTTGTGATTCTCACTTGTCAGTGGTTAGAATGGTCTGGACTGCAAGAGCCCAAAACCACTTCTTTCTTCCTTTCACAGTTTGTCTATTTCTTCCACCACCTGCAGTCACAAGAAGACAACTTGTTTCGGAAAGCATTTTGATTTAGTAGGAAAAAGCAAAACCGAATAACACTACGGTTGGATTAAAGGGAGGGGCGGTCACTCCCTCCGAGAACATTTGAATACTTTGAATAAACGGAGTAAGAATCTAGAAATTGCGTAATCTAATAAGGAAAGTTTGTTGAACTATACAGATCAAGACGCATTTCAATTGTCACATCATTGTATTCTCCTCCCCTCCCCTCCCAATTCCCTTATGAAGAAGTTCTCTTTTGTTTCTCTGTTCCTTATTAGCCTTTACACTTACATTTTCATGTCCAGTGATGATTTTGACCATACCATCTGCACAGCAAGGCGAGGAAGGTTTACGAGTCCTTCCTGCCCCCTTTTTTAAAAATTGCTAATTATAATAACATTTATCGAAAACAGTTCATCTCAACGATAAAGACTTATACGCATTCATTATTGCAATCTTAAAATAAACTCGCCGCCTGTCGCGTATGCTAGCGATCTAATATATACGAATAGATGAAAAGTTAGTTTGAAGCCTTATGTATTGTTTTTCTGTAAATAAGTCCGAATTCATATTTGTTTCTATTGTTGCATCGACAAAAGTGAGTGCCAAATCGATTTAGTCTCGTTTGTCTTTGCGAGGTACCTAAAGATGCAAGGCCGTGGGCAGTCGCCCACCACTTGAAACGCTTCTGCACTAGAGGTCTGCACGTGCTTGGGCCTACAAAGCATGTATCACTTCGGGCCCGGGAGGGGTTCGTGCAGTAGCGTCATTTCAGGTTTGGCTTGGTGGGGCAAGACTCCTTGATATATATAAAATTTCGCTTTTTTCACTGACTTACAAATATTCTATTGATAAAATCTATATAAATCTCAAACTCAGGGGGGCCCCTCCCTGCCCCCTAAATGACGCCCCTTGGTTCGGGCTGTGATTTTTAAATATACAACCATATTTCTTGGACTTTTCGGACCTAACTTTGTAAATACAGTGTAAAACGTTACAAATTGCACTGTTCTTTCTGGAGGACTTTTAAAACACAACTGCAAAATCAAACCTCGAATTGCTGTAAAAAAAAATACAATTTTGCATTAATAATTAAGTTTCTGAAATTCGGGCTTATTCGGTCTCATTTGATTATCACAGATCTCAGTCCGGGCTCGGGCCTAAATGCTAAGACATATTTCGGACTCGGGTCGAGCCTCACATTGTAAATTCACGGGCCGGGCCCGGGCTGAAAGTTCCGGCTCGTGCAGACCTCTGCTCGGCACCCGCACACACTCCTTCCTAGTCCAGAAAATCTCCTCCCCTCCACATCGTCAATAATGGTAAATTTGTTCCTCGTATATTTGCTTATTATTGTAAGCGAAGTTCAAACCAGAACTCTAAAATTTGTTCGTTCTCTGGGGCAATGTGAGTAATGCGAATTAAGAAAGATATGCGTAATATACAAATGTCAGAAAAAGTTGATATCAATTTGAATATACATTTTACGTAATGTTTATTTTAGAAATAATAAACTTATGCAAATATATGGAGGAATCTGAAATTTAATGTTAAATAGTGGGAGTGAGCCAGAAGGGGCGTGCATTATTCAGTTAGTGAAAGAACTCATGTATGTAGCTTGAAAACTACTACTATTTAAACCAATATTGAATTAGACAAATTTGTAAAAGGTAAGATAACCATAGTTGGAAATAGTGTGTGTATTTTTTTTAGGAGGAAACCCAGAAGTACATTTTCGATATAATAATAATAATAATAATAATAATAATAATAATAATAATAATAATAATAATAATAATAATAATAATAATAATAATTATCACCATCTTCCTGACTTCAATCATAGGTTGAGGGGCAAGAAGGAAATTTTAAAACTTTTCTCTCAACTGGGAGAGCTGTTTTATAATTCGATTAAGGTATCCTCTTCGTAACTGCATCTATCCTTGGTCGGGCCGCAGTGGCTCAGTGGTAGAGCGTTCACCTCTAATGCATGGCGTCCTTAGTTCGATCTCAGCTCGCAGTGAACTTTGTGGAGGACAAACCATGTGTGGGGTTTTCTCGGGCTTTTCCCGTTTGCTTCCACTTTCTGCATTCCACCATTTCCTTCATTTCTCAACATTACTAGCTCCTTTGACCTATCAGACATAACTGTGGGGCTCAAAACTTATAGATTTTTCTATCCTTGTTCTTCCACTTCCTGGTTTTTATTCTGCCTTTTCCTCTATCAACACGGTGATCCGATCGGAGTGTCGAATAAGATAGGCAAGCATGGTGTGTCTTCTCGTTCCTATTATCTTCATGATCTGTCGTCCTTCACTAGATTCCTTTAGTACGTCTTCATTCCTTCCCTTATTATTATTATTATTATTATTATTATTATTATTATTAATCTTTCTACGGGTACATCTCGCTTTTGTGGCAAGATTCGCCCATTCTAAGGTTTTAAACTTTTGCTCTTGACTATAAAAATTCATTATACATTATAAAAGTCTATACAAAGAAATGTATAGGTATACATCCTATAAATAGTATATACACATTCTACCACTACAAAAACAGTATACATCTTACAAAAATAAATTATCAACGAAATACCTCACTACTGTCAAACAACATTTGTACTGAGTATATATTTATATTAATTATATAGACTGTCATGTATTTTAATCACATGGCTACCCAGCTTGCCTCACGACGATGGGCAGACGCCAAAAATTTGAGTATTCTAGCAAGGAATCGAACCTAGAATCAGTCGATCAGGAGTCGAACGTTCTAACCACTAGACTATGGAATTCCTTTGAATTACTATAAGTTTAAAATTCAAATGATTCTACAAACAACAATTATCAACTAAATATTTCACTACATTTCTACATTTCTAACACAAATGACATTTATAGTGTTGATACATTTATATTAATTACTTTATGAAAACGAGTAGAATTGCTGTATATATATATATATATATATATATATATATATATATATATATATATATATATATATATATATATATATGATATTAAAATTATGCTACAAAAAGCAGTTTTTCAACGAAATTCCTTACTATTTTCAAACAACATTTATGCTCTGTGTACACATTTACATTAATTAATTAGATTATAGAAAAGAATAGAATGATTATATGCCTGAAGTTAGCTCAACCAAAAAGCAATTATCAATATTATTTCTTAATATTGCACACTGATTACATGTACTGTACACTTTGTATATTGCCAATACACTACTTTCTGAAAACTGAATAAAAATATTGTATGTATGAAATATTAAATTGCCTCTACAAAAAATTTTGCTAAGTCTAATACCATCATTCAAAGACATTACATTTAGTTTTATTACAAAGTAGAGAATTTATAACACCTTATACGAGAAAAATATAGAAATTCTTATCATGGTAAAGTACATTTAACACAAATATGTTATTTAGATGCAATATTTTTGTTCGTTCCAATTTTGTAATACAAACTACTGCTGCTGTTGTCTTTTTACATTTACTGTCTTCGAGTTTATTTTTGTTTATCGAATTTAACCCTGAGGTTCACGAAGGAGAAGAAGTGATTGTTCCAACCGAGAATCAACATTCCAGGGAGTATGACTGCTATTTCTATAGACCGCCGACAAAAGGGCAAAGCTGCCCAAAACGAGTTTTTGAAAAAAAGGAAAAAAAGAAAGAAAATTAGAAGGAAAGGAACAGAGGAAACACTAGTTTTTAGCCTGAAGCGCTCATAAATCACTACCACGTGTTGCGAAGACTAGTAGGGCTAGAGGTTGAGAGGGCTCTCAATTCCTTGAAAAAGATCTATCCATATACTATATACAGCATAGTTGCCAAACTTTCTGAAGAATATATTGCAATTAATCTAAGGCATGTAACGTAAATTGGAGACCGTGGTTGAATTTACATGGGTCTTGTGTATTTGTATTAAAAATTTCAAGTCATTACCTGCAATACTTTGTTAGAAATTACCATATTAAAATTTACGTGTAACCAAATGGAGAGTTAGAAACCTAAGCGAAGAGGTATAAGATCCCCCCAAAAATGAGAAATGTGAACAGAGTTGAATACCTAAAACCACACGTCCAAAATGAAAATTATTCATATATATATTTCGGGGGGCTTTGCTAACGTCATTCTTGGAAATGTGAACATTGTGCAACATATTTCATTCACTTTACAATATTTTATTTGAATAAACATAAAATTTGGGGGGATCCAGCCCGGAAGTCCCCTAAAATACACCTATATATATATATATATATATATATATATATATATATATATATATATATATGCTTGTACTTTTTTTGCATTACAAAAGCTTAGGGTACCTCATAATCTGAATTCCTATAAAGTAATTATTTAGAAAATATGTACTGCTTAAAATCGGATTAAATCGCAATGTTACTAACCTGTAATATCCTACATTTGTATTTATTTACATTGCATTTGAACTTGTTTTATACTGTATAGCATGAATATTAGCTGCTACATAAGAAACAATTATCTATAATTGAATTTAAGTAGGAAATCGATATAGTTATCATAAGAAGAAGCTTGTGAAAATGAAGTGTATAATAATGGTTATATCTGAAATAGATGTTTCGAAATGGTGTAGTTGGTTACCCCGCCAGCTTTGGAATACTGGGCTCTTCAAACTGTCCATTCTTAGAGATGCGCAGAGTCGAGTCGAGACAGAATTTTCCTGACAAAATTCAAGTCGAGACACAGCTCTTCCAATAGAAAAATATACATTTTTCGAGTCGAGACATCACTTTTACAGCATATTGTCGAGACGAGACGACCTCAAATCTTGTCTCGCGCATCCCTATCCATCCTACCTACATAAAATCAATTTTGGATACGAATATTTAAGTTCTTTTAACGATAATTGTAATCTAGGATACAGATTGAAGTAAGATATTGGCCTGAGCTGCTTTATTACCCACTTAACCTTGGTATATTTCAATTATATCTAAGTTTGGCATAGATATTTATTATTATTACAATGTAAATACTGAAGAATAGCCTATATATTAACACACAATGAGAAAGAACTCAATGCTCGTAGTAATTAACAAATTGGTTGCATGTTTATTTTAAATTAACTCTCTTGAAATCTAAATGAAAGGCGTCGTATTTTCCTCGTTTCCTGACAAAATTGAAAAATGGATTTTGCATATTGTTCGTCTACACCCCTTCAATATAGTTAGCTAACAAACCAAGTACGATCGACTGACTAGACGTCACGTGAGTGAAATTTATATAGGCAGTTTGATACAGCGTTCACCGAAGTGACGCAGACGTGGAGTTGAACCTTCTGGTAGGCCCTATTTCGTAATGGATTTTAGGTCAGTGAGATTTCTTTATACGTATCAGAAAGCTCTTTAACCCCATACTAAAGGCGTGTCGTATGATTTATACAAACCGTCAGATATTCGGACAACCATGAGACCAATTCGTTTTGCTTCACTGTTCACAAGTTTAACTTGAAATAAATTCTTACTTTTCCACGGAAACACAAACTGTTTGAATGCTCATTTTATTATGGGTGAAATGTATAATTCTGCAAGTAATAAAACTTTCATGTCCCTCTCCGAGATTCGATCCCTCGTCCTTTGGCTCAGCAGTTCAACAAGTAGACAGACTAATTGTCGTTGCGTAACAGCTTGGAGGGAAATTGGTTTCAACTGCCCGAAGGAAATTCAGATCATTGGTTATAGCTGGATGGAGGCAAATACCATGTGCTCCCAAGTTCGTAGTGCCACTGGTTGTTTTTGAAAGATGAGGACAGCCTTAGGGAAATCACGTGTACTGATTGCAAGCACCTGGAGGATTTTGCAGCCCAAAATCAATACATTCAGTGAGTGAACTAAGAGTGCAATGATACCGGTACTTTATTTTACTTTGAATGGTGTTGTTTTTATAAAGATGGAGAACGAAAATATCTTACCGTTCGAACATTTGAAAGAATACTTTTTTCTTAAGAGTTGAGGATGATGGTGGACAAAATTTAAAAGTACACAGTCTGAACTGCCCCGGCGGAAAATATTTATCAACAACTAGGGTGCCATAATTAACGATTTATAGTAAGTGGTTAATATGAATAAACTGTATTCTGATGAGCAGGCTTACTTTATTATTAGAAAATAGTTTGCTGATGGTATGTAATATTGGAGTTCTTTCTGATCAGTTTACTTATCCTAAGGTCCTGTTGATTATAGAGTTTGACACTAGCTTTAAAATGCATGTATCGATTTTAGAGTTACTGTCAAGTTTTGATTCACTCCCAGTTCATGTGTTCTCCTTTTATTAGTTGTAGTGTAATGTTTCTCTATATTCTGTATTTTTAATTCTGCGTAACAACAATGCTATTATTATATAATTAGTTTAGCAGAATAATAATAAGCAACAATTTTTTTAACGCATAGGGATGAGCACGAGTCAAGCTAAAACCCTACTCGACTCGAATTCAAATTGAGTTTCGAGTCAAGTCAAAGGTAATAACCTCGAGTTGAGTTCCGAGCCGATTCAGTATTTCGTGTCGAGTTCAGTCGCGTTTGATAAATGGTTCGTTCGTTTTAACACGTCTAGAAATCATGGCCTGATTAGACTGGAAAACCAAACCCATGAGAAATGTAAGCTAAGCAGTAATATGGAATACTTTTAGTGTTGCTCACGTAGGGGACACTGCTCGCATCTCGTCTCGTCTCGAAAGCAAAACCACAAGAGATTTTTCATAACAAGCTCAGCTCGGCTCGGCTCAACTGAGAGGATGGCTCGAGCCGGCTTACTTGGGAAGAAGTATCGGCTCGAGCTGGCTTGGTAGGGACGAGCCATCCGCTCGGTTCGGCTCAACTGAGCCGAGGGCTCTACCCAAGTCGTTGGATGAGCTGTTGGCTCGGCTCACTTCTCGGTTCGGGTCCATAGTGAATCAGCTGTGATCCGAGCTGCTCGAGTTGTTGACAATTCTAAACCAGGACCGAGCAGTTTTGAAGATATTTGGCCAGTGCCCTATAATTTATAACAGTGTTTGGCTCGAGCCCGAATACTCAGCCTAAACAAAAGACTTTTTACCTGAAACTGGACCACATCCTATTATTATTGATGATGAAATGTGTGAAGTGAACCGCAATATAGTTGATTTCTTTACAAAGGGTTCTCATCATAGAAATTTTAGTGCACTATTTATTACACAAAACATATTTCATCAGGGAAAAGGAAGCAGAGATATGAGCTTGAATTGTTCTTATCTCGTATTATTTAAAAATCCAAGACAAATCACAAATTAAACATTTCAGTTATCAACTAACTCCTGAGAATAAAAAGGTCTTCAAGAAAGTTTCAATGACGCAACAAAGTTACCATATGGATATTTGTTTATCGATTTAAAACAAGATACGTCAGATGAAGTTCGTTTACAAACAAATATCTTTCCTGATAATATTTATCATTACGTTTATGTTCCAACGAAATTGAAGAAGATGTGTTTACAATTTTTGTTTTAAACTGTGTTTCTTCATTCTGACAATATGTCTCCAAGAGTAAAACACGGAGATCTTCTTCGTACGCTGAGCAAAGCAAATCCTAAATTACGTAAAGCTATACTGGCCAATTCAGACTCTTCAGTGATTCGAAGTATTTGCAAAAGTTGTTATAAAGTATTAAAAGGGAATGTACCACTTACAAAGACACAAAAAGCAAGATTAAAGCGATACAAGAGGACGCTTCGATATTTTGTGAAGAAAGGAAACTCCATCCAAAAGAAGAATAAGCATTTATTAGTGCAGCAGCAGGGTGGATTCCTACCGGCATTATTAGCTCCTATTTTAACTGGTGCATTTTCAAGTTTACTATTTCGTTAGTGCAATGGAACACTCAAAGAAGATGACTTTAGTTCAACCTGAAGTTCTTAATCGTATACAAACATCATCATCATCATCATCATCATCATCATCAGCCCTGGAGAAACGTGAATCTAATTTGGATCAAGAAATGCAAGAGATTTTACAGTTATCATCTCTTAGTGATGAAGAAAAGCGGAATCAATATAATAATATTCTTCAAAAATATTTACATTTAATACGAAAACAAGAAGAACCTGTGACACTTTCAATTACGTCAACTAAACCAGAGAAGCCTGAAGTAGAAGAAGAAATATTATTATCTATACCCAAAATGTTTTGTAAAAGAGCTGAATTACTACTACATAGAATGAAACATGATGATAATATCACGTGGGATAATAAAGGAACTGTTTACATCAGAGGTGATAAACTACAAGGATCTCACATTGTAGACTTAATTTCTGATGTGTCGCGACCCCGGAAACACACAAATCCACCGGGATGGGAGAAATGTTGTAATTATTTATCTTCTAACAACACACCTCAAGAACTTATTGGAAATCCAAAACGTTAGTCATATATTCTACGACGAACTAAAGCATCACCAACACCTTCATCGTCAAGGGAAAAAATACCTCTTAAATCGTTTCCAGAAGACGACGAAGAAGAAGAAGAAGAAAAGGAAAAAGTAGTATCTCCCATACGGAAAAAGAAACGTGCCTGTAAACGTCCAGTATAGTCAAGATGGAAACCATAAACAAACAGTTAAGCAAGTTTTACTACAACCCTTCACATCCTGACTCGTTTTCAACTGTTAAGAAATTGTGGATAGCTAAAAAGAAGAAAATTCCTATACATTGTGTAAGAAAATGGCTACTGCAACAAACAACATATACGTTACACAAACCTGTACGTCGTCGTTTTAAAAGAGACTTCTATGTAGTGAATAACATTGATGATGAGTGGGAAAGTGATATTAATGATCTTTAATCTCTTCATAAATTTAATGATGGATATCGTTATATTCTTACAGTGATAGATGTATTCAGTCGATATGCATGGACTGTGGAATTAAAATCTAAAAGTACAAATGATGTCTTAAAAGCATTGCAAATTGTGTTCAAAGACAGAAAACCAATTACATTCCGAACAGATAAAGGAAGTGAGTTTACTAATAAAACAAGAGAAGTACTTAAAGGAAAACAAAATAAATCATATTACAACTAAAAATTCTGATATAAAAGCTAGTATTGTAGAACGTTTTAACAGAATTCTAAAAGAAAAAATGTGGAAGTATTTTACAAAGTATCAAACGTATAATTATTTAATGTATTAACTCTTCTTGTGAAATCATACAATGAAGGTTATCATTCAAGCATACAGATGTCACCTGCAAATGTTTCTCAAAATAACCTATTACAAGTATGGCATAATCAATATGATAATAAAATAAAGAAGAAGAAGAAGAAGAATCCAAATTTCTCAAAACATCTTAAGATTGGTGATACAGTACGAATTAGTAAAACTAAACGTACATTTGATAAAGGATGTATGCAAAATTGAACTTGGGAAATATTTAAAGTGAAGAAGATAATACCAAGAGATCCATCTGTATGAAATTGAAGATTTAAACAAGGAACCACTGGATGGATTATTTTACAGAGAGGAATTACAACCTGTGACGTTACGAAAGACATTTTACATAGATAAAATCATACGTACAAGAAGAAAAGAATATCTTGTTCATTGGAAAGAATATCCTTCTTCTTTCGATTCCTGGATACCTGCATCATCAAAGAATGGAATTCCATGAAAAGTGGGAAGTGGCTATTGTTGAAATTCATTATCCTCATTCAATATTAAATATTAATGAAGAAAATAATAAATTTTTTACAAACTTGCAAAAAGTGATGAATGGAAATTTATAACTATTCCTGTACGTTATTACACTGACATATCAGATTGATAAAGATAATAAATACGTACAACAGATTTACAAATTTACATATTTCTTATACTCGTGAGAGTAATACCTGTTTTTTACGACGTCTTCATAAAGACATAGATGTAGAAGTTGCATTATCACCAAGTGTTAGTGCGATGTTGGGGTTTGATCCAAACGTTGATTTAAAGGATATGCAACAAGACCAAAGCATTCCAAATTTACGTTTAGGACTTCCATCTACAATGTATGTGTATTGTGATATAATTCAATCTGTATTTGTTGGAGATACAGTAGCACCATTATTACGTATCATAAATATGAATCCTCTGAATCATACATTTGGAAGTAGTGTTATAGAAATTTTTAATCCTCCACATTATGTGCCTATAGAGAAGATGCATTTTGAACACATCAAAATAGATATAAGAGATAGTACAAGCTCTCCACTGTCATTCACTTTCGGAACTGTATGCGTTAAACTGCATTTTCGACCAGTGCGTCAACATCGACAAATATGAATAATCCATATTTACAATATTATCAAAAACAAGCTCTTTCTGGAACTGGAAACGTTTATGTTGGATCCCTTATCAAGTTGGACATGGTATTGGAAGTTTCCTTGGAGGATTATTTCGTTCTGTCATGCCACTAGTTAAACAAGGAGCTAAAACAGTAGCAAAGGAATTATTAAAATCTGAAGCAAACGTTATTACTGATGTCATCATCGATAATCAACCTATTAACGAATCCTTTCATCAACGAATGGGTGAAGCGAGATCCGTCTTGCAAGACAGAGCAAAAAATAAACTGAAATATATGCTAGGATCTGGATATCAACGAAGGAAAAGAAGAATTACACATCATTCCATCTTTAACCCTTCATCATTACACATCATTAAGCCCAAGAAGAAGAAGGGAAAGAGGAAACGTACACAGAAAACAAAGAAAAATCACTCTTATAAGAAGAGGATGTTATCACACGATATCTTTGATTAAATCATCAATATCATGGCTTTCTTACATCATCAATCCTGCGAGTGTGTAAAAAGTGAACTACATATTTTTTCTACAATACCAACGCATACCAGTATATTGGATAATCATGTTGTTACATAGAAACCAATCAGTTCACTAGCTGATAATGCTCCTATAGAATTTGTGATCCCAGTAACAAGTGATGAATACATAGATCTACCACATACTCTTCTTTACATCGAAGCTCAAATCGTTAAGCCTGATGGATCAGCATTTGTTGAAAGTGATATAGCTGTGGCTCCTATTAATGACTTTTTAAATTCCATGTTTAGTGAAGTGGAAGTGTATTGAAATAACAAAATGATTTCATTTCCATCTCATAATCATCCATATCGATCATACATTGAAAAACTGTTAAATTATGATGATTCTGCTAAAAGTAATCATCTTCAATGTGCATTCTGGTTTCAAGATACTGCTGGACATATGGATGCAACATCGAGTGGTAATAGAGGATTTCAACAACGTTATGAATTAACAAAAAAAAGTGCAAAATTCAACATGCTTGGACATCTTCATTGTGATATTTTTAATAAAGATAAATTTTTAATCCAAGGAGTAGAATTACGTCTCAAGTTAATTCCTGCAGAGAAAAACTTTTGTCTCATCGCTCGTGATTCGTCTGTTGAGGCTAAAGTGAATATTTTAGACGCTGCTTTACATATTGAAAGGATTAACGTTAGTCATACAATAAAACTAGCACATAACAAGCTTCTACAATCAACAACAGCCAAATATCCTCTCACAAGAGTGCAAATTAAGTCATTCGTCATTCCAAAGGATCTTCAATCAAAAACAATTGATAATTTATTTATGGGAGTATTACCAACTCGAGTGATTGTGGCGTTTACACAAAATGATGCCTATAGAGGAACAATAACTTCATATCCATTTCATTCCAAACATTTTGACATCAATTTCTTCTCTCTATACATTGATGGAAAGCCTGTACCTTCAAAACAATTACAATCAAATTTCAAAAACAACCTCTATGTTTCCTCATGTCATACCTTATTCTGTGGATCAGGTATTCACTTTTCCAATCATGGCAACAATATTCCTCGCCTTGACTTTCCTCAAGGATACACTATCTTTGTTTTCGACATTAATCAAGATGGAGAAGCCAGCGCTGTGCAGCATTGGAACCTTATACGTCACGGCTGTGTTCGTCTGGAAGTTCATTTTACGAAGCCTCTACCAGCATCTATCTCATGCATTGTGTATGGAGAATTCCAATCTCTCTTAGTAGTGGATCATCAGAGGAACATCATCATGGATTTTTAAAGGTACTTTATTTAAATATCATACCATATATTTACATGTCTGCATTTTTATACATGATGTCCTCTACACTAGATTTATTGAATGCTTTGCAAACAAATTCTTTATTTCACAATCATTTCGTTGGCGTATATACAGCCAATCAATTACCAACACATGTTCCACTACCTGCGGCTATCGTCATAAATACAGATCCCTCGAACAAACTTCGCACACACTGAATTTCCGTATATATTCATACTGATGGACGTGCTCACTACTTCGATACATTCGGATTTCCTCAATATGTAATGCAACATATTCAATTTCTACGTATAATGCAACATATTCAATTTCTATTTCACTTCTTTTACATTTAATAATAAACAAATTCAAAGTGTGAAATCGTACCTATGTGGGCATTATTCGTATCTTTTCCTATGCTTCAAAGCTAAAGGAAAGTCCTTAAATGAATTTCATTACACGTTCTCATCAACTCCAGAAAAAAAATGATCGTCGCTTGCTGTATTTACCTTTACAGGTAATCATTTCTCCTGTATACATATCATGTCTTCATTCTTCCTCGTTTGTTTTGATTACTTTTTTCATATTATTGCAGGTAGTCATTTCTTATTATTATTATTATTTATTATAATGTGTTTGTATATATTATCATTTGTTGTTTTATTTGTTCATGATTATAGATAAAATAAATTTTAGTTATGTTTTTCAATTTTTTCATTTCAGAGAGTAAAAGATCGTCATCGTGTATATGGGCATCATCATTGTACAGTATGGCTTCTATCTACGTTTCATCACCATCATCAACAGCAGTAGTATCATCTGCGAAGTTAATATCATTAATTGAACTGTGTAAAAAAAAGACAACATCAGTGAACAGTATATGACAGCTGTGAAGTTATCATCACCTGAACAATGAAGAAATCTAACGTTCTTTTAAAATGTACTATACTTACCGTCGTTTAAATTGTGTAAATAGTTTCATCAGCAATAAACACTTTGTATTCTTTTTTCTCATTGAAAACAAATGTTTTATTTCTTATTTTCTCCGTTTCCTAATAAATAAATATGTTTTATAATCAATTATGTAATTAAATACACATATCATAAACATATTTTTAAGTCATTGAATTAAATAATTTTATAGTGGTTTTTAAAAAAAAGATTCTAAAACTGATTTTTTAATTCAATGATGTAATCACATTACTACATAATAATAATGAATTCAAATACTCAATCAGTTATTCTTTCGTAAATTAAATCAAGTATGTGAATTCAATATTATTATGATAGGACTTTCGTTTTTAAAATTTTAATATTAATTATTTTAGTTCCTTTTTTAAAAAAATAAAAAAGTCCTATCATACTTAAGACAAAGTTGTATAATAATATTATTAATAATTTCAAATACTAACTTTTTATTTTAACATTCATTTCAAGAATTTGAATTCATTATTATTATTATTATTATTATTATTATTATTATTATTATTATTATTATTATTATTATTATTGTATCACTTATAGTATACGAGTAAAGAAATATGTTAGGATTTTTTCTTATAATAATTAGTATACTAATTAAAAATGCTATCATATAGAGGTGTATGAAACGAACACAAAACACACAAATAAAACATTTCACTTTCACTATATATTTTATTACATTTGATATTACGTTGTTTAGTATACATGTAAAAACAAATCAATTTTATTCTTCTTTATGAAGAGACGTTCACTTCATTGATACCCTCCGAAGGTTGAGTATCGGTTTCCCCACCATGGCTGTGTCGGTACACTATCAAATAAATCAGCCATAATTGAATCTATGAGTTTTTGTTTACAAAATACTTTCATTTCCAAGTTTAATCGTTCACCATCAATGTTCACATCACTGTTCTTATCAAGAGAGACACTAGGAAAACTGATTTTCATACCATTAATAATACTCTGTTCATCTACACAGGTATGGATTCCGGCAAGTCCTCTGCATGTAAGACACTGCAATTGTACGTGATTAAGAATAGTATCTGTACACAAGTCAAAATATTCACGTAGCACAACACTACAAAATTTACTGTTTTTCACAGCATGTTCAATACATGGTAATATTTCCTAGAAATAAAGCCAATCACTTGAAGTTAAGTACACAGTGTTTCCAGGTGCATGAAGTGTTCCTTTCTTCTCTAACATCACTAATTTTTCACCCATTAGTTTTCGCACTACCAGTTCGTTTTTTCGACCAAGAGATTTTATAAATGTAATTTCCACTTGAGAATTTAAATAGTCCGTAACAAATGGGGTCAAATGTACAAGTTTCTTCCACTTTGCCAAATTTAACTCCACTCCAAACACAAGTCCTTTGCCAACACGAATCACTGGTTCAATTGTATCACTATCCAGTCCAATACAAATTAGTTTGGTTTTCATTGAATTAAGTCCATATTCAACATTTAACAAGTACTCTTTCTTGGTGTCCATATTTGATGCACAAGCACTCAAAGACATGTTACTCCAGTCGCTGGTCAGCACAGGATAACGACACTATGCATACAGATGACTGCGCATGCATGAAGAAGAAGGGGAGGGTGAAGAGGAAAATTCATGTTTCATCTTGTTTGTACATTCTACCATAACTTACGATGAGTAAACCAGTTCTGTAAATTCAAGATCGTGCATGTTACGTCCAGACACATTAATCTTCATTCCTTTATATATTAAACAAACATTCCCACTTTGTAAATACGTTAATAATGCACCATTGTCTGCTTCCATTTTTTTCAGTACAACGTCCATGTAAAATCACTTTTTCGCCTCCTTCAAATGTCACACATGCCTTCCTACCATATACCGTTGTAATTATCTCACAGTTTACAATACGAAATGGTACTCCAATCTCCAAATCTCGGATTTTTGTAAAGGGTACCATTGATGACTTATTAAGCTTATCTAATAAACTCATTGACGATGACATCTTTAAATTTTGACGTGTCTTCCTTTGCAACAGCTGCTAACAGAATGATCTACACAAGCACATACGTCCCGCTTACGCTCTTCGCAAGAGGGGTGGGGGTTTGGGGATTCAAATTATTAGCCAATACACGACAAGAAAACGAAAAAGGCATGTTCCATCTTGTTTCTTGATCTGGTAGGCGTCCAAGAGTTCGAATTCTAGGAAAACGAGATAATTGTTTGATGACTCTGCCATCTATCCAGTTTCTCCTACAGACATATCGGGGCGAATAGGACCAAGGGGCTAAATCGCTTATGCTCTTTGGTTTTCCAGGAGGAGCAGGGGGTTGCGGGGGTTCAAATAACTAGACAATACAAGACGAGAAGACGAAAAGGCCGCCCAAGATTCTACAGCCGGTAGCCGTCCAAGAGTATGAGCATACGTATACCAGCTTAGCAACAGCGCCCAGGTAACGTTCCCATGGGAAAATTTTTGAAAATTTTTCCACGCCTGACCCACGTATATTATTCACCACTGTAGCTAACAAAACTGTGCTTATAGTGTATTTGCAAGGAATAATAAATAATGGAGCTGTCACAACAATATTCTTCGATTTGATTCCTTTGGAAAGGACCAAGGCGATTGATATTAAGAGCTCGCTCATGGAATGACTTGAGAAGCAAGGTTTGAGTAAAAAAATGCTCCAGGATATCTTGATTGGTTTGTGTACGGATGGAGCCTCAGTAATGATAGGCATTGCTTAAATCATCGGCTTGAGCTTGCAGTTCATGACGCATTGAATAACGTTACAGCAACAAACCATTTAGTCACGTTTCTTGATAAAATATATTCAACCTTCAGTATGTCTCCAAAAAATCAGCACGAGTTAAATAAATGCGCTGAATAATTATGTAGTAGCCTAACGAAAGTGGGGAAATTTTGTCAGTTCGCTGGGTGGCACCAAGCTTTCGAGCGGTGGAGTCCGTATGGAAAGGCTATTCGTCATTGTATCATTTCTTTGTTAATGCTGCTAAGGATGAAAATCGCGATCGGAGAGAGAAATCAACGTTTCAAGGGCTAGCAAATAAGCTTGAAGAAAGTCACTTCATCACAAGTTTGGGAATAATGATGGATGTCTTGTGTGAGCTTTCTAGCCTTTCTGATACCTTGCAAGAAAAGACTATAGCCCTACCGAAGGCAAACAAACTCATATACAGAACAATCGAGGTATTTAAGGCCCATAAAGAGAGAGGAGGCATATACTGGAGACAATTACAGAGAACCACAAAAGAAACATTTTAAAGGCGTTCCCTTGAAAATGAGTGCAGTAAAAACAACGCTTCGGAAATTAACAAAAGACAGTTCTATGAAAGTGTAATTACAAACTTGAACAGAAGGTGCCTGACTGAGAAGGACACTATGTACTCCGAAATGATGAAATTTATTTACCCTGAGTACTTGCCGGATAATATTAATGTCGATCATGGAGAACAAGACTTGAAAGAATTGTGCGAATTGTTTTCTTTGTGTTTTCGAGAAACTATTCAAGCTTATCGTGACTTTAAGGATAGTGGAGACAGGCAAGTCTTGGAGGGAATGAAGGTACTAATGCAGTGTGTGCAAACGATATCAGTCAGCAATGCTGAGTGTGAGCGGGGTTTCAGTGTAATGAACAATGTTGTCACGCCAACTAGAAATGCGCTATCTGTTGAAAGTGTGTCATCTTTAATGACAATAAATATTAATGGTCCGCCATTGTCATACTGGGATCCCCCCGTACGTTAAGCGCTGGATATCCCAAGGAAGAAACACCGCCCTCTCAAGTTGCAAGAAAAGACAGGAGGCAAAGGAAGGCAAATTGAACGAAGCTTTATGGAAACTACTGTGACTTAACTGCATCCATTGTCTTATAGGAGGTAAGTTCAGCTATTTTGATATTATTATTCACATAAAAATTATGTGAAAATACTGTTGTCATGAGATTTGTTTGATTTGTATTGGCACAATTTTTCCCAATATGCAAGTGCCTAGAATTTAAGTTCCAAGATTTGACTAAACGACACACACACACTCACACATGTTATATATATATATATATATATATATGGTAGGTAGGAAGGGCCCCGGTACTTTTTCATCACGAATTTAAGCAGTGTTTGCCATAAGAAGTAGATTCATTTCATTTTGAGAAATGATGCTGTAGACGATAGTGGGAATTTTGCCTAAGTGTACGGGAATTTTCAGTGCCTGGCGTTTATGCCACCCGCCTTTTTAAAAATTAATTCGGTTGCAATACTTCCCGGCAAATGCTTCGGACTCAACTGGTGGAGCACTTTAGCCATAAACCTCCATATGGCTCTATCATCCAGAAGTGTCCCCCGCTGTACAAGAGTTATACAGTTACCATATGCGTTGTGCCACAGTAGCGCTACATTCGCAATGCGCACGAACTACAAATGAATATGTTTCTTACAAGTATCAATCACTGTTGCACCCTCTATACATTCTACACATCCATTTTTCTCCCACTTTTTGACCTTGACAAGCAGAAGTACCAGGCTTTCCGAGTTCACAACCATAAACTGTTTATGTACAGAGTACGTTTTCAGTTCTTCGAATGACTGTGCGCGCGAAGAACAAGGGTGATGATCGGACAACCATATACGGCAGTCAGAAACACCCGGTTGCAATTTTAAATGTAATTGTGTAAAGGCCCCACTATTAATAGTTTTACTAACATAAGTTTCTTCTACTTCAAAATATAGGCCATCAAATTTAAAATCGGGATAATAATTTCACTATAAGCAAAACTTCGTATTTGGATCAGATTGAATGCAGATAAGAATAAAGTTACCAAAGTATTTTTGTTTCCAAATATATAGTGCATAATCCAATTATTAGTTTACTTATTTAACGTAGAAATGACAATTTCTATAGTTTCTTGAAATTGGACTTTAAAAACATGGGATTAGGCATTGAACAAGATTTAAGGCTGTATACTGAAGGTTGTCTCTTTATTTCGCTGTATTTCTATTTCGTTCTACTAGTTTCTTATTTCGTGACTTTTTCTGTGAGTTAACTAGTTGTACCATTGGGTTTGTAAATAGAGCAATCAAACCATTATTATGTGTAATACGTATGTGGAAATGCAATGAATTTACACAGTCAATTATTTTTATTTTCACTTCTCTTATTGTTTATTATTTTCAAAACATCTACTTACCTATAGAGTATTACTTATAATTTTGTTAAATTGATAATAATATTTATCATTTTATTGCTAACTATCTTCAACACCAAACTTAGGTATCATAATAAAATATTTAATTACTAAAGTTCTTCAAATTAATCAACAATTATTATTTTTATCCTAGGATATGAATATTAACGAGAATATTAAGTTATGTCTAATTTAATTACATAATTATTTTTTGTTGGTTAATAAATGCAAAATATTCGTTTCAATTAGTAGTGTATATGGAGCTTACGCCTGCTGCTTAAGATGAGAAAAGATTTTACTATATTAGTGAGGGAAAATTCATTTATATATTGTTATGTTTGCTTATTGCGAACAGTGTAACATTTGCATAATTTTGTTAGCATAGTGTATAGAGCAGGAAAAGAGATACTTTATGTTACGAATAGTAATGAATAATAGTAGGAATGTAGTATATCTCAAAATGGCATTAGCATTATTTTTCAGTTTTATACTATTTTTGTATATGAATTTCTTTGCGTGTGCTTGAGAAATAAGGTTATACTCCTTTTTCCAGTTAATATATTTTTTGGTATAGGTGTATTTCTCTTTCAAATGAACTGTAAGCAAAATTGTTTTTCTCCGTATGCTTTTTTTTTTAATTTTAGAGCCAGTGGTGGTGATCTTAAATATAGGAAGTCGTATAAATATAGGAAATGTATTGTGCGTTTCTTACTTCTTATATTGCACTTCAAAAGGGCATGGAAAGACTATATTGACAACACTGAACTTCATGGATTTAAATACTTGAAAGAAAAGAGACTATGTTCCATGTGAGTAAATATATGAAGGTAGGGATTGTTGAAAAAAGTGACCTAAAATAATGTGAAGATTACGATGTAAATGAAAAAGTGTGAAAAGCTGTGCCTGTTAGTAAATCTAGAATGATAACAAACACAATACTGACATATTAACAAATACTCGTAATGTATTGGTTTATAAATCCAATGTTAGTTATATTGCTCCTCAAAGTACAGATTAATATACAATTTACTATCTTAGAATAATCGCATAATTCAAAGTGCACTAGTTACCTTCACTAGATAAGGCGAACATCAATTAAAATGGTATAATCGGCATCTCATCAGATATTCAATACTGATATTACTTAATAAACATGTTGAAGATACATGGATCTTTTCCCATTCATTGAAGATATAGAACTAATGATGTTAATTCAATCTATTTGATAAGTAAGGTATATGTGGATATGATGGATCAATCTCATTGAGTCGATAATTTACTTTTAGGTTTATTAAGGAGAACTTTCCTCTATAACTATAAGAAATATATTATCTTCGAAACAAATTTTAATGTTTGGTATCAACATTTTAAATTCATTTCTGTTTCACTAGGTCGGACGACTTGGTAAATATGAGGGTGTTCTTATATTCAGAAATAAATAATCCAGTTTCGTACAAATTGCGTCGAAATTAAATAAATTATTTGTGATTTAATTTCTCCTAAGAACGATTCCTGTTTCGGGTCTTTGTAATTATTGTTGTATTAATAAGAACTCTAGGCTCTATGAAAAGAATTTAAATAAAATTATGAAATAAATGTCATCACTTTGAAAAAGGAAGCAGAGTAAATCAACTCCAGAACTACGGTATATGCAAACATATTGTTTCAAATCTTATGAACCAGAAATTTAACACCAGCAAAATGTCGAACAAGCTATGACAATTAACTGAAAAACCATTTAGTATTATTGGTACGTAAAATCAAATCTTGTATTATTCCAGGAAGATATTGTTTAGGGTTATTACAATGGATTATTCTACTTTCCGTGTTTCATTCACGAAAATTACCAAGTTATTTGATGGCTCTCATTTCTTATGACTCAGTTTGTAAAATTGTATATTTCACATATTACATTGTATCTACTGTTTAATGTGATACATCAAAGAACGCAGCGACTTTTATGTAATCTATTATACTCATTATAACTGGACTCTGGTAGAAGATACAGATAATTAGAACTTGTAATCTAAACATATATTATAGTGCCCATTCTTATTATATATATTTTTGTTATAGATTGTTTTGGTGGGCAGTTGTTGGTTTCCATATAATATTTGCAATCCTTACAATGATGATATTATATCAAGTTACGATAAGAGGCATTCTTAATTACGATGTGGATACAAAATTTGACGAGTGGACTATTCAAGCTCCTTCTATTCATTTTTGCCATGTGATGATGTAAGTAACATAATATACTTTTTGCACCAATATTCTTCTTATAGAGAAGTTACAAGATATTAATATAAATTTGGATTTTTTGTTACAATCAATTAACCATTCTACTACTACGAGTATTTTGATAGAGCTGAACGGTGAAATCCGCAACACAAATATGTACGATAACTTATAACTATAATGAAAAAATGTAACAGCGATTTAGAACTAAAATATTGAGTATAGCCATACTTGATAAATAATTATACATCTTTCCACATCAATATAGGATTCTAAATAATTAGACATCACTGGCGTGTAAATGCAATGTGACCAGATTAAGGCTATACCGACATACCAAGGGTACAAATACAAAGTATTACTATTTGCTATATCAAATGATAACTCTGAGATGTATTAAAAAACACTTCATTTCACACAAATTCCCTATACTTCGCGCAAAAGTATTTCTATCAATCCAATTCCATCAATTATTACAATGTACTGGTTAATTTGCATTCTCTCTTATAAACTATTATATTTGAAAGTACCTGTACGAGAGTATTGTCTATAATTAGACATGGTGTATATATGCATCTTATTTTTTTAATCGAAGTAAGCTGTGAAGTGATGAGCATATGTATATGGGACCCCAACTGATGTATTTTTATTCGTTCCTACCCAGTATTATCATCTGTATCAAACGCCTTGAAAGATGCACCTCAAATTCAGTATATTACATCTCACATAGGAAAAGTTTGGCAGCCCGGAAATAGTTCTCTATGCTCTACAGTTGATGATTCTTAACCATTTCTCCATTCTTGGTAAATATGTATTTTGAGTGACAATTGTATTATAACTTATATTTCCTGGATATCGTTTCACTGTAACAGATTTCTGGATCTGTTCTTACTGTCCCAACAACGAGTACTTTCAGGAGACCTGAACTAACATGGTTAAGACATTAAGAACATTTATAAAAAGGGATTACAGAAATTTTCCCGGATCACCCTTAGGTCACAATCATGACATGAGCATAAAACTTCGAGAGGTTCTTATGTCTGGTCTGGATATTCTCTCGGACATCCAGATGACCGCTCAGACCTCGACACACAGAAACACCATTCATGCATTAAACAAAACAAATTAATAAAATAGTACTATGCTTATCTATGTAATGCACTATAAATATATATATATATATATATATATATATATATATATATATATATATATATATATATATATATATATTCGCTAATGATTATGAAACCAAACACTATTCGAAGCTTTCTTGCACCCACTGGAAAACATGAAGCACATTAATATTTATTTACATATATTGTTAAAATAGACTGTTCCCATAATCCCCACCGACTTCGATTTTACAAAATTTGAAAAATAAATTTCACTTTTTAATTTGTAGTCAGTTTGAAGGCATTTAGTTATACTACCATTAAGAAATCCATATACATCATATTACGAATCAATCATTATGGAACAATTTAATGTGTTACACGCAGCAGTGGTACCAATCTTTGAAAGTTTCATTTACAATTTTTTCTTTGTTTTAATTGATTTTGTGAGCAATGGTGCATTCAGTATAAAGGTACAACAAGATTTTCTCTCTCTCTCTCTCTTTCTCTCTCACTCTTTCTCTCTATCTCTCTCTCTCTCTGTGTGTGTTTCTAGTTCCCGGCGTAAGCCTGTGGATACTACCAGGTATACTTCTGTGTGTACATATGCTAGTTTGCGTGTGCGTGGCGGGGGTATATGAAGTACTAATTGGGAACGCATACTGGGACTTATTCATATTAGTAGGTACATATGTACGGCCGTTACTTCACACGATAGCTTTGGACGAATGCAATTTTTTTTAATTCTGCTTTTTGCAATAAATAAGTAGAGCGATTCCTCTCGAGGGAGTTCCTTAATGGAGATGATTCGCCAACTGAAAGTGGTAGAAATGGGTCAATTCCGATTTTAACGTTGATTACTATAGAGCGGAAATGGTAATAAATAGTAAGAAGCAATTTTCGGCAATCGATAAAGGGTATCAAGGATAACTTTAAGCTTCATCCTTAACATCTTGGTAAAACCGGAAGAGATAGAAATTAACCTAACCATGACTTCTGGCTTCAATTTAACCTACATAGTGCGATAGGAAGAAGCTGTTTTAGGAATGAATATAGGGTTGTGGGAATAAATATCGTCTTCTTTCTTAAACTTCTAATCAAGTCGGAAGTAGCAAAACTGAATTACTTTCCATTTTAGTGTTGATTACAACTGATTAAAACAATACTAAATAGCGAGAAAAGGTTTTCTGAAATCAATTAAGTGTCCCAAGAATGTTCTATCTCGACTCTAATCTTTCTACTAAAACTTAAAGTGGTAGAAATCAATCGCTTCCGGTTATAACATTGAGCGTTATAGAATGGATAGCGAGAAGGCTTTTTTTGGGGTAATTCATTAAGTGCTCCAAGAGTATATTCCATCTCAGCAGTAATCCCTCCACTCAAATCGGAAGTGAAATAAATATACTAGAGCTTCTGCTTGCCTAACCACTACAGAAAAAATAACATGATCTTTTTAAAAATGTTTATTATTATTAGGATCACGTAGTGGAGCTTGAAATATCGTAATGCTAGTACGTACGTACATACATATGTCCGTTACTTCGAAGGATCACATTTGGAAGGATGCGAATTTTCTAAATTTTTTGCAATAAGTAAAAAGTGTGATTTTCCCTGGAGAGCTCAATAATAGAGGTGATTGGACAAACAAAATGGTAGAAATGAGTTATTTCAGGTTTTAACGTTGATCGATATAAAACGAAAACGGTAATGGATAGCGAAAAGTGGTTCTCGGCATCCGATTGTACGTTTCAAGAGAATCTCTCATCTTATTCTTAACATTCAAGTAGAACTGGAAATGGTAGAAATTAGCCATTTCCGGTTTTAGCTTTCATTTTTATAGAGTAAAAACGATAATAGATAACGAGAGAATTTTTTCGGCAATCAATTAAACTTTTCAGGGATAACCTCCTTCACATTTATCAAATTATTTGGTCTAGGATTTAATTCGTGCGGGTGGACAAGAAATGGCGCAACGAACGGAGCGTCCCACAGTTCCGTGTATCCACACATGTGTTGCAAACCCCTGTCATCGCGTATCGTTCGTTGTATAGGGCAGTGGATTAAAGCGTCAACAACACCAGTTTGTAGTTAAGTGAACATGGCGCAATTTGTGCCTGATAAAGTGTTTTTGCGGGGTGTCCTGCTGCATTACTTTAACATGCAGAAAAGTGCGACTGAAAGTCATCGTATTTTGGTGGAAGTGTATGGTGACCATGCTCTAGTTGAGCGAACGTGTCAGAAGTGGTTTGCACGGTTTAGAAGTGGTGATTTCGGCTTGGCAGACCAAGAGCGAGCTGGACAGCCAAAAAAATTCAAGACGAAGAATTGACAGCATTGCTCGAGCAGGATTCGTGTCAAACGCAGGAACAACTTGCAGCAGCATTAGGCGTTGATCAAACAACAGTCTCCAAACGCTTGAAAGCCATGGGAATGATTCAAAAGATGTCACATTGGGTTCCACATGAATTGAAAGACAGAGACGTTGAAAGACGAAAAACCATTTGCGAATTGCTGCTTCAACGACAGAGCAGAAAGGGGTTTCTGCATCGAATTATTACGGGTGATGAGAAGTGGATCCATTACCAGAACCCTAAACGAAAAAAGGCCTGGGTGAAACCAGGTGAACCAGGTCCATCACAACCAAAACGAGATATTCACTGTGCAAAGGTTATGCTGTGCATATGGTGGGATATGAAAGGTATGGTGTACTATGAGCTGCTGCAACCGGGTGAAACTATGAATGGAGAACGTTATCGACGACAATTAATGCGTTTGAAGCAAGCTTTGGCCAGAACACGACCAGAATGGGAGAACAGACATGATAAACTTATTGTTCAACATGATAACGCTCGCCCACATGTCGCAAAACCGGTCAAAACCTATTTAGAAAATGTCGGATGGGAAGTTTTACCCCACCCGCCGTATTCACCAGACGTTGCTCCTTCGGACTACTACTTGTTCGATTGCATGAACAACGATTTGATTGGACAGCGGTTTACTTCTTCAGAAGATATCGAAACATGGGTCTCTGACTTTATCGCTTCCAAGGATGAGGACTTCTTTCGCCACGGAATCCGTACATTGCCTGACAGATGGGCGAAAGTGGTGGCTAGCGATGGACAATATTTTTCTTAAGGTATTTATGTATTTTGTGTTTGTACTACAGCTTCAATGTGTGCGTACCAACCGCACGAATTAATTCCTAGACCAAATAGTAAATTCTGAAAGTAACAGAATTCAGCCATTTTCGGTTTCAATGTTGATCACGATAGAACAAAAACGATAATAAATAGTAAGAAGCAGTTTTCGGCAAATGATAAGGCGTTTGAGGAGTAACTTTCATTTTCGTGCTTAACGCCCTAGTAAAAAGGAAGTGTAGAAATCACCTATAACTTCCGCTTTCAATTTAATTTACATAGACCATAAAGTATAAGATATAGGGAGAAGCAGTTTTATGGATTCAATTTAACGTTGTGGGAACAGGTAAGTTATTATCTCTCTTAAACTCCAAACCCGAAGTAGCAAAACCCAACTACTTCCGGTTTTAGTGTCGATCGCAATAGGTTATAAAAGATAACAGATAAGGAGAAGCGATTTTATATAATCATTTAGTGTCCCGAGAATATGTTCTATCTCGACTCTAACCTTTATACTAAAAGCAGAAGTGGCAGATATCAATCACTTCCGGTTATAAATTGAGTGTTATAGATTGGAGAGCTAGAAGGGATTTTATGTAATTCATTAATTACCCCAAGAGTGTATTCCATCTCGACAGTAATCTCTCTATTAATGCCAGAAGTGAAAGAAATATGATAGCAATTCCGGTATCCGTATTAATTAAGAACATATTACGTCATCCTCTTTACGGTTTTTACTAGGGTTTATTTTTAAATTAAATACTAGACGGATGTTTACTAAATTTTGCGACCTACTAGCACATTTCCTACGGGATAAGTACTGGTATATTCTGTGGTCAAACTCGCTAAGAATAGGGTGGACACGGGTTGCGTTTCATACCTTATTTCTCGATAGCTACTTAATTAGCCACCAACATTTTCTTTATAACTATTGGCCGAATCGGAACAAAATTCGCTGGTGGGCAGCCCTCAACCTAATTAAGATCTCTACATTTGCTAGCCGAGCTTGGCCAAGTTTTCGGCTTGATTTGCGTGTCGTAATTTATTTCTCGGTAATCTCTTTTCAGATCCAATCTAAAGGATTTGCCATTGCAGAAATCCCCTCGTCCCTATTTATCGATTTTGCTTTATAGTGTTCAACGTAAAGCCAAAAATGGTTTATTTCTACCACTTTCGGTTGGTAACGAAATGAGATTAAAGGTATTCTTGCAATGCATAATCGATTGCCGAAAACCGTTTTCGTTTTATAGTGGTCAATGTTAAAACTTGGAAATGGTTTATTTCTACCTCTTTCGGTTTATGGATGACTTCAATTAACTAGCTCCTCCGAAATAATTACCCTACCCATAGTTTGCAAAAAAAAAAAATTAAAAATTTGCTTTCGTTCAAGAGCTAACGTTCGCAGTAACTTAGTCCCTGCAGCTGTTTGATTTATTATTATTATTATTATTATTATTATTATTATTATTATTATTATTATTATTATTATTATTATTATTATTATTATTATTATTATTATTATTATTTTGTATTCTACCTGCTGGCAGGTACTAGGACTAATGGGAGATGAGAGTGTGATTGTGTGTTTTCTTGGGTTCTGGTCTGGAATTTCTTCTTTCACCTTTCTCGATCTTCAGCTTCCTCTTTTAATTCCCAGTATTTGATTCCATTTTTCCAATCATCGACCAACTGCATTCTTCTTCTTAGTATTCCTTTCTTAACTTCCATCTCTTACTTTCAACTTTTCTCTTCGTCAGTGGGTTGAGAAGTGGCTAATACGTCTTAATCTGGCTCCTTATCATTATTACCAGGCTGCAGTTTCCTCTTATAATTTTAGAATACAATTTTTAATAAATTGAATTATTATTATTATTATTATTATTATTATTATTATTATTATTATTATTATTATTATTATTATTATTATTATTATTATTTTTATTATTGAGTCCATGTTCTGTTATTCTTTTAAATGTTAGAGGAAAGGTTCACTTTTTCTACAGTCTCACTTTATCTACAATGGTACTTCCGTATTATACTTAATGTTTAGTTAACTCAAGAAGAAGCGGATCTAGTTGTGTGAATCCTCTATTTCATGTTAGCCTTCCGTGATCATTTAGCACAGTTCAGAGGGGTAATTTAACAGAGGTCCAATGTTCTTATAGATCATTCGTTGTAGCGTTATAAAGTAGGAAATGATACAAGACGCTGTTTTCTAAATTAAAGTTTTTTGATTCTCTAGAGCAATTGTTCCAACATTTTTAACAAGCACCTACATTCTAAAACCCAACATCACGCCTACATCATTCGCGCATGTCTTTGTCCGTCTCTTCAATTTCAGTTGCAGCATTGTATTCTCAAATCATCAGTAATAGCAACAAAAATAATAACAATAATATCAATAATCTATGCTCGAAATAAGACAATATAAGTGAGTTACTCATTATCTACCAGACCATAATACTATAATTAGCAAGAATACTCTATTTGGGAAAGCAAGGGATAAAGAAGGATTTTTTAAAAATAGGTATCCTTAGGAGCGTAAATAGAATAGTGTATCTTGCTAATCCCTGAAGTAAAGAAAATGAGACTAGGCATATAAACTAACCATTAAAACTAACTGAACATGTTTCTCACAGTTTCTGAAAATTCCACAAATAAACAAGAAAGGAGTAGTGCCTCTATCATTAATTTTTCAACTGTATTTTATTTCGCTTATTTTTAGAAAATGATAAATGTAATAATTCTTTATATTGGAGACGTGAAATTTCAAAATTAAACTCAATTAAAAACAAACCAATACATGTTTATCTTTTCCGAAAATTCTGTTCTAAGAGAAGGGTGGAGGATAGTGTCTACCTAATAAAATTTCTGCATTTGGCTTTGATTTCTTAACTAAAAATAACTGAAAGAATGTTTCCGGAAATTCCCCTCTTAAAGATGGAGAAAAGAGATGATTATTAAAATTTACCACTATTTATTCAGAAAATGTCATGAAATGTGAAATTCCCTTAAATTCGAAATGTGAAATTTAGTATAACAACTCTGAACTAAAAAGAAAGGAATACGAATTTTTGCAGATTTATCTCGTGATTGTTTTTTCTAAGTGATGCTCTCAGATAGTAATACTTTTTCCTCCAAATGGAGGAATATCCTGGCATGTTATGTTTTCGGGCATGTATTTGCTGTCATGTTGGTTGTCCAACTATCAGACATACAGTGAAACTATTCTGCTACTGGAAAAAGCTATCATTTCTTATGTATCCAACCTCCACTTTTTACAGTCGCTGACTCTACCATGAAACACCCGTATGGTACAGATTGTACCATGGGATCCCCAGAGGGTTAAAGATGGAGAAAAGAGATGATTTCTATAATATTAAATTTTACCACTATTTATTCAGAAAATGGCATGTATTGTGAAATTCGTTTAAATTCGAAATATGAAATTTAGAATACCAGCTCTAAACTAAAAGGAATGGAATAAGTATTTCAGAGTTTTCGAAATTCTCCTTTTAAGCAGAAGGAGGGAGAAATTAATTAATTTATTTCTCGATATTCAAATCGGCGTTCGCTATCTCATCATCATAGAATGTTCGAGGAGAATTACAGAACATATTTATTACTACTCTAGAGCATGGTTCCATCATATCACTTTCACTGAAATGCGTGTCCTAAGGGGAGGGGTCAAGGTCTAAAATATTTGCTAAAAATACAGTATCTTACAAACCTCTCGTATAAGAAGATGAAATTTAATATAAAAAACAAGTACACATGCAACCCAGCGTTGTAGGAAATTCCACGTCCGTCTCATCTCATGAAAAATGATTGAGAATTTTAGAACCTAGTTAGCACTTGGCTGAAGCCATTTTTAACCATGTCAGTTTCAATTAAAATTCGTATCCAAAGAGGGTGGAGGAGTTAACATATACGGCGAAAATTAAATATCCTCCAAGCCAAGGAGATGAAAGTAGGTATATAAACTTTTTACTTAACGAGGTCACCATGTGGACATGTCCAAGCGTTTTTAAAAATTCTGCTTCGAAAAGAAGTTACAGGGTAGCAAATTGTTTGAAAGATTTGAAATTAATTTTTAAACATATTTAGCACGTTGGACATTTCTATTTTATTAACTCATTTTGAGGAAAAGAATCGTCAAAGCAGAAGAGAATTTAGGTTTCCTGCAACGAATAAACACTGCATCGTATGAAACACACTTTTGCACATGGCCAAGCTGAGGGTTTTATTTAACTTTTGTTCAAATAAGTTACGTAACGGGGAACGGGTGATCAAAGATAACTTTCAAATATTTCCCATAAACTTATTCTACCCGTACGAAGAAGGGCTTGCATATAATAATAGTAAATAATAATAGCCATTTTCTCACAAATTTATATTTATTTGCAGCAAGACTCCTGCATGGCATTGTAGTGCAGTGGAATATTATATTTTACCTGTTTTGTCCTTAATGAAACCACAGTTCATACATAATAGTTATTTCGTGTTTAAATTATATTAAATTTAATGTTTCTTACAACATTCGTAATATTTCTAATTTTAAATTTAGTTCTGTCAGAGACTCGCACCCCTAGATTAGGAGCCACTGCTCTAGGGACTATTTAGAAAATTTGAATTTACACCTACACAGGATTTGTGATGTCGGGTACCATAAAGAATTTTTTTAAAAAACTCACGAATAGAGGCGCAATTGGGGTGAGAGGTCTTTTAATAAGATATCCTTATCTCCGAAAGGTATAGGACAGGGAACATAAAATTTGGTATTTGGATTTCCAATTTAAAATAATTTAACACTTGTTTTAGCATTTCTTCTATATCTTAGTAATAAAAGGGAAGGAAAAGGTGAGAATAGGAATTATTACTCATATAATAGCATATTGGTATCTCAGGATCTCTGAAAGTTACAAAAATGAAATTTGGCATTAGGACTTCTCATTTAAAAAAAATATCTTAAAGGCTGTAAACAGAACCACCGAATATTTTTCAATTAAAACTGAAACCAGAAGTTGTAGTAGATATCTAGTGTTATAGACTAGTGCTTAGAGTGGAGATGGAATATATTCTAGGGACGCTTAATCGAACACAAACAAAGTGCCTATCTATTGCCGTTTGTCATATACAGTCTTGTTCAAGAAAACTTTGCCACTCACCTCTCTTTGAAAAGGCCCTTAGTCTTACCTACAGTTAGAATAAAATCGAACAAATTTCAATTTTGTTTGGTGGATTAAGAAGTTTATTTATAGCCACAGCATTATAATTTTCTTTTGCGGTTGCAAGAATATCATCTTTCATAGCAGGGTGAGTGGTCAAACAATGAACGTTAAAACCGGAAGTGGTTGATTTCTAATAATTACGTTTGATTACAGGGTAAAAGAAGAGATGGTACCTCTTTTAAGAACACGAACTCATTTAAAAGAAAAACTCTTCTTGCTGTCTCTTATAGGTCATGTTCTGTGTATATTACATTTAATCTGGAAGTGAAACTGGATTACCAG
This sequence comes from Thermobia domestica, assembly GCF_964235325.1. Classification (NCBI taxonomy): domain Eukaryota; kingdom Metazoa; phylum Arthropoda; class Insecta; order Zygentoma; family Lepismatidae; genus Thermobia; species Thermobia domestica. Next base: position 230,359,729 of record NC_137456.1, read on the forward strand.
GGTGTCTATCGGTCAAAAAGGTATTTACAAAAGTCTCGAAGTCAGAAAACGGTCATGAAAGTGAAGAATAAGTCACGAAATTTTGCTTTTGGGTAACGATTCATTTTTTCTGTACAAACATCAGTACATACTGGAAACTTTTGTTCTATAAAATGTCAAAAATCACAACAAAAAACGCCTATGGTTTTAGACGCTACCAAATCACAAGTAAGGCACGCTTCTATCACGTGCATGAAAATTGGCCCAAGTCGCACTTAAATTCGCTTTTGAGAATGTTACTAAATTTAATGTTTTGTTAAAGAAAAAGGCATGTAATTTCATTTTGGAATTTTAGTAGACACCCTGTCATTTCTGACTTTATTAGAGTGCTTAGATAGAAAAAATGAATTCTTGCGATGCTCAGTCGATTGTCGAAAACAGCTTCTCGCTATCTATTACAGCTTTTGCTCCACCGTAATAAAAAGAAAACCAAAAATTGTTGATTTCTACCGCGTCTTCTCTTATCAAAGTGATAGAAATGAAAGGTCTTCTTGGAATAATTTAGTCGATTTCCGAGAACTGCTTCTCACTATATATTACGGTTTTTCTCCGTTCAATATTAAAGCGGGAACTAGTTTATTTCTGCCACTTTATATTTCAAATCGATGTTAAATCGACTGCCGGAAACCGTTTCTTGATTTCTACCACTCCTGGTTTCTGATCCACAACCTCCTGGTTTATGATTCTCTACTAATGAACTCTTTCGAGATAATTACTTTAGCTATCAATTGCAAAAAACAGAAGGCAAATCAGTTTCGTTCAAGGGTTTCATGCGGAGTAACGGACGGGATGGACCAAAGTACTAACTGTACAATATTTTTATATTTCTTACTCTGTAATCCCAATAATTACATACATATTTCAGCGTTTTTGATTGTGATCCAAAAGGGAAAAAAATGGTTTGGAAGAGAATGAGGGTGGATATTACAATTATTATAATACAAGGTGTTTATATCTCCGGATCTCGTAAAGTTGAAGACATGAAACGTGGTACTGATCTGAAATTGTTATGCTTCCAGATATATAAAGTGCAAGGACATAGGCCGAATAAACACGGTGGCGTGGGAACAAAGACCCCTGGTATTTCAACTGCAATTCAGTATGCTCGCAGGTATGTGAGGTGCGAAGCCGTAAGCCAAGCAAACACTATTGATTGCAATTATGAGATGCTAAGCGTTAGACCGAACAAATTTGTGTGTCTGACTTCAGCGAGACGAAGGCTTGGTTCAATAAACTCTGACGAAGACACTAAGAAGACTCACACAATATTTTGTTAATTAATAATGAAATAGGAAGTGATAGTAGATTTATACCACTTCCGGTGTTAGTAGAGGGATTGGATTGGTGACACAATTATATTCTAGAGATGTTTAATTAATTGCCGAAAACTGGGTTCTGCTATCTACTTCCGTATAGAGGTTCATATCTACCAATTCCAGTTTTAGAAAAGGATGAAGGATGAAGATGAAGTGTATTCTTAGTCGATCGTAGAAAAGCGTGTTACGGTTTCTGCTCCGCAGTGATCAAAGTTAAAATCAGAAAGGGTTGATGTCTACCACTTCCGTTTTATGTATAGGATGAAGGATGGAGATGAGAACGGACCATTAATCGATTATGGAAAACAGCGTTTTGTTATCTATTACAAATCTTCTTCCCTAGCAATCAACTTTATAAACAGGAAATAGTTCATCACTACCACTTCCTGTTTCAGCTGTAGGTTAAGAACAGAGATAATATGCATTCTTATTACGCTTAATCGATTTTCAGAAACAGCTTCTAGCTCCTTACTAAGGTCTTTTGCTTTACAGTGATCAATCTTAAACCGGAAGTAGTTGATTTTTGTCACTTTCAGTTCAAGATTCACCTAAATTAATTTTACATTTTTCCTACATAATTATGTAACACTTGGTTTAATTCCAACTAAACTTGATACATATATGTCTTACAATCTGTAAAGAAATACTCAAAATGATAGGGGACCCCTATCATCCTAAGGAGTGGCAATGCGTGAGCTGACATTTGAAAAATAATTGTAATGATCGATATTCATGTTGAGTCCATAGTTTTCGGGTCTGTCCCTGATATGGATAATGACTGTATCCATGAAGTTTAAGTTCATCCCTGAAGAATCGGGAAGAGTGACATTTTAAAGGTAATCCAAAATGACGGATATTAAAAGCGAATCCATAGTTCTCATTAGTACTAAGAAGAATAGTGGTACTTTTAATACAATTTAAAAAGAACTTAGAATGCAACTTTTAAATTTAATTAATGTAAACTTACGCATTAAGAAAAAATAGACTATTTGTCATCCAAAGTTGTAGATGCGACTGTAGAATTTTTAATATTATTTTTAAAGTATACTTTTAAAGTAGCACCACGACATGGGATGGAGAAAGAGTGAAATATTTCTGGCGTTTTCAACATATTCTTAAACGTTTATAAAGATTTTGTTAAGATTTTCTTAGAATTTTAATTTAAGTACACACATATTGCAACTACACACAACTTGTAAGATGTAAATACAACTTATTTTGAAGAGACTCGAAAATGTTGACGCCATTTCCGTTATTCTAGTAGCCAGCACGCGCGCCTTTCGTGCACGTAGTCACACGTTCGATTCCCAGTGGAAGTCTCTTACAAAATCTGGACGATTACTGTGTTTGAATTTTATCATAATCTTGGAGTCTACGTCACATATAACCTCGATGCAGAAAGGGAATCCTAAACTTAAATAATCCGGACCCCCTACCCCCTGGCTACGTGCCTGAGTATAGATTACAGATTTTCTCGTGGAAGAATTTCATTACTCTAGAGGTGAAAATAAGTACTGCAAAAATACATGTAATCCATATTGAGCACGATAGGAGACAATTTTCATTTCAGATTTTCCAGTGCCGGGGGATTGAATAAACGATGGTTGAATATAGTACTGTGAAAATTCTGGTAAATCAGATTGAGAACGCTCGGGAAATGCCCTGGAGAGAATTTCGAAGCTCTAGGCCCAAGAGCCACCTCTATAATCATCATTGACTGCCATTTCAATAATATATTTTATGGTTTTACGTCCGTGTTCCCACGCTTTCCTTCCCACTCCAACAGGATACTTGATGCTTTCTGTATTCCAAATTATTGTGCTAGTTTTCTGCCGAAACCTTGAGTTTTGTACTCTCATCGTTTTCGAGTTAGTTAATTATTTATGAGGCTTATGAGACTATGATGTCTTATGAGACCTGGTGAGTCGAGGTTATGAGACTTAGACTCGAAGATTATGATCAAATTCAAACGCAGCAATCGTACAAATGTTGTAAGAGACTTACACTGAGAATCGGACGTGTGACTTCGTGCACGAAGGCGCGGGTGCTAGCTACTAGAACAACGGAAATGGCGTCAGCATTTTTGAGTCTCTTGAAAATTAAGATGTATTTACATCTTACAAGTTGTGTGTACTTGCAATATAAGAAACAAACATAAATTAAAATTCTAAGAAAATCTTAACATAATCTTTGTAAACGTTTAAGAATATGTTGAAAAGGCCAAAAATCTCTTAGTCTCTGTTCCTCCCATGTCGGGGTGCTATTTAAGAAGTATACTTTAACAATAATAAAAATAATAATAATAAAAAACTCTAGAGTCGCACCTACAACTTTGGATGGCAAATAGTCTAGTTTTTCTTAATGCATAAGTTTACATTAAATAAATTAAAAAGTTGCATTCTAAGTTATTTTTAAATTGTATTAAAAGTACCACTATTCGTCTTAGTACTAATGAGAACTATGGATTCGCCTTTAATATCAGTCATTTTCGATTACTTTTAAAATGACACTCTTCCCGATTGTTCAGGGATGAACTTGAACGGCATAGAGAGAGTCATTATCCATATCAGAGACTGACCCGAAAACTGTGGATTCAACACGAATATCGATCATTACAATTATTTTTAAAATTTCAGCTCTCCCATACCCACTCCTTAGGATGCTAGGGGTCCCCTATCATTGTGAGTATTTCTTTCCAGATTGTAAGACATATATGTATCAAATTTAGTTCGAATTAAACCAAGTGTTCCATAATTATGTAGAAAAAAAAGTTTTAAAATTAATGGAGGTGACTTTTGAACTGGAAATGGGAGAAATCAACGACTTCCGGTTTAAGATTGATCACTGTAGAACAAAAGACGTTAGTAGAAAGCTAGAAGCACTTCCTAATCTGAATTCGCAAATTATGAGAGCTCCTCCGTGGCTATATAGTCAGCGTAAGCGTCGTCGGTGCGGGGCGCCCTGTTCGATTCTAGGCTGGATCTCATGCGGTTCTGGTTCTACTTCTCATATAGGCTCGCTAAACTTATCGAACCTGATGCCTTTCGAACCGAAAACTGATTAAGCGTCCTAAGAATGCATATTATCTATTTTCTTAACCTACAGCTAAAACAGGAAGTGGTAGTGATTAACTAATTCCTGTTTATAAAGTTGATTGGTAGGGAAGAAGAACTGTACTAGATAACAAAACGCTGTTTTCCATAATCGATTACCCGACCGTTCTCATCTCCATCCTTAATCTTATACTAAAACCGGAAGTGGTAGACATCAACCCATTCCTGTTTTAACTTTGATCACTGCAGAGTAGAAACCGTAACCCGATTTTCTACAATTGACTAAGAATACACTTCATCTTCATCCTTTACCCTCTTCTAAAACTGGAATTGGTAGATATCAACCTCTATACGGAAGTAGAATGCAAGACGCAGTTTTCGGCAATCAATTAAGCATCCCGAGAATATAATTGTGTCACCAATCTAATCCCTCTACTAACACCGGAAGTGGTATAAATCTACTATCACTTCCTATTTCATTATTAATTAACAAAATATTGTGTGAGACTCCTTAGTATCTTCATCAGAGTTTATTCAATACAATCCTTTGTCTCACTGAAGGCTTTGCCTTCAGACCTGTAAATTTGTTCGGGCTAACGCTTTGTATCTCAAACCTGCAATCAACAGTGTTTACTCGGCTTACGGCCTCGCACCTCACATACCTGCAAGTATACTGAATTGCAGTTGAAATACCTGGGGACTTTGTTCCCAGGCCAACGTGTTTGTTCGGACAATGGCAATTTATATATCTGGTAGAATACCAATTTCAGTTAAAATATCACGTTTCATGTCTTCAACTTTACGAGACCCCGAGATATAAAAATCTTACTGTAATAATAATTATAATATCCACCTCTGTTCTCTTCCAAACCCTCTTCTTCCCTTCTAGATCACAATCAAAAACGCTGAAATATGTATGTAATTATTGGGATTACAGAGTAAGAAATATAAAAATATTATACAGTTAATACTTTGGTCCATCCCGTCCGTTACTCCGCATGAAACTCTTGAACGAAACTAAATTTGCCTTCTGTTTTTTGCAATTGATAGCTAGAGTAATTATCTCGAAAGAGTTCGTTAGTAGAGGATCAGAAACCAGGAGGTTATGGATCAGAAACCAGGAGTGGTAGAAATCAACCACTTTTGCTTTTAACGTTGATTCTGTAAACCAAAAAGGGTAATAGATAGCAAGAAACGGTTTCCGGCAGTCAATTTAGCATCCCAAGAATACCTTTCAACTCCATCCTTAATGCTGTATTGAAATATAAAGTGGCAGAAATAACTGGTTCCCGCTTTAACATTGAATGGGAAAAACCGCAATATATAGCGTGAAGCAGTTCTGGGAAATCGACTAAATTATTCCAAGAACACCTTTCATTTCTATCCTTAACACTATCCTTAAATGACAGGGTGTCTACAAAAATTCCAAAATTAAATTTCATGACCCTTTCTTTAACAAAACATTAAATTTAGTAACATTCTCAAAAGCGAATTTAAATGCGACTTGAGTCAATTTTCATCACGTGATAGAAGCGTGCTTTACTTCTAATTTGGTAGCGTCTGAAACCATAGACGTTTTTGGTGGTGAATTTTGACATTTTATAGAACAACTGTTTCCAGTATTTACTTATATTTGTACAGATAAAATGAATCGCGACACAAAAGCAAAATTTCGTGACTTTCCTGACCGTTTTCTGATTTTGTGATTTTTTTAAATGCCTTTCGTGACCGATAGACACCCTGGTAATACAGTATCACTTCAACTTTCAATGTATTATACACAGAACATGACCTATAAGAGACAGCGAGAAGAGTTGTTTTAAATGAGTTCGTTTTCTTAAAAGAGGTACCATCTCTTCTTTTACCCTGTAATCAAACGTAATTATTAGAAATCAACCACTTATGGTTTTAACGTTCATCGTTGTACAGTCTTGTTCATGAAATCTTGACCACTCACCCTGCTATGAAAGATGATATTCTTGCAACGGCAAAAGGAAATTATAATGCTGTGGCTATAAATAAACTTCTTAATTCACCAAACAAAATTCACATGTAATTGATTTAATTCTAACTGTAGATAAGACTACAGGCCTTTTCAAAGAGATGTGAGTGGCGAAGTTTTCTTGAACAAGACTGTATATGACAAACGGCAATAGATGGGCACGGTTTTTGTTTTCGATTAAGCGTCCTTACAATATATTCCATCTCCACTCTAATCACTAGTCTATAACACTAAGTGGTAGATATCTACTACAACTTCTGGTTTCAGTTTTGAGTGAAAAATATTGGGTTGTCCTGTTTACTGTCTTTAAGAGATTTTTTTTAAGTGAGAAGACCTAAAGCCAAATTTCATGTTTGTAACTTTCAGAGATTCTGAGATACCGATATGCTATTATATGAGTAATAATTCCTATTCTCGTTTTTTGCTTCCCCTTTATTACTAAGATATAAAAGAAATGCTAAAACATGTGTTAAATTATTTTAAAATGGAAATCCAAATACCAAATTTTAACCTTCTTACATCCCTGGGGTCCATTTTGACTCAAAGCTATTTTTCAACTTGATTATCTCGGTCATTGTGTGAGTTGTGATCATCATACCTCGTGACTTTTAGTTATTTTACTAAATATGTGTTTTGTAAAAATTTCGATTCAAAACTCCATCCTGTTACGTCATACAAGAAAAAGTAACACATAAGTTCCTTGGGTCCATTTAGACCCATTAGTTCAATGAATATCTAAGTGACTGAAAAATCATTATTGAATTGATTTCTGATGATAATAACTTCACAAAACAATGCAAAAATTATTATTATTGTTATTTTATTACTAGTTATTGCACTCACCGAAAATAATTTAGTTTCTTCCAGTATACTGTACTGGCAAAATTGTCTAGTTTTTTCAGATACCTTGTACTGGAAACATTGTTTAATTTCATTTTGGGTTTGTTGTAATTCGTGGCATTGCTTGTGCCCTCGCTGTGGACTAATTACAGTCAATTTTGGTGTCTTATGCTTTGACACCAGAAGAATTATCTTTCTTACTTTTCTGACGATGAAGAAGTGTCATCTGAAGCCAAGGATCATTATCAATGTAGGATTCTTTGCCTTAGTCTTCTCTGTCTGATGAAGATTCTTGGAAAGCTCTGATTGAATACTACATCAAGATCTCTCTCTTGTCTAAGTGGTTAGCGTATGCGCCTTTGGGGTGGGAGACCCGTGTACTATTGCTGGCGGGAGCTCACGTGGTTTGGATTCCACGTTAATCAGTAGGTCCATGTCTCATACAGCCTCGGTGCTGAAAGAGACGCTAAACTAAAATCAACTCAACTGAAAACTATATCGAACAAATAATAATATGCTAAGAACAAGTGCAGTCCAAGAAATCGTAGATCGTTCCGTGTAGATACACTGGAGGAGTGTTCATCAAACAACGAGTAGCCCTGATGTTCCGAGGCAAAGAGATATGTGCCACATGTGAAAGGGAGCAGCCAACAAAAAAATACCACCAAATAAGATTGTGAAACAAATTTATTAGTAAGAGACATTTCAATCAAATTTGTGAGCAATGTCAAAAGCAGTAAAATGGGTGTTCACATGTTTCAAGTAGCATAAAAGAAAACACTAATTCACGTGGATTTTGTACTCAGAGGTTTTCAATAAAAGTTAACACGAATGCATGACCTAACCTAACCAAAGTAATCTAAATAAAACATGCTTGCAGCAGAACATTGTAAGTCAAAACGTGTATGTGTATCTATCTATCTATCTATCTATCTATCTATCTATCTATCTATCTATCTATCTATCTATCTATCTATATATATATATATATATATATATATATATATATATATATATATATATATATGTATGTATATATATATATATATATATATATATATATATATGTGTGTGTGTGTGTGTGTGTGTGTGTTATGTTTTACTGTTCTAGATGCAAGGTCATCTCTGGCATATTAAATTTCGGTCAATAATAAAACAATTGTACAGTTATTTCTAAATATTTGAAAACGACAGGAAAATATATCATGTATTTAAAATGTATACGAAGCCGAGGACATCCCCTCACCAGTGACACTTTTCTAGATTTGACCAATCTTTTGTTATATTTGACACAAGCCAGTCATAATAATATTGCATGTACAAATGCGGTGTAAGCTACAAATAGAAACAAAAATCAATGGGTCCAGAAAAACTTATGTGTATACCAAAATCGAGGGACATACAAGGGTTAAGTTCCCAGGCCTATACCTTTCGGAGATAAGGGTATCTTATTAAAATAACTCTCACTCCAATTCCTCCTCTTTTCCTAAATTATCAAAAATGTTTCTTAGTGGTACCCCACGTCACAAATCCTATGTAGGAGTAAATTCAAAGTTTGTAGGTAGTCCCTAGTAGAGTGGTTCCTAATCTAGGGGTGCGAGTCTTCAACGAAACTAAATTTGAAATTAGAAAGATTACGAATGTTGTAAGAAACATTAAATTAAATATAATTTAAACACGAAATAACTATTGTGTAAGAACTGTGGTTTCCTTAAGGACAAAACTGGTAAAATATAATATTCCACTGCACTACAATGCCATGAAGGAGTCTTGCTGCAAATAAATATAAATTTGTGAGAATATGGCTATTATTATTTACTATTATTATATGCAAGCCCGTTCTTCATACGGGTAGAATAAGTTTATGGGGAATATTTGAAAATTATATTTGATGACCCCTTCCCCGTTACGTAACTTATTTGAACAAAAGTGAAATAAAACCCCTAGCTCGACCATGTTCAAAAGTGTGTTTCATACGATGCAGTATTTATTCTTTGCAAGAAATCTAAATTATCTTCTGCTTTTACTATTCTTTCTTCTAAATGAGTTGATAAAATAGAAATGTCCCACGTACTAAATATGTTTAACAATTAATTTCAGACGTTTCACACAATTTGTCACCCTGTAACTTCTTTTCGAAGCAGAATTTTTGAAAACGCTGGAGCATGTCCACATGGTGACCTCATTAAGTAAAAAGTTTATATACCTACTTTCTTCTCCTTGGCTTGAATGATATTTAATTTTCGCGGTATATATTAACTCCTCCACCCTCTTTGGGTACGAATTTTAATTGAAACTGACATGGTTAAAAAATGGCTTCAACCTAGTGCTAACTAGGTTCTAAAATTCTCAATAGTTTTTCATGAGATGAGATGAAAGTGCGATTTCCTAGGACGCTGGGTTGCATGTCTACTTGGTTTTTATATTAAATTTCATCTTCATTAATGAGAGATTTGTAAGATACTGTATTTTTAGCAAACATTTCAGACCTCTCCCCTTAGGATACGCATTTCAGTGAAAGCGATATGATGAAACCATGTTCTAGAGTAGTTCTAAATATGTTCTGTAATTCTCCTCGAACTTTCTATGATGATGAGATAGCGAACGCCGATTTGAATGTCGAGAAATATGTGAAATTATTTCTCCTTCCTTCTGCTTAAAAGGAGAACTGCGAAAACTGTGAAATACTTATTCCATTCTTTTTAGTTTAGAGCTGGTATTCTAAATTTCATATTTCGAATTTAATCGAATTTCACATTACATGCCATTTTCTGAATAAATAGTGGTAAAATTTAATATTATAGAAATCATCTCTTTTCTCCATCTTTAACCCTCTGGGGATCCCATGGTACAATCTGTACCATACGGGATGTTTCATGGTACATTGCGTTATAACTTTCCTATTTGAGCATTTTCGTCCGTTTTTTTTTTTTTTTTTTTTTTGTTTGTTTTTCAAGTCCAGAGGCATTATAGAAGACATTACGTATGGTTTCTCACCTTCCTGCGTCGAGACATAAGAGACGTGATGACATCATAATTCTAAAATATATATTTTCGTGTAATATTTTTTGGGGGGTTTATGTAAAGTATTTTTGGCGGGCCTATTTTTGCACGTAGTTTGAAATTTTGAACAAACATGCAGTCCACCGAGTAGTATTTACCAGATTTTTTTCAGATTTCTGCGCTAAAACAGGGGGGAAACAAAGGGGCTAAAAGTTGAAAAAGGGATATTTTGACCCAAAAAATCCCGTTTTTCCTTATTTTCCGCCTTAGATACATGATGGAGAGACGTGAGTCATACCGTATGAAAGGCAGTTTTATTCTGAAGAGAATGATGTGCGACAAATGGCCCTAGAGTAATTAGGAAAGTGTCAGGGAATTTTTATCAAAATATATTTCTGTATAGGGGAATTTTGGACATTTTCGGTATTATTTTTTGTGGGCTTATTTTTGCACCTAGAAGATTGAAGTTGCGCAAAAACATTCAGTCCACCGAGTAGTATTTACCAGATCTTTTTTCAGATTTCTGCGTTAAAACGGGGGTACAGAGGGGCTAATCATTGAAAAAGGGAAATTTTTATCAAAAAATCCCTTTCACGGGATTTTTCCGCCTTAGATACATGATGGGGACAAGTGAATGATACCGCCTGAAGGGCAGTTCGATTTTGAAGAGAATGATAGGCGAAACATGACCCTAGGGTAATTAGGTATGTCTCAGGGAATGTTTAAAAATTTCCCTCTGTATACGGGAATATAGGACATTCTCGGTATATGTTTTTTTGGCGGGCTTACTTTTGCACCTGGAAAATTGGAATTGTGCATAAACATTCAGCCCACCGAGTAGTATTTACCAAATATTTTTCAGATCTCTGCGATAAAGCAAGGGGGTCCAGGGGGGCTAAAAGTTGAAAAAAGGATATTTTTACCCCAAAAATCCCGTTTTTCCTCATTTTCCCGCCTTAGATACGTGATGGAGACACGTGAGTCATACCGCCTGAAAGGCAGTTCGTGTGTGAAGAGAATGATGGTAGAAACAGGACACTAGGGTAATTAGCGATGTCTCAGGAAATATTTTACCTGAGATCATGGTGTTTTAAGGTAATTTGGGGCATGGTGGGAATTCCTGATAAACTTTCTCCCGCCCTTGGTATTCAGGATAGAAACTTTTAATTTGGCACACACATGCAACCTACCAAGTACTATTTATCAGATTTTTTGGATGGCTAAATTCACACAGGGCCGCTCTAGAGGGGCCCAAAATGCTTGGAAAAAACTCCCTCCGAAAGTTTCCCATTGACATCATTTTTCCCGCTGCTGGTATATGGTATGAGCATGCAAGTGGTACCATTTGAAAGCCAGCTCTATTCTAAAGAGAATGAGGTATGAACCATGATCCTAGGATAAATAGTGACGGTGTAGTAGCTACTTGACTGAAAGTCTAAAAAATAGCCCGAAAACTCCGGATCCGGAAAGTGTTAAGAGGGGAATTTCCGGAAACATACGTTCAATTATTTTAGTTAAGAAGTCAGATACCAATTTCACACCTCAAACGTGAGCAAATGCAGAAATTTTAATAGGTAGACACTATCCTCCATCCTTGCTTAGAACAGAATTTTCGGAATAGCTAAACATGTATTGGTTTGTTTTTAATTGAGTTTCATATTGAAATTTCACGTCTCCAATATAAAGAATTATAACACTTATCATTTTCTAAAAATAAACGAAATAAAATAAAGTTGAAAAATTTATGTTATAGGCACTACTCCTTTCTTGTTTAGGTGTGGAATTTTCAGAAACTGTGAGAAACATGTTCAGTTATTTTTAATGGTTAGTTTATATGCCTAGTTTCATCTTCTTTACTTGAGGGTTTAGCAAGGTACACTATCTTATTTACGGCCCTAGAGATACATATTTTAAAAATTCCTTCTTTATCTCTTGCTTTCGTCAAAAAGAGTATTCTTGCTAATTACAGTATTATGGCTTGGTCGATAATGAGTAACTTACTAACATTGTCTTATATACATAATAGATTATTGATATTATTGTTATAATTTTTGTTGCTATTACCGATCATTTGAGAATACAATTCTGCAACTAAAATTGCAGAGACGGACAAAGACATGCGCGAATGATGTGGGCGTGAAGTATGTAGGGTTTAAGAATTGGGCGCTTGTTAAAATTGTTGGAACAGTTGCCGTAGAGGATCACAAAGCTTTAATTTAGAAAAATATCTGTGCACAATTTCGTTCACTTCGGCCCAATTGTTTTTGCCTTTCGGGCGTCAACTTTCAAAATTTTGGGTGGGGGGTTTGACCTCATAAAACAGTTATACCACAGGAAATAAAAATACAATTATTCGTTTACTTTATGTGTAGTATCTACCTGTCAAATTTTATCCAAATCGGAGTATTACACTTGGGAAGTGTTACAGTGTTACTTGTCAGTCATTGTAGATTTTTCTCCCTATTCCCCATCAGTAAGAAATTGTCTGACAAGTAAAGGGTCCAAATGGATGAATTGAGTTTCGGGATGAGAAGTAGTGCGACTGATAGTGGATGTGGAAATATGTGTATGTGCAAAGTAATAAGGGCTGAGCGTCACAAGAAACGGAGAGTGTCAAAATTGATGTTGGAAAGGCTATGCTACCTTACTGAAATACATCAAATAAACTGTTGAATCGTAAAAATAATGAAAGATAGACAATGCAAATGCTGTTAGTTTCACATATTGACAAAAGAAGAATGAGCAGATTACATCACGAACCTCTGGCGCCATCTTGAAATCCGCTATTTTGAAATCTGTTATAATTTTGGAAATGAAAAGATGGTGATGTGATATATCGGTTAGAGCCAGCATGTTCTCACAAGTCAATTATGAGCTTTAGTGATCGTTATTTGTACTTAGTTGTTAAATTTAGTATAATCTTCATTTATATTTTCGAATTTCTAAGGGGCTGATACTCGTATGTTCAAAGTTTGGACTATCACGAAAACAGATGTAAATTGAAGGCAACCAAAGCCAGGAAAACTAACCTCGAAATATGATATCCAAATTGTATATTATTATATTTCACTGTCGAATATCAATTTTCACTGTTAGTTTTCTTGGTTTCTAGATATGTGAGTTATTTTTTGTCCATCATACGACTAATAATGCTAAAAGACTTAGAAATCGAATTTAGTTCGTACCTTAACATTTCTTACAATCAACGTACAATTGTAGTTTTCAGCCTTTCGAAACTTATGAGCCACATAGACTACTTCCTTCTTATAAATAATAGTATCAATAATACAACCTATTAAAAACTCCTATATCTTAACAGTAACCAACCGACAAACTGTAAGCAACCCCTGTAAAATGAAATGCAGATGATTATGCTCTTTACGCTACGAGAGATAACGATTAATGCAAGTGAAGGTTGATGGAGGATATGATGGACTAGAATGTGGAAGGAAATTGAAGTATCCCGAGAAACCCACATACAAGCTGATGGTGTCCACCATAAAATTTCTTGGCTGAGGGTCGAACCAGAGGCCCCACGTACCAGATGCAAGCTGTTTACCACTGAGTGACCGTGTCCTCCCCCAACCCCTAAGAGACCCAGGCATCTATTTAAGAACAACTTATAGAAAAACGTACTTACCATTTCCGCACAACTCGACGATTACCACATTCTGACCGTTTGTACTACTTGTAGGTTGGGTTATCACACTCAATATTTAGTATATCGATGCATATGTCAGAATCATAGTGTTTCCTCAAAAGTAGGGGCAGGGTGACTTACTGATAGAGCGCTTACTTCTGTCGAGGGATAGACCTCGTTCGATCCCAGACTATAAATTTTTGTAGTGGATACCATCGTACCCGTGAGATTTCTCGGGATTATCCTGTTTTATCCTACATTCTCATTTCACGAATTATTTCTCAAGAATTAGCTTCCATCTATTACAACTCCCTATTATTGGATCGGATTTCAGTTTAGCATCCCTTCGGTAGCAAAAGTATAGTCTGTCAGGAAAGTAAATGCACAACTATTTTTCGAGTCTGGCGTTCCTGCGCGATATCCGTGGAGAGTATGAGAATTAAATCAATCAAATGTTTACTGAGGGGCAAGAAGAAAATTCTAATCTAAATAAGTTATTGCAGAGGGGCACAAGCAGTGAATACGAGTAGTGCATAGCATAAATAAAGGACGACACCGAAAGAGAAAGCCAGAAACAGCTGTTAAACGAAGAAAAAAGAGTAAAAATTGTCGAAGTGGGAACATAAAAAAATACAAATACGGCGACAACTAAACGGTCATCTTGGTGTAGTGGTTAAGGTGCTGGCTTAATAATACAAAGGACGCCAGTTTGAATTTTCGGCAAGGACATTTTAAAATTTTCTTGTTAACAGCACATACAGCTCATGAGAGATGGTAAAAGAGGGCATATTTAGTCTTTCGTTGCAGTTATTATTGGTAATGTATATATTGATAATAAGTTTTATCTTTGCGTATTCCTTTTATTCTTGTCTTCATTTCGAAAGAGAAGAATATCTGAACAAATGCCTCTAAAATTCCTCTTATTTTGAATGTAAACGTCATTTGCAATTAGCAGAGAATAAAAATTGAACGTTTCGACGTAGCTGCAAAAAGAAAAAAAGGAAGTGGAGAGGTTCGAACCCATACTCATGCTTATTAATAATACAATCTCTACATGCCTTACACCTCTCGACCACGTTTCTACGTTAGCAAGTAAGAAACTTGTGTTTAGTTTAGGCTAGTCAATTTGTTTCGCAAAGAGGCCCGGTTTTGCTCTGACGCAGCACAGGGGCGAGGACGTAGCAAAACACTTTTTCTGTCTCCCTCTGTGTGTCTATTGATCTATCTATTTGTATATATTGAATGCTATTTGTGAATGCCATAACCACCCAAAATTTTCAGTGGATTGAGAGGAAACTTGGTACAAACATTAATTGTTGACATATCTTGGGTGAGTTCGTTAACAAGAATTATCATGAAATTGTTCAAAATGGCGGCCCTGCAAACTCTTAAAAAGTTCCAAGGGAACCAAATTTCGCCTATAAATAGGTATTCACAAAGTTTGAGTAACTTTTCCTCGTTTACTGAAATACTTGTGTGCAGTGACTTATACACTCTTTTATTGAAATATTCAACCCCATTAATCTCCTAAAGAAGGTTGACACCCTTTCGCTACGGTCAGGCTTTTTTTGCAGGAGGAGGGGGATATTTTCCTATCGGAATAAGATGATCGTTAGTGATGATACGAAATTACACATTGAAAGTGAAGTAACTTGTGAAACGGGTTATTTGAAAGAATAATGTAATAGACGTGTTTTCCCCTAACACACAGAACTGTAAATCATGCATTTCGAGTTCGAGAGAGTGAATGCCAAGGAGTGTTATTTGATTTGCTTCTTAGTAACACATTGCATTACAAATAAAAGTACGCAACATTAGTGGTAAGTAAAACAACAACAACAACAACAATAATAATAATAATAAAAATAATAATAATAATATTAATAATAATAATAATAATAATAATAATAATAATAATAATAATAATAATAATAATAATAATAATAATAATAGCTGTTGTTTGTGGCAGTGTAATATCTTCCTCAATTCTTCTTCAAACGTTATGATCGTAACGCCATATCTCGATTACAAACAAAATGTTAGCAATTTATATCGACAGAACGTGAAATTGTAAAGTGATGGGATCAACGTTGGACAGTATGCACTCATAGTACTCAGAAAAATAAGCGATTTCAATGCAAAATTAACGAATAATTGTCATGGGGAGTCATGGGGTCACGACACAGCCCTCTTTAGGCAGAATGTCGAAAACTTATATCGAGAGAACAGGAGGTGATAGTGCGATGGAAACAACGTTGAACACCGTGGACCCATAACCTGCATCGAAAACATTAGGGGGGGGGCAACCAACTTTACTTATTTCCACATCATTAAATTTTATTTTGCGAAATACACTAATTAGCTAGTAATATTTCATATTATTATTATTATTATTATCAAAAGGATCTTTTCATTACGTGTGCATGTTTGATATGAAACCAAAGAGAAGATACATCATTCGTAGAAAGAATAAGAATAGCGAGTTACTTTAACTGTGAAGGACGGCAAAAAATACGAAAAGAGTGACTACCTGTAGCGAAAAAACAACACCGGTACTTTGTCTCTTGGCGCTTCCTCTCACTTTCTTTATTCCAAAATTTATTTCATTCTCATCATCGACGTTTTCTGTAGCATAGCCAGCGTAACCATTAGTTAAAAGCAAATTTTCTTAGGTCTCTTGTGAGTTCAGTAGCCCAACTTTCTACATGAAATTTGCCTGGAAACATTCCTTTTATCATTTACCTATTTGTAGGGACGTATGCAGAGAGTATGTCCTAATGATCCTGGCACTTTTCTCCTAAACTAAAAAAAATGTGCGACGAGGATTCGCACAAGCAGTTTGACCAATGAACCGCTCACGCTACGCGGTATACCATTCATCTCTAGTCTGGTTACGTTATGTTTCTGTGCCTCCGCTTGCAAAGTTGTATGTTATATTTCTTCGATTCAAGATATCTTTCTCATTTCTTTTGTGAATAATCTTCCGCAAACTTTATATAATGACTTGTGTTGTTCTTAAACCTTTGTTCACAAGTTCTTTCTCCTGGATACGAAAATACATAGAGACTTTGCATTTGTTTCAAAGCATGCATTTGTTTCCTTATACTTTGCATTTGTTTCAATATAGTCGCCATTCCCTGGTCAAAGACTTATGTCCGCCATGTTACAGGTTAACCAAGAGAAATTTATTTTCCGGTAGCGGAAGTTTTACTTTTCGGATTTCGGAAAATTATGAAATTCGGTAAAATTCTTAAATTCAGAAAAATCCGAAACTCGAAAAGAATCCAGAATTTAGAAAATTCCGAAATTCAGAAAAATCCAGGAATTCTGAAAATTCTGGATTTTTTCGAATTTCGAAATATTTACAAAACCAGAAATTTCTAAATTCTGGATTTTTTTCGAATTCTGGAATTTTTCCAAAATCGTTTTTTTCCGAATTCCGGAATTTGTCTGGTTTTACTTTCGCGAGTACGGAAAGTAAAAATTTCGTAATTGGCCATCTCTAATTTATAGAACACTAAGCTAGTAGTTGTCTGCAAACAAACAAGTAATGCAAAGCATTTTGTATCCTGCAATACGTCATGTATTAAAATCAGACAGCAGTTTCAGCATCTAACCAGAAATTTCATGTATCTAGCTACTGGAAATTAGGTATGAAGAATTTTATTGTGTCTTATCCTTTTGTGTCTTAAACAAGCCTGCAAACCACTGAATATCTAAACGGCTTTTGTTAAATCCAAGTTGTAGTACGCACAGATACATCCATTTGTGTCTATATGATAGTGTTAGTAAAGCTTACTATATGATAGCGTTAGTAAGTCTTTCTCTGATCTCCCGTAAATTTGTGATACGATCTACTAAAGGATACAGAACGAATTATCAATTTAACCAAGGCGTTATATTACTACACATCTGCTTCCGTCTCTGTCAACTGTAGCCGATCTCGTTGACGCGACATGTTTGCTTTCTCATACCCCTTTCTTCGTTTATTGAACTAAACCGTAGCTACTCTGAATTATACTATTGCGCATGCCTCGTAGATAAATATTTCTGATGCCAATAGTTTCCGTTTTGTCCAAGGAATGTTATTTTTCTTATTCCCAGCATGACCCTTTTATTACATTATATGAAGAGCATGTAGGTCTAAATACCTCATGTGTTACATAGAATGTAGGCTTAAGTCTTCCAGGAAAGAAGGAACATGTGATCTTAGTATACAACCCAGAGAAGTCATAGCTTGGAATACAGTGGTCGTAATCCCTAACGACACAGGGTGGAGCGTTGCCCTCCAAACTGGTCTAGTGGCTAGCACGTGCGCCTTTGGTGTATGGTGTCCCGGGTTCGATTCCAGGCGAGAGAGCCTTTATGATTTTTAACTGACTTCGATGTTTCTGTGTTCGCGTCCCTGTCGTTATAAGTAATTAGAAAAAGCAAGTTAAACGAGTGAAACAAGTAAAATTAACAATAAATTACTTGCTGAAACGCGTTTGGTGAGTCAGTTAAAAAAGTGGACAAAGCACTGGCTTTTCGCGCAGCTGATGTGAGTTCTAATCCTACTTGGCTTGATTTTCTATCCATTTGAGACAAAGTATTTTTCTTTTCGCTACAG
The DNA here is from genome assembly GCF_964235325.1 of Thermobia domestica. Taxonomy (NCBI): domain Eukaryota; kingdom Metazoa; phylum Arthropoda; class Insecta; order Zygentoma; family Lepismatidae; genus Thermobia; species Thermobia domestica. The sequence continues at coordinate 230,378,231 of NC_137456.1, forward strand.
GTAGTCACTCTTTTCGTATATTTCGCCGTCCTTTACAGTTAAAGTAACTGGCTGTTCTTATTCTTTCTATGAATGAGGGATCGTCTATTTGGTTTCATGTCAATCATGCACACATAATGAAAGGTCGCTGTTGATAATAATAATAATAATAATATGAAACATTACTAGCTAACTCGTGTATGTATTTCGCACAATAAAATTTGGTATTATTATGTGGAAATAAGTAAGGCTGGTTGGCGCCCCTCCCCCTAATTTTACCGATGCGCCTTTTGGGTTCACGGTGTCCAACGTTGGTCCCATCCCACTATCACCTCCTGTTCTCTCGATATAAATTGTCGGCATTTTGCCTAAAGAGGACTGTGCCGTGACCCCATGACTCCCCACGACTATGATTCTTCGTACATTTATCACTGAAATCGCTTATTTTTCTGAGTACTATGAGTGCACACTGTCCAACATTGATCGCATCAATCTACCCCATTGATCCCATCAATCTTACTAATATTTTGTTTGTAAGGGAGATATGGCGTTCATTACGTTTGAAGAATTGAGGAAGATATTACCTTGCCACAAACAACACCTATTATTATTATTATTATTATTATTATTATTATTATTATTATTATTATTATTATTATTATTATTATTATTGCTATTATTGTTGTTATTGTCTTACCACTAATGTTGCGTACTTTTATTTGCAATGCAAGGTGTTACTAAAAAGCAAATCAAATAACGCTCCTCGCCATTCACGCTTTCGAATTCGAAATACATGATTTACAGTTTTCTGTGTTAGGTGAAAGCACATTTATCATATTATTCTTTCAAGTAACACGTTTCACAAGTTACATCACTTTTAATGTGTAATTTCATATCATCACTAACAATTACCATGCCCCGTTAGAAAAATATCCCCTCGTCCTGCAAAAAAATCCTGACCGTACCGAAAGGGAGTCAACCTTCTTTAGGAGATTAATGGGGTCGAATATTTCAATAAAAGAACATTTGTCCCTGCACACAAATATTTCAGTAAAAGAGGAAAAGTTACTCCAACTATGTGAATACCTATTTATGGGCGAAATTAGGTTTCCTAGGAACTTTTTAAGAGTTTGCAGGGCCGCCATTTTGAACAATTTCATGATAATCCTGGTAAACGAACTCACTCAAGATATGACAACAATTAAGGTTTGTACCAAGTTTCCTCTCAATCCACTGAAATTTTTGCGTGATTATGGCATTCACAAATAGCATTATATATATACAAATAGATAGATAAATAGACACACAGAGGGAGACAGAAAAAGTGTTTTGCTACCTTCTCGCCCCTATGCTGCGTCAGAGCTAAACCGAGCGTCTTTGCAAAACATATTGACCAGCCTAACCTAAACCCAAGCTTCTTACCTGATAACGTAGAAACGTGGTCGAGAGGTGTAAGGCATGTAGAGATTGTATTTTTAATAACCATGAGTATGGGTTCGAACCTCTCCACTTCCTTTTTTACTTTTTGCAGCTACGTCGGAACGTTCAATTTTTATTCTCTGCTAATTGCAAATGGCGTTTACATTCAAAATAAGAGGAATTTTAGAGGCATTTGTTCGGATATTTATCTTTTTCGAAATGAAGACAAGAATAAAAGCAGTACGAAAAGATAAAAGGTATTATCAATATATACATTACCAATAAAAATTGCTACGAAAGACTAAATACGACCTCTTTCTCCTGTCTCATGAGCTGTATGTATTATTAACAAAAATTTTTAAAAATGTTCTTACCTGAGATTCGAACTGGCGTGCTTTGCATTTATAACCCAGCACCTTAACCACTACACCAAGATCATTTCGTGGTGACCGTTTAGTTTTCGGCGTATTTGTTGTATTTGTGTTTTATGTTCCCACTTCGACAATTTTTACTTTTTTTCTCCGTTTAGCAGCTGTTTCTTGCTTTTTCTTTCGGTGTCGTCCTTTATTTACAATATGCATTATTCGTATTCACATCGGTTGTGTCCCTTTGCAATATCCTATTCAGATTAGACTTTTCTTCTTCTCCCTCAGTAAACATTTGATTGATTTAATTCTCATACTCTCCACAGATGGAACACAGGAACGCCAGACTCGAAAAATAGGTGTACATTTACTTTCCTGACAGACTATAAATGAGATGTGCAGCTACGGATTAACGTGAGATCCGAACTGCTTGCGCACCCGCCGCGAATCGGGTCCATGCCTCCTACGCGAAAATCGCACACACTACCCCACAGCCATTCGTGATCTCTCTGTCTTCATGAGCGTAGAAGGCATAACATTTAAACTTTATGGAATTTATATAATTTCAATTCTTCCCCTATTGCCAATTCTATACTGAGACAAACTATATCAATCAAATATTGCATCTTCCCATTTTTATATAATTTTAACGATGCTCATGCAGCTTTGACCATGTTTTAAGATTCCTGTTAGTTGAAATATCGTATTTAATTGTAGTTAACTTGCCTCACTCAACGTTTCATAACATATCCCAAAAATTCTTCAATTTCCTTGGGGTGACATTGTCTGCCCCTGTACTATATCGAGGTGTGCATTAATAGAAGCTATGACTAAAATAATATACATTTCCTTTCCCCCGACTTCGATCCGACATTTTGTTCTTGAGTAATGGCTTTTTTGGGCATTTTTCCGACAGGTTTTTCGCTGGACATAACTCCAAAAGGAAGCAATTTTGCACCAAGTTGTGTTATCTTGGTACCAGGAATCAGCTCCGAAACGTTGTCGGAGTTGTTTAGAAACACACTATATATTTCTATCCTGTTTCTGATTAGCTTCAGTTTGCCAATCAATTTACAGTATTCCCAAAACAAACTAAAGGTGATGTAAATTCACTAAATCGCTTTCCCTCTATGCTTCCTTCTTCTATAGTATTTATTATATATTTATATTGTAGTTAAAAGAGATTGCCAATATTGATTGAAATGTCTGGTTAAAATGCTAGTAGAGGAATTCCCTCTTTAATACAGAAATTTCCTCCTAGCATCCTACCGCCATTTTAGGCGAGATGGGATTAGGTAAGATCGGAATTCCCATCTTGCCTAATTTGGTGGACATTCTTATCTTGGAGATATAAGTGGCTGATAAGTCGTTAGGCTAGGTGGGATTAGGAGAGATGGGATGGAATCATCTTAAAAGCTAGGGGACGGTAGGTAGCGGCATGACGTCACACCGTCACCCATGCCTATCTTTGTCCATTGAAATTGATTAGGAACTGGCGGACGCCGTACACAGGAGGAGGACTGGGTACCCGCGTTCCCACGCACTTTTACACTTGCTGCTAAGTATTGATTGCTGTGAGGACTATCGAAAAAATATTATGTGATAATAATAATAATAATAATAATGATAATAATAATAATAATAATAATAATAATAATAATAATAATAATTATTATTATTATTATTATTATTATTATTATTATTATTATTAACTATCTGAATAATAAAGATATTTTTTCAAATTTCTATTACAATTCCTGTGGGCTTCCGTGAATGAGGGTATAATGGTTTATAAGGAATAAAACGACTTCAAACAACAGTATGATTTGTATAAAAGAAAAAAGTCTTATCAGTTTATTTACAAAGAAGTGAGCTACTGACAACTGTCGTTGTGTCTGTTTTTTAAACGTAATGGTACGAGGCTCAGAAGTCATGCTTGCGGACTGTTTTTCTTCTCAGGACAGTTTCAGTACTAAAATTAAGACTTTTATTCTGTCAATTTATGTGTAGCTATCAGTCAATCACACAGGTTCTTTGGAACGCTGAATTTAACAAGAAAGGTTTTGTTCCTCGGGTAGGAAGCAAAGCCCATCCATTGTACGTTGTAATCCATTCCCCTCTTTTGCACACCGTGTGAAATTTAACTTGTATACTGTAGTTAGTTACAGAAAAGAGAATGCTATTTTTTTTAAAAAATGACATTATCAAATATGCCTCCTTATTATCACACTATATTGAAGATGAAAAATATTTATTTAACAGTCATCGTACTTAGTTGTCTGCACTGAAGTTCCCATAATGTGCTTTCTTCTTTCCAAATATGAGCTACGTGCTTCTTCGTGGCTGAGTGGTTAGCGTATGCGAATTTGGCGTGATAAACCCGGGTTCGATTCCGACGAAAGCTCATTTCACGATTAATCAGTAGGTTCCGTCTCATATAGCCTCGCTGCTGAAAGGGACGATAAAGTAAACTGAACTCATATTGAGCACCATAGGAGATATAACTTCGAGGGGAATTTTGTGCTGGAAAACCTCCCAAAATCATCAACGGTACGAAATATGTGTGCAATGCAACATGTCAATCATTTCCAGGTGACCTAGTTTGCTTTCTCATGTTTTCAGTAAACCAGACAGTCGAAAGGAAGAATAAAGGTTTTCTCCCGGAGAGTTCGAGGGTGGGGGGTCACACAGGCCCATACCACGGAGAGTCTAGGGGGCCGAGATCACCCTAATTTTTTACATGAGAATGAAATATGAGCATTAAAGTATTCAGCCAATAGCAGTTTTTGCTAGAATGATACGGGTTCTACTCCTCGAGTAAGCTCAACGTTCAGTCCTGTGTCGTTTGCAGGTTTCGTCTCATACAGAATGGTTGAGAAATTGCTAACATGTCTTGTGACTAGTATGCGAATTAAAGTTTTATTTAGCAAAAGAGATGTAAATTTCTTCCTTTGGACTCTGCCCTGTAATCCAGATTTTTGTGGAGGCAAGATAATATGGTTGGGAAGGATCTATCAGATACAAGCTCCCAACTCACATTAAATAGACCTTCCTTTATAACCTTGATGTTCTATAAGAACGAAAAAAAAATATACTGATAGCTTCATTAATAGATATTATAGGAAAGAATTTTTTTTTAAAAAAAAAGTGGTTTTGAAATAGAGAAAAGACAGTACCCGAGCTATATTAGTATTAGTAGCATATATTACCTGCTCTCTGGGTTAAAATGAAAATTTAAATGAACAACACTCTATTTCATGCGTTCAGTACCCGTGAAATATGCAGTTTTCGTTTTTAATGGCATCGATTTAAACAGCATCAGAAAGATCTTTGATCATCTCGGCGAACCCAAAAATCATGGGTTCGACACCAATATTGGTCATTTTCGGTCATTAATATCTATATGTTTCCCTCACACGTTGCGGGACATAGCATCGAAAGTGTCACTGTTTATTTCAGCGATCCCCTAAAATGTGGATTCATCACTAATTATCGGTCATTTTCGATGATTTTTTAATATATCTTTCCTCCCTGCACAAGTTGTAGGGTTGAATTTTAATTTAAACGGGATCGTAAATACACTGTTCATCTAAGCGACCTAGAAAACTATAAATTTGACACTGATAGTGGCCATTATTGATCAATTTATATTTAACTTTTTCCCCTTCCTGCAAGTGGCCGAGCTGATTTTGCATTTAACAGGATCAAAAATGTTACAGTTCATCAAAATGATCCCGAAAACTCTGTAGTAGACACCAATTTTGGTCATTTTTGATTATTAAATTTATTATTTAGCTCTCCTTCTCCCGTGCTGCAGCACACGGCATCAGAATCGTCACTGTAAATCTCAGCTACTCCTAAAACTATTGATTCGACACTAATATTAGTCAGTTTCGATAATTTTAAATGTTAGCCCCTCTCCTGCATTGTACCCTTCCAATCCCAAACTATTTGGGCTGAACTTGGATTGAAGCACATCAGTGTCACTGTTTGTCTCATCGCGATCACAAACTATGTATTCAACACTAATATCGGTCAATTTTGATCATTTTTAAATTTCTCTCTCCCTACTCTTCCACTACGTTGCCACGTCAAACTGAAAAGATAAAAGAACACCCAAGGCCCTACCCTCTTATATGTTGAAAATTTGATCGAGATTGGTTGGGAGGTTCTTAAGTTATTAGGATTTATTAGTTTTTATTTATACGTCCCCCTTCATACCTAGGGTGTATCCTTAAAGTGAAATTACAAAAATATTTTCAGATCCAAGCCTCATATGTCTTGAAAATTTGATTGCGATCGGTCACGTAGTTCAAGAGTTATTCAATTACAAAAATTGTCACTTCCAGTCTCTCTCTCTCTCTCTCTCTCTATATATATATATATATATATATATATATATATATATATATATATATATATATACCCTCCTTCTCCTCCTCTACGATGATCCGTCAAATTTTAATTATAAAAAACGATCCCAGCCCTGGGCCTCATCTATGTTGCAAATTTGAGCAAGATCGGTCGAGTGGTTCACGAGTTATTATGTTGTGTTTATTTTTACACCCCCTCCCCCCCGTAGTTCTACCATCAACGTGAATAGCCTAAAACCAGCCCAGCTGTGAAACTCATCCATGTTACAAATTTGACCAAGATCGGTGTGGCGGTTCGGGAGATTTAGAGTCAAAAACATAGTGAGTTTGGATTGTATATATAAAGATTAGTGGTGTCGAATCTACATACTTTCCTATGGGGGCAACGTAAAATTTTTACGGCACTTTCCACCAGCTCCCTTCCCAACAGAACGACGGATTCATCGCTTTTACCACTAGCAATCCTTAACATTGATACTTTGCCCAAATAGGCAGTACTGGCTTCGATAGAAGGAAAGAAAAAGAGTTTGATGGGCCGGATCGGGGCAGTGAAGAGTCATCTTTTTTCAGCTACACAATACTAACCGACGTGACGGCCACCATGGCCCCGCACCACGTAGTCCATTTTTTTTTAAATTTTCAATGGAGACCTGCGTTCGTATTTTGAATTGCAAAGGAAGGTAGGTTGTGTGGATTATCCAAGGATCTTATAAAATAGAGGATCTGCCTTTACAAGAAAATCTTGAAGCCATACGTCACAGTTTCGCCACCCTTATTTTGCCCACTCCACCCAATAGGACCGCAATGTTTTGAGCCAACAATCATGGCGGAAACGAAAGAAGCCAATATGACGATGGCAGAAACGAGAGTAGCTAATCAGACGTGCCGATGCTCGGTTGTTTTTTGGCTTCATCGATTTAATAGGATGAAGATACATATGAGCAGATCCTCTATTTATAACAACCTTGCGATTAACATTACAAATGTATGAACATACTGGTATTGACATTTGAAAGACGCTTGGGCGAAATTGAATTCAATAAGTGACTGTATTTCCTTTTAGGAGCTTATACTTTTTACTTTTGGTAGCTTGCCGTCCCCTAAACTGCCGCTCGGAGAGTTTGTCCCTTGCCCCTAGATCTGGAACTGATTATTGCAGATGACTGTGATCTGAACATTATAAGCAATAATACAGCAATAAACTAAAACGTAAATATAGTGAGAATAATAACAACTCGCTGATTGTGCGAGCAGTTTTTCTTTTTCTTCTCTCTCAGCTGATCTAATAGTGACTGCGCCGCACTCAGAACAGTACAGAAGATTTGGCAACGCCACACGTGAGCCCACCTGAAACAAATACGAGCTGAAATTTTGAGTATTTTTTGCAACTTGCATTCAAGGTTTCTTTATAATGATAAACATTATTATATTGTATATTTTACGTTGAACACCGCTTACAACATTTTGTTATTCTCTCCAAGCATTTAAGTTCAATCCTCCTCTTTTCTTTTTCTTCGTTGGTAAAAACAAACGACGTTTTTCTACTTATTCGTAGCATGATATTTTTTACACATAGGTACTGAACTTTGAATTTAGCGCTTGAGAGTAGCAGAAACTTACGGGCATGATATTCCTCCGCGAGACCAAAATCTACTCATCACTGAGTTATGTTGCTTGCCACTAGATGGCAATATAAGATGCTGTTACAAAAAAGGAGCAATTAACGATTTGAATTCCACTAATTTCACTTACTAATATTGCAATCTAGTGGCAAGCAACATAACTCAGTGATGAGGAGATTTTGGTAATCCTTACTTATATACTTATTTTGTTAGTACTGCATCATACGTTTTTGCAACATAATGTAATTTGTCCTTGCTTTTTTGTTTCACTCGATTTCCGAGCAGAAATACACCAATTGCTTTTGATCTTCACTAACACATTTTTCTTTCTATTTTAAATAATATTAAATTTGCGTACCAAACAAATTAATTTAACTATAATACAACCAACCTAATAATTACACATAACAAATCAGTACAATCATAATCTTGAAATTCTGTCTCGTTTCCGCTCAGAAAGTGGAATAATTTCCTATATAAATCAATGGGGAACATTTTAAAAATGGCAGCGGTATTCAGTGGAAATTGTAGCCGAATATTAGAAAGTTAATATGGGAGAACTATGAAATAAAGTAAACAGACACGCTTCATTTTGTAATAAAATTACATGAGGAGTGCATTTTTTATCTAAGCCAAAACTGTTATCCTCGAGTATACAGGATTAAAGGAGCTCTGATTGGCCAAGTTAAAAAGACCTCATCCATTCATCCCTCTAGAGGCCAATTTTTCTTCGTCGCCACCGTGGGGAATACGGGTTTCTTATTTTCCTGAAAAAAGAATACCGTTTCTGTGGGACACAGACCCCTCCAAAACTTTAATCGTAAAATATAAAAAGTCCTAATAACAGTATGTCAGAAGTGCTTGAAGGACATGAAGAATTGGAACGACACCTTGTGTAGGGACAATACGTAAAAAATAAACGAATATGTTTTTTTATTTTCTGCGGGAAAACGGTTTCCGGGGTCAAAATCCCCCACCCAAACATTTTGAAATTTGAGGCCCAAAAGGCAAGAACTGCACCGAATTGAATGACATTGTGCACATATATTGTAGACGTAAAACGAGATAATTAGGTTTCGTATTTTCCTAAAAATAACGGTCGGGTGTCATGAATGTCTTACGCCGTTGATTACGAAATATCAAAAGTGCAAATAGCATACGTCGAAAGTTCGTAAAGAATATGGAGAATTGCAACGAAACATCGTATAGAGACACATTGCAAAACAATAAATTAATCGTGTTGTAATATTTGCGGAATAACAGTGTGGATGCCTAGGTCCTATCAGAAGAAGTAAATATTATCGTAATAGCGTAGGAAGGATTAGACCTAAGCAAATGAAATAGAGTGTAGATATTATATAGTCTCTATGTAAAATAAGGCATTTCGTGTTTCTCAAGTGTCCCTATCCGCCTTGCTTCAAATTTGGCAGATCAACAGCAAACTGGACACAAATCGGCACGTGTTCTTGTTTAAGCGCAAAAACATTGTAAGGGTTAAAGGTGACCCCTGAAATACTATAAAATAGGGTATACTGTTTGTGCTTGTAGTCGATCTGCCAAATTAGAAAAAAAAAACGGATGGAGACAAGACACTTGTGAGCACGAAATGTCATAGTTTACATACCCTATATCTACATACAATTTCATTCGTTTCGGTCCACACATTCCCTCACTCAACGCCTCGATCCAATAAACAGTTTTTCTTCTTCCAGGAAAATACGAAACACGTATTATTTATATGACCTCTACAATCTTTGTGCACATCTCATGCACTTCTTCTTGGTTTTTGGGTCAAATTTCAAAATTTCGGACGAGGCTCTAGCCCACAAAATCCGTTTTCCCCGAAAATTACAGAAACGTATTCGTTTATTTTTTGCCTATTTTAATACACAAGATTTCGTTGCAATTCTTCATGTCTTTTACACACATCTGACATACTGTTACTAGCACTTTTGATTTTTCTTGATCAATGGTTTGGATGGTCCACCCAAAAGTTATTTTTTTTTTAGAAAAATATGAAACCAGTATTCCCTCATTTTACGTCTACAATATCTGTGGACAATTTCACTTACTTCGGTTCAGTTGTTCTTACCTTTCTGGTGTCAACTTCAAAATTTTGGGTGGGGCTTTTATATTAAACCTTTACATTATGTAACTTTTTTCTTTCCTTTCGCGTTCGCAACCAACCCAAATCACCGAGTTTTTTTGGGTTGGGTGCTATTGCAGTAAAGGGAGAATAGTAGGTGGGAATGCACTTTTGGAGTCGTGTATACAATACACGTGCACATAAAATACAATCGACACCATCGGTGCAAAACTAGTAACGGAAAGAGACGGCTGAAGCCTTATCAGTAAAATGTTTCTATGCATAACAGAAATATAAACACTTTAAAATTCATTGATTTGCACATATGTTTCCTGGAACATCAACAACATACATACATTCGGTTTTCCACCTAGGAGAAAGAAAATATGTAAACACGCAAGATACAAATTATGTAGTAGCATCGTAAAAATATATCTCTACAAGAACAAATACATAAGAACATGTACATAAGAACATGGCACATAAACACAAAAGTATATTGAACAATATTTCAAGTTTCTTGTTGTATCTGAAACATCAAAACTAAATTCCCTAGACTTATGATAAATTTTCTTAGGCATCTTCACTACAAAAGATATTCGAAGACATTATAAGACATTAAGACATTATTATTAAGACATAAAAATTTGAAGTAATCCAGGATGTGAGATAATTGACTGAAAAGAATTTTCATAAAATGTTATGGCTTCATGCTGTATGAAAGAAACAAAATTGGTTTTATTTTCAGAATCGATCTCAGCATTCAAACAGTTTCTGGAACACACTATATCTAAACTTTTTTACAAAATTAATACGGAAACTATAACTTTGCACAACTATAACTATATCTAGACTTTTCACAAAATTAGTATGGAAAACATTACAACACATTACAACAACATTACAACGGTACATACAACTTCGCCCAGAATGTTGGTTAGGCGCTTGAACACTTTAAAGTATGTGCACTCCTTGGAGTCAATGGTTTGGTATTGTCTGGTGTAAGCGGGATTGATAACATTCTTTCTGTTTTGTCCTATTCTATTGATAAGCAACTACTATTGCCTTAAAGTGAAATATTACGTTAGTAGCGAGACTAGTATACTGAGAGAAAACGTGTCGTGTTTCTGAACGAGTCTCTACGAAAATTATGATATAGTGATTATCTTATTACACGTCTTCGCGGAGAGTGGTATATGTCAGCATACATTGTCGAGCGATATAGGAAAGATATCAGTAAGTGTGAGCTATATGTACAACATGATACCATACTTACTTTGTATTGCCGTTAACGTAGGTTCAGGATTTCCTCAAGTCAATTCCACAGGATATATATCAGCTTGACTACGCTTGGTTATATTTAGCAAGGAATATGCAATACGTCTTTAAAGAACCACTAGTACCACTTCTTCTCTGCCCTGTGCGTTTTCTGGATATGTCATAAATTGAGCATACTTGAAACATGGTGCTTGCAAGCTGCATGTATGGCTGTCACTCAAGAACGCATAGAGTACCTTGTTGATTCATTACAACAATGTGTACATACTCTGATTGCAGCACTTATTTTAATTCCATATTAAATATTTTATGTCAGAGAGCTAGCATGGATCTGTAACCTTATATTTTTCTGTATTGTTTTAAGAAATTCTGAAGTAAAAAGTTTAACTCAGTCATATGTATTCACCTTCATACTATAGCACCATCTTATGTTTACCGTGTTATTGTCTTGGAAATATGTCAAAAATGAGAGACAACTAGACCTAAATCCTATATGTACAATACCAAAGAGGAATAACTAGTTAAATGCGGAAAATCAGTTATGTACCTGTTAGAAACGTTTTACGCTTACTTCTCTCCTTTGCATCCAACGATATTTTTCATATTGTTAATCTATCATCGAAAAGCATTTCTCAAGCCATCTCAGTCCCTTAGATATGATTGGCGGACTATCTTAAGCCTGAAAATATATTTTGAACTTCGAAACTCGCTTAAACAATTTCATTGTTTCGTTTAGGGTAATATAAAGTGGGGATTCACATTTGCCTTAACTTCCAATCGTAGTGTCCCATCCTTTATTGTAACTTTGTAAATAACTTAATTAATATTAAAGTTAGACAGCCAATCGTATTGATTTTCAAGGGCTAAAATACCTAATTTACGACTAATATACAGTGACATTTGACCTAAAAATAAGAAGCTACGAAAAATCATTTTGAATATGTTGTATCAATAGAACAATTTGTGCAACAGAAACATAAGTTTTGCAAAGGGGATGAAACTAGTAAAGGAGTGCGCAATATTACTGTAGTGAATAATGGAAAATATTCCCTAAGTATCCTAAAAATAAGCTGAGAACGTATTTGAAACTACGTAGAAGAAGTTAACAATTACATATATTAAATAAGACGATACAAGTTTCTGAAAGGCTTGATAGAAGATACGATTACAGACAAAAAAGTGAGGGGAAAATTTCTACAGCTAATACATGTTATTAAAGCAAACACAACTGGTTAACAGAATGTCATTAATAAACTAGTGTTCTAGTGGAAATACCATATCTATTGTAGAACTTGATATTCTATTTGGGAAATCTCATGTAAGATTGAAAAGAAATGTAATATTGTATGAAATCAATCGCCATATGGGATTGATTTCTGTAACAGCTCTTTCAGTACGGGATTCTAAGTTAAACTGTAGGTTCATATCTCATATTGCCTGTGTTCTGAAATTGTTGTCGAACTCCCACCAAGCAACCCATCAGTCATAGAGCTAACACGTTTCTGTGAGAATGATTTCCTTCTGATCCATGAAGGGTCACAATCTAGAAAGAAGGATGAGCATTTTTTACGATACTAAAAAGAGATCAAGATCACAAATCTGGATATAAGAGTTGATCTCCCTCTAAATTTATTATTTTAGGATATAAAAACTGTGCTCCTAGGATCCAAATATTGGCTAAAATCGACCTTAATTCCTAATTATAACACTGGGTCCACAGAACCCCACAAAGAATCACTTACTTTAGTAACTTCTTTACTTATTATTTAGTTCTTTTTCCATTCACGTAAATTTAATTGGCAACACTAGGTCATGAATACATGGTAAAACTTATTTCAGTTTGCGCCGAGAAGCTTGCAGTGAACAGCGGAAGTGTGTTTGGGGTCTCCTTTACCCCACTGTTATATTTGCGGTTGCGTTTACTGAAGTTACGTTGGGAGTGATTTTAGTTTTTCCTCAAAAATGAACAAAAATATTGCAAAAAACGTTGATTCCATAAGACAGCTAAAAGAAGAATATGATGAAAGTTCATCCGGCGATGAAAGTGTTTTCGGCGATGATGATTCAGACTCTGACTCTGACTATGTTTTAGAAGAAAGTGAACAAGATGATGAATCAAGTGCACAAGAGGAAGATAACGTTGTATCGAGTGCTTCGCAAGGACGCAGTTCGAGCAAGTTGAGGGTAAGTGTAGCATCGGCAGAACCGCGCATGGGATTTCCAATTGATTCGTCAAGGACTTCCGCCCGAGTGCTTGAGCCCCTCTATGGTCTACGCTATTACCTATCACCCGACTTGTTTACGCAACTCCAACATTACGTCGTTTAGGTGCAAGTGTCGCGGACGGCGCGTCTCAGACATAAGTAAAAATACATTAGGAACAAATGATAAAGAAACTAAGTGGATAACAATAAGAAATAATATAAAAAGCAATGAGTTTATCAGTACGGGACTGTATACCTACTTTTGGGCGACTTTGTATATATAAACATATTGCTTTGAATATATGTGTATCTGCCCAGTTGTGAAAGATCTGTTGCTCACAAACTGCCGAAACTCAAGATACGAATGTTTGTGAAAATGGTTTATATGCTTCATCTTAAGATACGACACAGTGAAGTCATCACCACCGTCAAAACACCACTCAAACGAGACTCGACTCAAAACAGTCATCTTTGAGCTCGACTCGAGAACTCAACTCGAAAAATTTTCTCCAACTTGACCCGAATTGGACTCGAATTTCGATTCGAGTCGAGTCAAAACGAAGAAAATCGAGGCAAATGCTGTATGTAGTTTCAAGTACTTTCTTCAAGTATCCTACATAAACAATAACATTATTATCAATGATGCTACTACTACTTCCACTAGTACTAATACTTACTATTATTATTATTATTATTATTATTATTATTATTATTATTATTATTATTTTCCTTTTACTAAGTATCCCTATAGTACATCTGCAAGCGCGTTTTAAGGAAAAAAGTGTTGTGAAAATTTAAAAAAAAAATCCTTGGGCATTGTTTGAACTCACACCAAGAATTATTTTCATTATTAGAACGTCGTCCTAGAACACTCGGCCACGAGGGCCGAGAGCAGTTTGCTTTAATTTCAACTATTTGTAGGCCATGACTCTTGACGTCCTATCTGTATCGGCCAATAACATCAGAGGATATCGGAAATTCTTGTAATCTAACGCACACCAAGGTCTGCGGGTTCGTTAGTTACGCCCATACACGACAAATTAATTAAGGGGACCATACTGACAAATCTGACAACAATATACGAATATATATTACTTCTGGTGTCCCTAATAGTAGACATTTTTTACTGAAATGGGCCCACTACTCATTATTGTTTTATTTACCTTTAGTGTGCTGCTCTGTTTATGTAATGTAGTGACCTGTGTGATGCTTCACTTATAATTTCATTTTCGTATCGTATATGGATTAAGACAATTTTGTCTTAAAATGGAAACCATTTGAACGGTGGAGAGCTTCCCTAGGGGGGGGGGCAGTGACTCACCTGCCACCACAAGTTACAGTCCGTCGTGTGGAAATCATTTTTCTTAATTGGAAAGTATCGTTTACGTAATTGATTTTATATTATATATCTTATGAATTTTCTGATTGGGTTTCAAGTCTTTTTGTTGAATAATCAACACTCTCCACTTTAAAGGGCTTGGAGGAGGGAAATATTATTCTGTTGCTTTTTATTGGTTTACTTGCACGCTACACCAAGCCTGGATACTACATTTTGCCTTTGTATATCTATGGGAAGTACTCGAAAATGTGATGATCATAAAAGAACAAGTGAATAAGTGATGAGATCAATGGACTTTGCGTATTAACATTTCAAATATTAGGTTGTCAGAAAAGTCATGACGTATTTCGGTAATATATGACAAATGATGGTTTGTGGATATACTAGAGTTATTCGGATCATGCAATAGTTTGTCATGAATAGCTAAGATGTTGAGCGTTTTGTGCAGTAGTATTGCTCTTTGTTTGGTTTGGGTTTACAGATTTGATCAGATATGGCATGTGGCAATGAAAATTTGAGCCACAACCCACCTCGACCCACTCTAACCCACTACCCACCATGACCCACTCCGACCAGCCACCCACCATGAACCACTCACCCACCAAAACACAGCGTCATCAACTCTGACACATGATCCACGTCCTGTTGTCTACGGACTAAAGAGTTTATGCTTGTAATTAAACCAGGTTGTCAAATTCTAACTAATCGGAGTTTGAATTTCTACGCTCAATTCCTCAAGCACCGCTCTGTTACAATAATGATGGATCTGACCTTTACGATAGACAATGGTAAAGTGGTTTTTCATGGGCAAACTTACGATGAATATCAATTAAATTATCATGGTCTAATTATTTCCTTGTTGAGTTATTGATATTTCTCAGTAAAAAAAGCGGTGAAATTTAAAACTTCTAAATGAAGGTACGTAGACCAATATACAGAAGCTTACATTACAAATTTTATTTCTATTTTTCTTACAACTTAATGGGTTCATTGCCCTGTGCTCTAATCCCTCCATACGTTAAACAAGATTTTAGCAATTATTATACAGCGCATGGTAATCATATCTGGATATATGATGCGATAGTTGAGTTTAGTTAATTTTTAATTTAATGTCTCTTTCAGCAACTAGGTTATATAAAGGTGGACTTACCCCATGCCGTATACGTCGCCAATACCTATCAGCTCAGTCGAAAGTAAACGTCGATCGTCAATATAGAGACGAGTCGAAGGATTGCCGCTAATGTCCCACTTGCAGCAGGGTTTTGTTGAGTCGAAACAGATATCTCGCTTCGTGTTCTTGAAGTTACCACCGCGTCGCTGCGAGGACTTCATTTTGCTCCGCGCTATTTCGATTCGTCACGGAAATTGCGAAGGAACTAACACGAACTATATCATGTGCATGCGGTTATTATTTTTTATTATTTTTCCTGACGAATTGTTCCAAAAGTGAGCCCCGGGTTCAAGAATAACCTCACCGTCAACCTCATGCAGTGAAAACTCTTGAGTGCGATAATTATATGAATTTAGATGGCAGCTGTCTTCGATCATTAAAAATGAGTACGCGAGAACTATGTAAATAAAGAATACGATAGAATAAAGTAAATAGATACGCCTCCTTTTGTTATAACATTACATGGCGAACGTATTTTATCTTATTCCAAACAGTTATCGTCTCATATATTCGGTAAAAAGAGCACTGTGATTGACCGAATTAAAACTATCTCAACGATTTATCCCTTTACAGAACAAAGTCTCCTTCATCGCATCCGTGGCGAAGTCGGAAGAACACCCGCTCAGTAATCATAAGGTTGGTAGTTCGCGGTTCCTCCGGATACTTTTTGGTACTTTTTAGAAATCTTTTTAGACACCTTAATTTAATCAAATCACACATATAGGCGATTTAACACATTTTGGGGGAGTAATTTTGTGGTTCCTTGGCGTTTTGTCGGGTCAGAAGATAGTGTCAACAATGCAGTGAGCAGAGAAGGTCGGTGATTCAGAGTGCGTTATAGTACGTTGTGAGTCACGGTGGGTGGTGCGTCGCAGTGGGTCACGGTGGATGATAGGTCGCAGAAAGTCACATGCTGTTGTCCCACAACCCACTGACCCACTACAACTCTGGACTTGACACCACATAGAAAATGGAAGCCAAAAATTGCATGTTCAACATACTTTAAATTTTTACTTCAGGCAAGGGAAGAACGCACGAATAATATTTTTGTGATTTTTACTGTCCTCAGTGTTTCTGTGTTTGAGTCCCTCTTCTTAGAGAGTTAGTGGAAACAAGGTACTGAGAAAGGTTCGTTAAATTAATTAACTTAAAAATAACTAAGTGCCCTGAAACACCAGATTCCAATCAATATAAGTATCTGTCCAACGCCGTGCCGTGAAAACTCAGGGCCCGAGGAGAGAGCATATTGCAGCTCTACCGTACATATGAGTTGTCAATTTAAAGCTGACTTCTTTGGACTATTTTCTGCATAACATTGTACTATTTATTATGAATGATATCAGAAAGTTTCAGCATTATTACACTAGAATCGTAAAAGTGTATAATTACTGAACTCACTACAGATCCATTTTACTTCTCCCAGAACAGTGATGCCTTAGAGTAGTGGTCTAACCGTTAATTTCGTAATCTTGGGGACGCGAGTTCGATTCCGGGTGTGACAATTCAGTAAATTTTTACAATCTACAAAACTGATATTTCTGATGTATAGTAACATGAAAAATATTCAATTTCTCTAGGTTCCAGGAGTTGAGACAACTTCGCCAATGTTGAGACAGCTTACATGTGAAACGCCAATAACACAAAAATACGTCATCTGTATCAAACTTCTTAACTGTCTGGCACGTAATGTGTTTGGACAAGAATTGATTAACACAAAAAAAACTAAACACGTCCTTACTGGTGTAGTATGAGCCAAAAGTGAGTTCCAAGGAATTGTTCGTAGCTATGCGCAAATTGCTAGTAGTGATCGAACTTACAATAGGGATCGCTAGTCACGAGAATGATCCTATTTAATAAACCACCTCTCCTGTCTACTTAGAAGAAGTGCGAAACAAAATGTATTACTGTTATCAGCTAACAAATCTTTATATTCCATTTCTTGTGATAAAATGATAATTCTATCTGTAAATCCGTAAACGTAATATTACTGCGTTCATGTGTAAACCTAAGAAACATCAGACATACTCTATATGTTTAATGATTTTATGAATACCTTCCACTTCGTTACTTTTTCTTTGCATTGTGGTAATAATAATAATAATAATAATAATAATAATAATAATAATAATAATAATCCAGGAATAACATAATTAGAATACCAATTACATAAACATTATCTTCCCATTCAGAAAAATTATTAATTAACACGATGGGATTTGAACCCAAGTAGCTGCATTGAGAGTTTTCTGCGTTTTTTTTCTTTTCTTTTCTTTTCTTTTTTTTTTTTTGTTCAAGAAATCAACCCAACCGGAGTATTCTTCGCCACTGGCACGTCATGTGCTTCCGACGTATTCTAAACACTACAGAAACACGGACACAGAAATACTGAGGACAATTGAAATTCCGACCTTGCTCTTCAGAGGAATTCGAACCCCTAGTGGATTGCTATTCATGATCAGTAGCCACATGATCCTGTGACCTCAATTTGCCACAAACTCCTCATATGAAAATAAGAAAATAAACTAGTAATTGTGGAACATAAACATAGAAAGGTCTGTCCTCTTTCCTTCTATGGAATTTAGAAGTTATATTAGAGACGAAATGTAATGTAAATCGCTTATTTCGGCCCCTAGAAAAGTTGATTTTTAATTATTGGGCCTCCTCTCTCCAAATTTCTCATAATATTTATGGGTTCTCCAGCACGGCAAAATCTTCGCTTCTGTTAGTTACTCCCTGGGCCCATTCCGTACATGACAAAATTGTTATGGTTACAATATTGATAAATCTCAAAACCATACGAATAAACATTACTCACATGGGTCCACGACTCATATTTGTTCTATTTACCTTCTGTGTGCTGTTTTGTTTATGTAATGTAGCGACCCTATTTGATGCTTCATTTCTAATTTCATGTTCGTATCGTATATGCAGTAAGAAAATTTTGTCTGAAAATGGGAACCCTAGAACGGCGGGGATTTTCTCTGGGTTAGTTGCCCCCCTACCAGTTACGGCTCAGCCATACGACAGGCTCAATATGAAGAATATTTCGTGATACTTTCTTCATTAAGCAACGTGTATATAACTTCTTTTTGAGTTAAGCAAGGAAATCTCGAATAAGTCATTAAGAAACCCATGCAAATTGTTTATATTTTCTTATTTATGTTTTTTTTTTATATTTTGTTTATATTGTTTGTTTTTGTATATTTGGGCATCTTTATATTTTTCCATGAAACGATTTTAATTAGTTATTAGTTTTGGTGGAAGGTTAGGTGGCGCGGTAACTGAGTGGTTAGCACATTGAACGCCTGTTCGGTAGACCCGGGTTCGTATCCCGGCGAGGCTGAAAAATTTTCAATTGTTCCTGTTCCAATTTTAATTTCAATGTATACTCTATGTGATAAGCAAGATGTTCTCTTCCCTAGAAAGAACAAGATGTTGGAATGAGGAGAATTGGAGAAGTTCTCTCAATGGAGGAAATATTTTCCGATGTTATTTCAAGTAGTTGTTCTAGTTTTGATATTTTCAGCTACTTTCAAACATTTTCTGATTCATATGTGATCAGTCTTTCTATTTCTTTCAATATACAGTATATAACGAAGAAATACCTTACATATACAGCAATAGTGTGATTAACATATGATGTTCATTGGACAACAAGCTCTGAACCAGAGAAATTGATCTCAGAATGGAGAAATCTTTCGTGTGTCATCTACTCACAATCTCATTTGCATAAAGACTTGACTCAGTGCTACCAACTGCTGTCAGTGCCGAGAAACGTTACGTGTAAGTTGGGTTGCATCTGTCTAGCCGTTCTCACAACTGCAAAAGACCTGGACACAAAGTAATGGAATTAGAGCTCTTAGGGGAGGAATTACTTTTCTCCCTGGCTGTACATACTTGTCCACCAGAAAATTCTACTCTTTCTGTGTGGTGGCTTTTACGGTCGTCCGCTTGGTTCATTAGGGATATTAATATCGAGCACCTCTAAATTAACGGCAATTTTCTTCCGTGCTTATAAGTATTTTTTTTTGTGTGAAAATGATGTTTAGTATTTTATTTATCAAGAAAATGTGGTTTTAATTGTAGTTTCATGTAGCTTGTTGTGTATATTTTAGTTATATCTTCCCTTGGCACTCGTGTTCACTATCACTGTTTCGAAGAATATGAGCTGTTTTGAAGTAAAAGGAGTTGCTTTTGAAAAAAAAAAAAAATTAACATCATCATTTTGTACACGAGAATAGAGTAGGCCCTACAATAAGAAGTAAATATGTTAGTATTCTGCGGAAGCTATTGTTAACGTGTCATATGGCCGCAGTACTGAAAAGTGGTTAGAAACGATACAAAATCTTACCCTTTCTGTTGGAGACACGGAAAATTTAAGCATGTTTTATATTCGACAGTCTGGTTTCTAATGACGCTGCTATGTGTTGCCCGTTTCTTAAAACGCATTTTACCAATTTTACACTAACTTTAAGAATCAGGCTTTTGATTAAATTTGAATTTCTACAACTGAAAAGAACCAAAATAAGTATTGTCAAATATAATACAAATACTAAGGCAAATTCAATATTTTAAATCAACCGAAATGAGGTATTAAAAAAGTAAAATGGAAACCAAATTAACTTTCTCGAATAGTGGCCAATAGATGTGTTGGAATTGGGATACTCACATTTTTGAAATTTAAAAAGAAAAAAAGAAATATGGAATGTAGAAAAAATGAAATCATTGAGTTTTACGTCCCACGGTTATGCCGGTTAGGCTAAAGGAGACGGTGAAAATGAGTAATGAATGAAATGGTGGAATGAAGAAAGTGGGAGGAAACGGGAGAACTCCGAGAAAACACACGAACGCGGTATTTGTCCACCAGAAAGTCCACTTGGCGGGGGCTGGGATCGAACCCAGGACCCCAAGCACCAGAGGTGAACGCTCTACCACTGAATATTTATTGTACTCTGTCACTAATATTACATAGCAAAATTACATGGAGACAATATAGGCGTAATCTAGGACCGACCACTGGGAAGAGAGTCCAAGATGTGGTTCTGAGCAAACCTACTCCGCTGTACGATAATAATGGTTATGCATAACAAGGAAAATGTTCACAAGCACAATTCATGGCCTCCCGGTTTTTCCCGGCAGGTGGAACAGAGCTGCTTGCAAAAAACCCCTGAAAGATTGTCTTTCGAGATCGACTGAAAAATATTTGCGGCGTTCCCGTTGTAGAAAGTCGAAATATAAGCATTCATCATTCCACGGTATGGAATGATGAACATATAACAATGTGGTACCAACTAACCAGAGGACCGTATTATGTTTAGTTTTTGGGTAATACTGAAATGCAGGAAAGAATAGGAGATCGACTGTAAATAAAGGAACAGGTGTACGGCAGATCAAGCTCAATATACGAAGGAGGAGGTTCCAAATAATATCGGCACCTGAACATGACATGTAGCGATGAGGTAGTGTGTCGGAGTGGCCACAATATTTGCAGGTGAGGGTTGTGGTACGTCCAATGCGCAGAAGTCGTTCTTGTGTGGCAGGCAGTTGATGAACTATGGTCGTCCATACCGCTTGTGTGTGCAAAGGGAGGTCATTGGTTCTTAGATTTTGCCAAATATGGCACCATTGTTTATTGGGGAACATATCCTGTACCCGGACTCTCACATCTACAAGTGACGCTCTCCACAATTGCTGGTATAAGGTTTGGTGAGTATATGTAGTAGGAAAAGCAAGCTCACCAGAATATGTCCATGCTTGAACGAGATTGGTGACATAGGGAGGACATAATTTGCCAAATCTGCAGAAAGGCGGATTCTTTGGTTGGGAGTATTCGGGCCAGAAACATTCGATCCACACCCGTGTATAGTCCATGTGGGGCTCAACGTCTTGATACACATCTAGCATGTATAGAACTTGACTTTTAATACGAATGTTTACGAGTCCAAGGCCCCCTTCGCTGCGAGGAAGATAAATAGTGTTGTGGCGGAGGCGGAAGTAGTAGCTCCGCCAAAGAAACCACATAAATACAGATTCAATTTGGCGAGCGTAAACAGAAGGGAGGGGAAAGGTGCGCACGTAGTACCAAAGTTTAGCAGCAACATACTGGTTAAGATATTGGACCTTATGTATGATATGCAGACCTCGGAACCGTTGTAAGTATAGCATCTGCTTAATCTCATGAACTATAGGACGCCAGACAGCATCCATTTGTTTGCGTACATCGCTATGAAAAGTTATGCCGAGTACTGTTAAAACATCAACCGTGGGAATGTGAGAGCGTGAATCAGGTAAAGAGGGTAGGGAGAATCCGTGAAATGACAGGAGTTTGGTTTTGTGTTTATTGTATGCCAAGCCGGAGCACTGGGTGAACTCGTCAGTTATGCGGATGGCGGTGAGCATATCTTTGGGCGTAGTTCCTATTAGGGTTACGTCATCCGCAAATCCGAAGACGGGTAATTGATGGTATTCCGGTATACCGGGAGAGGTAATGTTAGCCAGAGCCCGGAGATAGGTATCTAGAACTATCACAAAGAGGCTCGTCGAGATGCTATCACCTTGACGTAATCCGCGTTGCAGAGCAAATATGTCAGAAAGATGACCGTTGATCTGTACTCGACATTGGGCCGATTGGTATAGTTGTCTTATGACTTGTTGAAATGCAGGAGGAAATCCCCAAGCGTCTAAAGTTTGAAGAAGAAACCCGTGATCAACGCAGTCATATGCGGAAGAAAAATCTATGCCAAGGACCCCCGCTTTAATGCGCCGAGTTTGCACGTACGCTATAAAATCCCGTAGCGAACGTAACACATAATGGATGTTATATTTGGGGTGGGTGGCTGCCTGATATGGACTAATATACTTTTGCAATATGGGTTTTAAACGTGCCGTCAGAATTTTGGTAAAAAGTTTCAAATCGGTAGGCAGTAAAGTAATGGGTCGGTACTCCTGTACAGTCTGGGAAGTGGCGGATTTCGGGATAAAGATTGTGATTCCGACGTTACCGCGGATGGGGCCTCCCTGTAAATATGTATTAAATAACTTGACTAGGGTATCGGAAAGAAAAGTCCAGTATTGTTTATAGAACGCGTACGGCAGACCTTCATATCCTGGCGCGCCCTTTCCTTTTGTTGCCTGGAGGGCCATCCATATTTCCTGACAAGTTATGGGGCGCATGAGATCACGACCCTCTTCCTCCGTAATCAGTTTGGGAATAATCGACAAAAACTGAGTTGTAACATTGGTGTCAGAAGGTCGGGGTTGTACTAATTTATGGTAATGCTCACGGAAAACATTTAAGATCTGAATCGAATCACTAGTCATATCACCATTCGGGAGTCGGGAAGCTACTATTGTAGCTTGTTTCCGCCGGTGCAATAGACGTGGAACGTCGTAAATAGTGACAGTTTCCTGGGCAAGCCTATAATATGTGGTCTCATTAATAAAAGAAGACATGAGTGTGGGAGCCTGGAGATTTTGGAGTCGTAGTTTGAGCTGTTGCACTGTGCGATTATTCTGTAGTGAGGGGGCGCACACCATGCCTGACGCAATGCCTCATAGAGGAATTCAAACATCAACTGCCGATCGTGTCGTGTTTCGTGTCCTTTACCTTGGAAGAACCGAGCGATCTTAGGTTTAAGAAATGTCGTCCACCAAGAGGCGAGATCTGGAAAATATTGTTGCATCCTTTCCCAATAGGAATATTGTTGTTCCAGTTCCTCCCGATAACCGTCGTGGTGAAGTAAGGATGTATTTAACTTCCAGTATCCTGGCCTGCTAAGGGCTGGCAAGGGTTGATCTGTTTTTACGTGGAGCTTGATCGCTGCATGATCGCTGAAAGATGGTATAATAGTCTGTACGTCAATAATAGTGTGAAATAAGTCAGGAGTGACGTATATTTTGTCAATCCTACTTTTCGAATGTGAAGTACAATGGGTATAGGTCCCCGGTGAATTGGAAACAATGACTACATCCCTTAAGTGATAAGCCCGCAAAAATTCCAAAAATGCGGGACAGGGGTGGGTGGGCGGAATTGATTCTGCACTGGTTTCAGTGGTATTCCAATCAGCCTTGATTACCATACGAGAAATATTAGGAGGCAGGAATTGTGGCAAACTTTGGCCATAAAATTCAGCCCGTTCCTTCTTAGCTGTATAGCCAGAAGGAGCATATAGTCCGACGACCAGGTGCCCCTGTATGACACAATGAATAATACGTCCGTCAGGGGAGAGAGTAAGATTGGTATGCCCCAATCCTTTTCTGATAAACATCCCTACTCCAGTGGTGGGTCCTAAATTAGCAAACACATCATAATCCATAATATTGTGAAATGAATCATGTATAAGTTCTTGCACACAAACTACATCCGGTTTATGACATACGAGAAATTGGTTTAAATATGCTTTTTATCGTCACTACTTGCGCGATTTAAATTTATCGTGAGAAAGGATAAAGAGTTTATCACAGTCATATAGAGGAAAATTTCGTAGTATAACACTTCTGTGCAATGTCGATATTTACGTAAGTTTGCGCTATTCAAAGTTAATATGAGTCTTAAAACTAAGACGTGAAGCAAAAAATAACTTACAAAATCCATGATAGATGTTTAGGAATATAAGTGCTGCAGGTAAAATTAAAACCATACGGCGACGGTAGATTTAAACGCAACTAACACTCAAGGATTTCCTGTTTGTATACGTGATAAATACCGCTGTTCCACTCTGCACTCTTGCACTATTAGAATCGGAGGGCACTTGTGTTGTACTCACGTGACGTAGAGAAAGAACAAACCAACGGAGGCACACACCACACTACTTGGGGTGAATTCGTATCCATTGACCTTGAAGACCAATACCTTATGTATCTGTTTCAAACACCTGCTGTGGGCGAGTCCGTGGGTCTCGATCGCAAGACAGAGAGACTTGGCTGCCTTCCAAGTGAGAATTCAGTTCTTCCTTCCGGGATAATTTGCGTCTTTTTTGTTTAGAAATAACATCGCTAAATTTAATTCCTTGTGTCTCATGCTGAAGAAACTCGCTTTCAAAGGGTTCAAGATGCTCTTCCTGTGTCTCTTTCGGGACCTCGCTATCCTCAACTGGTGAGGGATGTGGTTCAACCTCCATGTTGTGTGAGGTGATATGCTGCTATACTCGTATGCCGGAGGCCTCCGATGGAGGCGATAAACGCACTCGTTTACTGGGAAGTTGGGTATCGTCCTTTGCTTTCTCAAGAGACGTTATTGTAAGTGCAGGGAACTCCTTTGGGTCCGGAAGCGAGGGTCGATGCTCAAGATTATCTTCTTGGTTACCAGATTTCGTAGAAATGACAGGTGTGGCTAATTTGTAGGATGTCTTAGGAGTCACTTTTCCGAGTTCTGTCATGCGAGGAAGGGACGGAGAAGTGGTCGGGATTACACTCGTTGCCCCTCGGGGTTGAGCACCTCGTTTCAGTACACAGTTCGCTACGGTGTGCATAGAGCTTTGGCATCGGAAACATGTAATCGGTTGTCCACTGTATGATACTCCTACTTTATAACCATGGACTAGAAGTCGGGATGGTACATGAGATGTCAGTTTAATATGTACATGGCGAGTTCCAGTTTTAATACCAGGGGGATAAGGAGGGGCCCATTCCTGATCTTCTATTTTAATCACTGAACTATATGCACTAAGAGTCTCACTCAATAAGTTGTTCGGTGCCTCGATACGGAACTCAAACACACGAAGGAGGGTAGTCAGATCTGCTGCGGAAATAATGCGAAAAAAACTCACTTCCTTATTTGAATGAGTGAATGGTACCTCACTAGGGGCATGAGCTGCAAAGTCATCGTATTCCTGTTGCGTTTTGAATTTTAGAAAAATACAAAAATTTTCACTATTTAACTGCATGGCACTGATGTGATCAAAAATACCTGGGAAAGTGGAGTTCATCCAATGGTAGATTTCCAAGGGGGCTGGTCGAATTGCACGGAACTTCTTGTCAAATTCTAGTTTAAATTCAAGATCTTTTTTATATTCCATATTCACGTTTGCACTGATACACCGACACTACGCCGAAACGGCAATAATTGAGAGTACGGAGTATAACTCCTACTTCAGTAGTTTTGCTTTGATATAGTAATCAGAGCTATAAAATACACTTAACGTATATATGGTGTACGATACTATAGGCTATAGTACACTGTGGAAGCACCAGAGCACCCGTGTTGACTCGACGGCGCGGCGGCTTGATGCGAACCAGGAGACCACTCGGCTATGGTAACAACTAGTGCCACTGAGCCACCGCGGCCGCTATGGAATGTAGAGCATTGAGAGTGTAGAGATACCTAGTCTTTTAATCGTTTTTGAATTTTAAGAAAATACAAGAAACTCCCTTAAGTAGCGTTTAATCAATATGCTAAATAAAGATTTTTCAGTGATACGTTTCAATTTAGATCTAAGTGAGAATTTATATATAATGCAATTTTTTTCTAGGTCCAATGATCATCCCAATTGTTCCATCTTAACGGATTGTGAATTGGATGGGAAGGCATTTGAGTGTAGCGATTACTATGTTGCATTGGTTCTCCGTGGAGGGTATTGTTGTACCTTCAACTTCAAACAGCAAAGGTAATATTGTAACCACTCCGTGTAATCTGGTCGCTGTTCGTGGTTCGTGGTCCACCAATAAGTAGTTTCCTGATACCTGAACTTACCTGGATAGGACGATGAAGGACCTCTCCAAGAAGGGTTACAAATTGTTTGCAAATCGCTCGTCGGTCTCAATGATGAGACGAGCATTATACGCCGAGAGGTTCGGATGTCTTGTCCTGAAAAGCTCACGGACGATCAGATGGTCATCCAGACGATGACGCACACAAACATCATTCACACAAACAACGAAAACACACTGGATTAAATAACACTATACTTATTTATTAGAACACTATTATATAAAAAATAACGAAGAGAAATGAACACAACACTTAACATAGAATATGTGTAATATTTTTTTACACTGAAATCACATTTTGCCTTTTTAATACAATGTAGCCCTATATATATATATATGAGATTATATCTGAAATTTCACTATGAATGATTCTCTCACACCATTGACGCACTTGGGGATTAGCACTGGAGAAAAAGTTGCCGGGATAATCCCACGTAGAAATCCAGTTGCTGCGCCAATCAATCCTGAAGCGTAAAGACGAGTCTTCAGCAAATTAAAAAAGAAATTCTCCAAAGTAGAATGCTGATGTTGGAGGCGCGTATATAACTAACATGTATGCACATGGTCTGCGGACCTGGGACTTCACTAGTTGTGGGCTAGCCGTAAGAAAACGTCCTTCGCCGGCTAATAGCTTGTGCCCCTTAACACAAAATCATACTTATTTCCCGACGCAACGTGCGTGGTTTGCTGCACACAATACCGGAGTCAAACTCCCTGAGCGCTAAAGTTCAAGGTACAGGTTGCAATGATCGACTGAAGAGTGTTGGCAGATTATTCCAAAAATCACTCACGAGGAAGTTCCATAAACCGTGAGAGTTGAATTTTGATGAAAATTTGTGACAAGATTCAGTTCAAGTTGCTAAGTAACGTAGTAGTAGTCACTCGATGCGCAAATGCTTCGTTGAGCTGCTACACCGACACCATCTTGAAATCCAATAGGCAATGTCCAAGAATACCCTTTTGACACAAAAATGAAAAAGCTTTTGATAGATCTGACTTCAGTATTGTAAACCAAGTTAGACCATCTATATATGTGAGTACTTCCAGTGCATGAGCGCTATTTTGAAAGGTATCATATTTAATCACAGTCAAATATGATAAATGGCAAGGGAGTCATGTTGGTATCAAATAGCACTTGAATTTACTCGTGAATTCATTTTCGCGACCAAAGTTTACATATCTGTTTTCACTTCAGAGTTAAGAGCTCTCTTACTCACAGGACTATATTAAAAAAACTGCGAATTAGACTTGTGTTATGAAACACGATCGTGCGAAAATTTGCAGGATTTTAACTAATGCAGTAGTTAATGCAATACAATAGCCACTATACCAATGAGATCTTGAGACTCGTAAGAGAAATCGTTAATTAAATTGATATGCCTGTAGTGAAAAATGGAATACCAACATGCTACAAGTTATATCTATTTCAAAGTGCGATGTTATAGACTGCTGGTCGATGAAACACATGCTTAATAGTACTGACGAGCAGAGAATACCAAAGGGATTGTTCGGATATATATCAGAAAAATTATATAAACTGGTGCATATTAGTTGAACGACCAAAATGGTTCGGATTCCACTATAATCAGTAGATCCACGTCTCCTTTAGCGTAGCAGGCATATGTGTGGGACGTTGAACTGTATCAAACCAAAAATCTATTTTAGGCAATTTTACATGGTCCATTACAGTGTGTTAAGTTTCCTTCTCCAATCTTGAAACCTTACCCAAAGACTATCATTGTTGCAGAATATTGCATTCTTTTCCAATACTCATACTTGACAACATATAATTTACCGTGTATATTACGAAGTTAAAGTACTTTAATGTATTTATAGCCAGTTTGTCTAAATACAATCGATTTATTGCTGCCGCATTGAACAATGATGTGGATTTAAATTGTCAGTTCACAGCCAATTCTTAGAAAAAGATACACCTGGAAACTTAGAATTCACTTTTCTTCTGTCTCTTCTGCTATTATTGATAAGAGAATGCATACACACCTGCTAAGAATAGATGGCAATAAATATTATTACAAGATTCAATACCAAGTTGCAATCCATGAAACAAGCTTCTTTCTTGGTTTTTCTTCAATATTAAATATTTAAATATCTGTATCTTTCTACCTTTAATTATAAAACACTTGCTTACAATAAGGTCAAGACTAGTTTTCATATCAAAATTATGATAAATAACTAATTGTAGCAGGTGTTCACTTGTTCGGTGTACAAGTTATATGACATAATGTTCATAAAGAAAAATGCATGGCAGAAATGTGGGTACGTAACAGGAGCAATAGTTGATTCATTTACAAATGTTCTGGAGACTAGTCTGTGGTCATGAAGCTTGTGACGAAAGTGCATTTGTTAAGTGTTTGCACTGCTTCATGATGCTCCGTGCTAATCACTTATTTGGGATCAGCATCACAACTGAAGAGCAAAAGGTTAGTAGGTTAATATTTGCTTATGTGCACTAGTTTATATTATTTTTCTAATAATTTTTCTATTATTTGTACTATTTCTATTGATATGCATAATCGCAACACACACAGATTCATATATATAGTGCACTTTGAAATAGGTATAATTTGTTACAGTGCTCTTCTATTTTTTTACTACAGTTATTTCAATTTACTTAACGATTTCTCTCACTAGTCTCAAGATCTGACTGCTATAATGACTATTCTAGACCAGTGGGTATTGTAGTAGTGATTACTACTGCATTAGTTAAAATCCTGCAAGTGCTAGGACGACCGCATTTTATAACACAAATTTTACTTGCTCAGTTTTTATGTTCCTGTGAGCTAGAGATCTCCTAACTCAGAAGTAAAAACACATTCCGGTTACGGAAACGGATTCAAGAGTAAATTCCAGTGCTATTTGATACTCCACATGAACTCCTTGCCATTTATCATATTTGACTGTGATTCAATATTGCGTCTTTCAAAATGGCGATCATGCACTGGAAGTACTCCCACATATAGATAGTCTACCTTGGTTTACAATACTGAAGTCAGATCTATCAAAAGCTTTTTTAATTTTTGTGCCAAAAGGTTATTTTTGGACATTGCCTATTGGATTTCAAGATGGCGTCGGTGTAGCAGCTCAACGAAGCGTTTGTGCATCGAGTGACTATTACTGCGTTACTTAGCAACTCGAACTGAATCTTGTCACAAATTTTCATCAAAATTCAACTCTCACGGTTTATGGACCTTCCTCGTCAGTTAAATCACCTGTGTGCACATGCAAACAGAATACGGAAAATAATTTATGTTAATTTTAGTCAACTGACCACAATGCACGAGAGACTGCGATATCTCGGGCGTGAGAAAGTACAGATAAGGGACTACCAAAGCAACATGACTGGCGTCACTCTGGTCACTTGGCTATCTGTTCTGGTCTTGCGATTAAGCAAAGCATAGTCTGCTCTAACCTATTGCAATGTTTCATAAGCGATTAAAGAAAGCACTTAATTCAGTTCCCAATAATTATATAATATATACTGTGCATAATAATAAGTCAGGGAGAAACACTGAGAAGCAGTAGTAGGGACCGGCGTTGGCGCGAATGACTCATCCTCACTCTCTTTTATGACCGGGGTGAAAGGTCAATGACCGTGGCCAGGGGTCAATGACCTAGGGGTACCTAGGACCACCCCCTCTAAATTTTGGCAGGGGTACCATGGCCCACCCCCTAAATTTTGGCAGGGGTACATAGGACCACCCCCCTTAAATTTTGGAAATTGCCAAATCTAAAAATTTGGTGTGGTAGCCTAGGACCATAGTATGTACCTCTATCAGTATTGGGTGTCTATGTCGTTCCCTTTCATGGGTAAAAAATTGCCAAAAATTGAAATTTCGGAGGTTTTTGACCTAATTTATCCCCTTGGATGAGGTCCTATTACCTTATATGTTTATATGAGCGTATACAGGAGTCTATTGCCTTTCATAAGACATGGGTATATTGGTGCACCCCGGGAGGGGTACCTTGGCCCACCCCTTAAATTTTGGAAATTGACCAATTTAAACCTTTGGTATTATAGTACTGCACCCTAACATGTATTATGATAAATTTGGGTGGTCCACCTTGTTCCCTTCTAGGGGTACAAATTTGCCAAAATATAAACGTAAGCAATACGTTGTACCACGTGTTTGGTATTTTGGCCCAATTTATTTCCTTGGATGAAGTCCTATTACCTTATATGGTTATGTATAGGGGTCTATTCCCTATCATAAGACATAGGTACATTTGTGCACCCC
The DNA here is from genome assembly GCF_964235325.1 of Thermobia domestica. Classification (NCBI taxonomy): domain Eukaryota; kingdom Metazoa; phylum Arthropoda; class Insecta; order Zygentoma; family Lepismatidae; genus Thermobia; species Thermobia domestica. The sequence goes on from NC_137456.1 coordinate 230,409,030, forward strand.
TTTAAAATTTAGGGAGGAGTACCTTGTCCCACCCCTTAAATTTTGGAAATTGCTCATTTTATATATTTGGTATTATAGTATTGGACCCTAACATGTATTATAATAAATTTGGGTGGTCCACCTCGTTCACTTCTAGGGCTACAAAATTGCCAAAATATAAACGTAAGCAATACGTTGTACGACGTGTTTGTTCTTTTGGCCCAATTTATCCTCTTGGATGAGGTTCTATTACCTTATATGGTTATGTATAGGGGTCTATTCCCTATCATAAGACATAGGTACATTTGTGCACTCCTTTAAAAATTTGGGAGGGGTACTTTGGCCCACCCCTTTAATTTTAGAAATTGCTCATTTTATATATGTGGTATTATAGTACTGGACCCTAACATGTATTATGATAAATTTGGGTGGTCCACCTCGTTCGCTTTTAGGGGTACAAAATTGCCAAAATATAAACGTAAGCAATACGTTGTACCACGTGTTTGGTTTTGACCTAAGTTATCCCCTTGGATGAGATCCTATTACCTTATATGGTTATATGGTTATGTATAGGGGTCTATTCCCTATCATAAGACATAGGTACATTTGTGCACTCCTTTAAAAATTTGGGAGGGGTACCTTGGACCACCCCTTAAATTTTAGAAATTGCTCATTTTATATATTTGGTATTATAGTACTGGACCCTAACATCTATTATGATAAATTTGGGTGGTCCACCTCGTTCCCTTTTAGGGGTACAAAATTGTCAAAATATAAACGTAAGCAATACGTTGTACCACGTGTTTGTTTTGGCTCAATTTATCCCCTTGGATGAGGTCCTATTACCTTATATGATTATATGGTTATGTATATTGGTCCATTCCTTATTATAAGACATGGGTATATTGATGCACCCCGGGAGGGGTACCTTGGCCCACCTCTTTATTTTGGAAATTGCCCAATTTAAACATTTGGTATAATAGTATAAGACCCTAATAAATATATATATATATATTACTATAAATTTGGGTGGTCCATCTCGTTCCCTCTCATGGGTACGAAATTGCCAAATTTTAGTACAACCACGTGTTTCGTTTTTCACCTAATTTATTCACTTGGATGAGATCCTATTACCTAATATGATTATATGGTCATGTACAGGGGTCCATTTTCTATCATAAGACGTAGGTACATTGATGCACCCCGGGAGGGGTACCATAGCCAATCCCTTAAATTTTGGAAATTTTTCCAATTTGAGCATTCGGTATCATAGTACATGCCTCAACATGTATCATGATAAATTTGGGTGATCCACCTCGTTCCCTTTTAGGGGTACAAAATTGCCAAAAATATAAACGTAAGCAATACGTTGTACCACGTGTTTGTTTTGGCTCAATTTATCCCCTTGGATGAGGTCCTATTACCTTATATGATTATATGGTTATGTATATTGGTCCATTCCTTATTATAAGACATGGGTATATTGATGCACCCCGGGAGGGGTACCTTGGCCCACCTCTTTATTTTGGAAATTGCCCAATTTAAACATTTGGTATAATAGTATGAGACCCTAATATATATATATATATATATATTACTATAAATTTGGGTGGTCCATCTCGTTCCCTTTCATGGGTACGAAATTGCCAAATTTTAGTACAACCACGTGTTTCGTTTTTCACCTAATTTATTCGCTTGGATGAGGTCCTATTACCTAATATGATTATATGGTCATGTATAGGGGTCCATTTTCTATCATAAGACGTAGGTACATTGATGCACCCCGGGAGGGGTACCATAGCCAATCCCTTAAATTTTGGAAATTTTCCAATTTGAGCATTCGGTATCATAGTACATGACCTCAATATGTATCATGATAAATTTGGGTGGTCCACCTCGTTCCCTTTTAGGGGTACAAAATTGCCAAAAATATAAACATAAGCAATATGTTGTATCACGTGTTTGGTTTTTGGCCCAATTTATCCCGTTTGATGCGGTCTTATACCGTATATGGTCATATGGTCATGTATATAGGTACATTTCCTATCATAAGACATGAGTACATTGATGCACCCTTTAAAAATTTGGGAGGGGTATCTTGACTCATCCACTCAGTTTTAGAAATTATTTAATATAAGCATTTGGTATCTTCGTACAGGTCTTCAATATGTACCACTATAAATTTGGATGGTCCACATCGTTCCCTTTCATGGGTAAAGAACTACCAAAAATCAAATTTCGCAGGTTATTGACATCTATTTAGCACGTTATATGGTTTATTACCTTTATATGTTTATGTTCTCTTTTAAATTTGGGAATTATAAAATAACATAATTTGGTAAACGTTTTCTAGGACCCATTGGTGTTCCTCTTATGACCAAATATTCAAAATTTAAAGGTTATTGACCGGCTTTATTATTGAATAAGTACAGGATTTATTACTTTTTCATAAGACACAGGTGTATTTGTGTACCAATCTTAAATTTTGGGAGGGGTACATTTCTTATTGTCATATCAATAATTGGTAATTGGATAGTATCTCATTCATTGGGTAAATCATTATGATCACGTGATCAGTTATTAACCTATGATGGGATTAGGAGTCCAGAACATTGGTACATTGAAACTTTGTAGGATAATTTGAGAATGCGTCATTGGTTTTGATTATTCCCGCCAAATATAAACGTAAGCAAGACGTTGTACCACGTGATTGTCCTTGATGAGGTAGTGTACAGGGATTCATTTCCTTTGTTGTGGTACTTCTTAAGTTTGAGTACACACACACTTCTAGAAAACAGTTGGTTCTACTCAGGTAAACAATTGACAGACATTATTGACCTTATTGAACATATAATGATATGATTAACTCTAAGACTTAGGTATATCAAGAGAAGTATTCTTTAAATTTGGGAATGGTGATAAACAGAATTTTAAAATAAGGTGCGAAATTTCAAACAATACATTGAACTTTAGTCACAGCTCATAGTCTAAGATCATTGGTGGTGATTGATTTGAAATCTCATAGCTAACCTTATTGAATCTTATGACTCATAGACGAAAGGCAATACATGCTACAACAGTTTGAAATTTAATCATAAGGTGATGTAATCTGACACTAGCAAAGTTATTGTTAATGCAATTTGATTGGATGATCACTATCTTCCTGCAATCTGATTGGTTGATCACTATCTTTCGTGCAATCTGATAGGTTGATGAGTTTTAAATCTTTTTCTGCATTCAGTTTTGTTTTAACATTTAAAAAGTTTTTGAATTTTTTTTTGTTTGAAACTATGGTTTGAAATTTTTCGTTTTAAATTTTTTTTGTTTGAAAATTTTCAAAATTTTGTTTGGGATTTTTTTCGTTTGAAATTTTTTGTTTGAAAATTTTTTTCGTTTGAAATTTTTTGTTTGAAAGTTTTTGTTCGAAAATTTTGTTTAAAATTTTTTGTTTGAAATTTTTCGTTTCCAAATTTTTGTTTGAAATTTTTTGTTTCAAAATTTTGTTTGAAAATTTTTTCGCTTCAAAATTTTGTTTGAATTTTTTTCGTTTGAAATTTTTTGTTTGAATTTTTTTCGTTTCAAAATTTTGTTTCAAAGATTTTTGTTCTAAATTTTTGTTTCAAAGTTTGGTTTGACATTTTTAAAAGTTTGTGCACTCATTAGTAAAGAACCGGAACTGTTTAGAGCAAAAACCTTTGACAACATTGTGGTGCAATAGTACACGTCAGAACCTGGGGTTGTACTTGAAATGAAAAAACACAATTCATTGAAATGGATCATTTTATTACACTCCACATACATCCATACCAGATAGTGGTTCTGGATATTGTCGATACAATGTATTTTGAACTTCTTGCACTAGTTTGTCTTTAGCATATAATTTTAATTCCAGTTGAAGTCTTTTAAGGTCTATTGCAATATCAATTGGTGGAAACTCAATGTCCATTTGATCACAAATAAACTGTTTATCAATACAGTTATGCACCCACGAACGATGTTGACAACCATCACAATATCTAGATACATGTTGTACAATATGCATAACACATTTTTCAAAATAGTACTTTTTCAGGAATATACTTGTTTTGTTGCACACTTCCACTGCATGTTTCACACACTGAAATACGTTGATGAATTTGTTCCATTCCGTTTGTGTTAGATACACCATGTTGCGAGGGACATGAAATGTACTCTTTTTACGTAACAGCACCATCTTCTCTTCGAGGACTGTACGCAGCACCACTTCATGATTTGAGCCTAATGATTTGACTAGGGTCACATTTAGCTCATCATGAAAATAATCGTTCATTTGGTCGATTCGTGAACATAATATTTGCCATTCTTCACAGGTCAGTTGTACACCAAATTGTTCTGCTTTGCCCAATCGAATCACAGGTTCAAATGTTCTAGCACTGATACCAATCATCACATGTTTTGTTTGAAATATATTTATTGTATAATAGCTTGCGAAGATGAACTCTTTATCGTTAGAAGTACACATCTTTCCTCCTGAAAAGCACTTGCTCAAATGATTTCGTGGGATGACACTGTATTTGCTGGTTTATAGTTATTGCTGACGTCATTGGTAAGGAATGTGCTGACGTTTGAATTCATGATTTCATCACAGTTGCTGACGTCATGCCGACCAACCAAATTCATACAACTACGGCTGACGTCATTGGAAAGAAATGTGCTGACGTTTGAATTCATGATTTCATCACAATTGCTGACGAATCTGGCTGTGTACTAAATTCAAATTGATGACTTCGACCCAAGAATCCTTTGTAACATAAAGATACAGATCCGGTATTTAAGAAATGCAGCAGTTCTTCTTGTTTTGATGCTTCCATGGGAAAATATCTTGCTGGTAAAATTATATTCTTATCATTTTCAAGCTTCACTACGATTCTTAATCCAAACTTTGTATGGATTTTTTCGCTAGCTAAGATTCTATAAGGTACATTCTGTTGTAAATCAGTAATCTTGGTAAATGCTTTCATCACATCACGTGTGTTTAGAAACTGCAGACAAGTAGCCATGATGACGTTATCATGAATACTAACTCGAACGATACTTATATATGATGCAAAAGTGATGACGTTGCATTATCATGTTCTGACGTGTACTATTGCATCATAATAAACAGTGTTACCAGAGGTTTTTGTTTTAAACAGTTCCGGTTCTTTACTAATGAGTGCACAAACTTTTAAAAATGTCAAACCAAACTTTGAAACAAAATTTTTGAAACAAAACTTTCGAAACAAAAATTTTCAAACAAAAAAATTTCAAACCAAATTTTCTTCTAAGCAGTTCCGGTTCTTCACTAATAAGTGCACAAACTTAAAAATTTGAAACCAAAAAAAATTGGAAACGAAAAATTTCAAAACAAAAATTTCGAACAAAAAATTTTAAACAAAAAATTTTCAAACAAAATTTTAAACAAAAAATTTTCAAACAAAATTTTGCAACAAAAATTTTCAAACAAAAAAATTTCAAACAAAAAATTTTGAAACAAATTTCGAAACAAAAATTTTTAAACTAAAAAAAATTCAAACCAAAGTTTCAAACAAAAATTTTCAAACGAAAAATTTTCAAACTAAAAAAAATTACGTTTCCCGGTTAACCGTCAAACTTTATCCGGGTTTTAACTATTCGATTAACAAATAAACGGTTTTCATCATATTTATCAGTGAGTGCAAAATGTTGAACGAAACCAAGATTTTTAAATGTTAAACAAAACTTAAAACTGAATGCAGCAAAGATTTGAAAATCATCAACCAATCAGATTGCACGAAAGATAGTGATCAGCCAATCAGATTGCACGAAAGATAGTGATCAACCAATCAAATTGCATCAACAATAACTTTGCCAGTGTATTAGCATGTATTCCCTTAAGACTATGAGTCATAAGATTCAATAAGGTTAGCTATGTATCCCTGTACACTACTTCATCAAGGTCAATCACGTGGTACATCGTATTGCTTACGTTTATATTTGGCTGTAATAATCAATACCAATGACGCATTCTCAAATTATCCTTCAAAGTTTAAATGTACCAATGTCCTGGACTCTTAATCCTATCATAGGTCAATAACTGATCACGTGATCATAATGATTTACCCAAAGAACAATTACCAATTATTGATATGACAATAAGAAATGTACCCCTCCCAAAATTTAAGATTGGTACACAAATACACCTGTGTCTTATGAAAAAGTAATAAATCCTGTACTTATTCAATAATAAAGCCGGTCAATAACCTTTAAATTTTGAATAATATTTGGCCATAAGAGGAATACCAATGGGTCCTAGAAAACGTTTACCAAATTATGTTATTTGATAATTCCCAAATTTAAAAGAGAACATAAACATATAGAGGTAATAAACCATATAACGTATTAAATAGGGGTCAATAACCTCCGAAATTTGATTTTTGGTAGTTCTTTACCCATGAAAGGGAACGATGTGGACCATCCAAATTTATAGTGGTACATATTGAAGACCTGTACGAAGATACCAAATGCTTATATTAAACAATTTCTAAAACTGAGTGGATGAGTCAAGATACCCCTCCCGGGTGCATCAATGTACTCATGTCTTATGATAGGAAATGAACCTATATACATGACCATATGACCATATACGGTATAAGACCGCTTCAAACGGATAAATTGGGCCAAAAACCAAACACGTGATACAACATATTGCTTATGTTTATATTTTGGCATTTTTTTTTTACTCATGAAAGGGAACAAGGTGCACAACCCAAATTTATCATGATACATATTGAGGTCATGTACTATGATACCGAATGCTTAAATTGAAAAATTTCCAAAATTTAAGGGATTGGCTATGGTACCCATCCCGGGGTGCATCAATGTACCTATGTCTTATGATAGAAAATGGACCCCTATACATGACCATATAATCATATTAGGTATTAGGACCTCATCCAAGTGAATAAATTAGATCAAAACGAAACACGTGGTTGTACTTAAATTTGGCAATTTTGTACCCATGAAAGGGAACGAGATGGACCACCCAAATTTATAGTAATATATATTAGGGTCTTATACTATTATATCAAATGTTTAAATTGGGCAATTTCCAAAAAAAAGAGGTGGGCCAAGGTACCCCTCCCGGGTGCATCAATATACCCATGTCTTATAATAGGGAATGGACCAATATACATAACCATATAATCATATAAGGTAATAGGACCTCATCCAAGGGGATAAATTGAGCCAAAACAAACACGTGGTTGTACTAAAATTTGGCAATTTCGTACCCCTAAAAGGGAATGAGGTAGACCACCCAAATTTATCACGATACATATTAGGGTCCTGTACTATAATACCAAATATATAAAATGAGCAATTTCTAAAATTTAAGGGGTGGGCCAAGGTACCCCTCCCAAAAATTTAAAGGGGTGCACAAATGTACCTATGTCTTATGATAGGTAATGGACCCCTATACATGACCATATAATCATATAAGGTAATAGGACCTCATCCAAGGAAATAAATTAGGTCGAAAAACCAAACACGTGGTATAACGTATTGCTTACGTTTATATTTTTGGCAATTTTGTACCCCTAGAAGGGAACGAGGTAGACCACCCAAATTTATCACGATACATATTAGGGTCCTGTACTATAATACCCAATGTTGAAATTGGTCAATTTCCAAAATTTAAGGGGTGGGCCAAGGTACCCCTCCCAAATTTTTTCAAGGGATGCATTAATATACCCATGTCTTATGAAAGGTAATGAACCCCTGTATACGTCCATATAACTATATAGGGTAATAACACCTCATCAAAGGGGATAAATTAGGTCAAAAACCCCCGAATTTTGAATTTTTGGCAATTTTTTACCCATGAAAGGGAACGACATAGACACCCAATACTCATAGAGGTACATACTGTGGTCCTAGGCTACCACACCAAATTTTTAGATTTGGTAATTTCCAAAATTTAAATGGGGTGGTCCTATGTACCCCTAAAAGAGAATGAGGTGGACCACCCAAATTTATCATGATACATATTAGGGTCCTATACTATAATACCCAATGTTAAAATTGGGCAATTTCCAAAATTGAAGGGGTGGGCCAAGGTACCCCTCCCAAATTTTTCAAGGGGTGCATTAATATACCCATGTCCTATGAAAGGGAATGAACCCCTGTATACGCCCATATAACCATATAGGGTAATAACACCTCATCCAAGAGGATAAATTAGGTCAAAAACCCCCGAAATTTGACTTTTTGGCAATTTTTTACCCATGAAAGGGAACGACATAGACCCCCAATACTAATAGAGGTACATACTATGGTCCTAGGCTACCATACCAAATTTTTAGATTTGGCAATTTCCAAAAATTAAGGGGGGTGGTCCTATGTACCCCTGCCAAAATTTAGGGGGTGGGCCATGGTACCCCTGCCAAAATTTAGAGGGGGTGGTCCTAGGTACCCCTAGGTCATTGACCCCGGCCAGGGACCATGGGTCCTGAGGCAGGGACCCAGGGGCCAAAAAGTTAGGCAAAGTGACGCGATTACTACTGAAGCTTCATGGCTCATTGAAATTTTCTCAACAAAAACAATGTTTTAAATATATATGAAAAGCATATATAAGCATTCTTTGTCCAATTGTGTGGAAAAGAAGTAATTCCCACCGAAGTAATTTATATGGGATCGCAGAATAAAGTATAAATCGAAAAAATAGCCACTGTCTTTACGAAGTATACAGAGCGTCCACAAAAAGTACTTTTATAAGCTGGTGGTGTTTATAATATAGATGTCATGATGTTGCGACAAACGATGCAGAGAATTCTTGAGCGACCTAAGGAGTCGATAACTGACATATTACAAAACACCTGCTTTCAGGGTCCGATGCTTCTTCATCTCACTCAAAAGCGATTTCCAGTTTGTTTCAATTTACTCACTATTAACCATATTATGTTCCTGTGGGACAGAACGTGAGGCAGAATTATTTCTAAATGCCGTCGCGTAGGAACTACAGATTTCGTACTCCAAAAACCTTTAACAATAAACACATGTTGCTCCAAATATTACACTATTCTCACTGCATCCTGATCATACTCACGCAGTAGCACAGAACGGCACAGCACAATTCGCACTACAACGGGAAAGTGTCTTGTTTCTTCTTGATCTTGGCGTGGTTGTCAATTAACGAAGAAAATTCAAATCTCCAAACCACACCGGACCTGATTCCAATTATAAGGTACACTGCAGAATATTATCTGTTTTTCTTGATGTGTGGCCAACATTATCCCGGATGAATTTAAACCAGCAAACATAGTTAAAAAAAATTCCTATCCTCCCTTGACCATTTGTCACAAACCGCATGAATATGGGACTTGAGATAGAAATTCTATTCTAGAATGAAATCTGTGAGTTTTGAGAAGATCAACCTGTACAAATAATGATACAAAAATTAATTTCCAAGATTTTTTTTTAAAAAAAAAACACTCTTCTCTTTCGACAGAACCTGGAGAGAGTTCCAGTTGAATAATCTTATACGATGTTTTTTCCGGTAATTTTCAAGTTTAATACTCTATCGGGAGTACCACAATGATCTAATCTAGATCCCCTGTTGTTTCTTCTTGTTATTAATGATATTCCTCTGTGTATTAATACTTCCCAAGTTCTTGTTTTTGCCGACGATCTCAAATTATACTCAAAAGTAAGTTCAATTCATGACTGCGTGAAACTTCAACAGGATCTGCTGATAGTTTAAAAATGGTCTGGTAATAATATATTAGTTCTGAATGTTTCCAAATGTAAATCTGTTTCTTTTACAATGAAAAACATACATTTAACTTTATCTATACAGTAAGTGGCACTTCCTTATCTATACCAAATACTATCAAACATCTAGGAGTTACATTTTTTATAGCAAATTAACCTTTGCTCAACACGTTGACGCAATAACGAGTAGTGCATATTGAAACCTATACGATAGGACAGGATTTCTACAAAGGATGAACATTTATAAGATTAAATTCTTTTGTATGTGAGGTCAAAATTAGAATAGTGTTGTACTGGTCGGACACCAAATCTCACTAAATACTTTGATGCAATAGATAACTTAAAATTTAATTTTACAGTTTAATTTAAATTAAATTCTTAGATACAAGAAAACCAGTTTCTACCCAACTTGTGTAACCTATAAAGACTTAGTAACGATTTTAGTTTTCCAACATTAGGAAAAAAGAAATGGGTATTTGATCTGTTGCTCTTACATAAATTATTAAACGGTAAAATTGACAGTACCGAATTAATTACAAAAGTTTTTTATGTATCCCAATAGGTAAGACTAGAATAGAAAACACTGAAGCAATAACTATCTTTCTATTGAAGAAAAGCAAGAACTAACATACTACATAAGTCTCCTCTTTGCAGAATGTGAGCATCATATAACGAAATGATTAGATTTCATTTAGTAGATGAATTTTGTAATGTCCGAAATTAAATTCAAGACAATTGTCAGACAATAACTTCTACATAATTAAACAACGTATATTTATGTATGTACATATAATAGTATATGTTAGATAAGTGTGTACACAACACTATAAGGGGAAATTAAGCCTGTTGTGCTGTTATGAAATAAATAAACAAATTTTACTTAGCTTTGACCTGTCATTATTAAAATGTCTGAATTAATATAAACTTTTTTAAAATATCATTTACTGACATAATCTGAATCCCTTGAATGTTTTGGATTTCTCGCCCCGACGCTCTCTTTGGTCGCAGCCCACGCGACGGTCCTGGATTTAAATACTGGAATATATAGAGGCTTACAATTTAGTGATTCTTACTGAAATGCTACACTATTGTTATATTATATCATGTGAAGACAAAGAATCTTCACAATTTGGCTATAAAAGAAAAACATCCTGAGGAAACATTATTTGAATATAATGCTAAAAATATAGATGAGAAGTAAATGTGAAATCAGTACAGAAACACAGCAAGGAATTTGCTTAATTGGAAATACGTTTTATACGAACAATTAATTGTGCTCTCTTGGTTTTGTTCTAAAACTTAAGCAAGTTATATTCTTAAAAAGTTCGAGTGACTCGTAAATGCATATACCTTTATTTTCCAGATGTTGAACTGATTCAACAAATGTCTAGTAACGTGTACAAATGAAGTTAATATCTTTATGGCCAGTAGACCTATGCTGAGAACACTATTTCAAATGCTGAGAACACTATTTCAGAGGGTACAAAAAAATATTTTCTACAGAAATGTCGAATGAACGCGAAACTATCGATTCAGGTCGTTAAGAATATGACAATTATTTGTAAGTGGATGCAAATACCTTTCGAATAGGGATGCAAATAACCATCGCCCAGTCGCCCCAGGGCGAGCGGTTCATCGCTGTGGACAAGTTTTCAATATTACTATTATTTATTTCAAAGGTAAATAAATTACTTCTATTCATATCCAAAAAAATATCAAATTGTACCGGTAATAAATCGAATATTTCACTAAGTTCTCCATTCAGGCAAAATGATAAGCTTTAATGAATAAATATTTCCTTATATGAACTATTCAAAGAAACAAATGTACAATTCATTGACAAAACTGGATCAACTAAGTTTTTAACCACCACAAACCTACATATGAAATGTGACTTACCGCCTTCCATTTAACAATTCAAAGAATCACAAAATGGCTATAAAACTTGTCAATAGTCCTCCTATTGAGCATCTAAGAATTCGTAGCACAATCTTATGTATATGTAGTAATCCAATTAATATTAAACAAGTGGAGTGAAATATCATAACCTCATTTACCAAAAACTGTTCAGCTCGTCCTAGCAATTTCGTTTTGCTCTTAGTATCCAATTCTACAGTTGATATCATGTTCTACGCTTGTTATCACCAACGTCAGTATGAAACAGTGTCTTACGTATTTCACATACTTCTTGGTTTATTTCGTCAACTAACAACTTGGCGGCTCTTATTAGCTATTAACAAAAGAATACTCAAAAGCACAACCTTAATACAATTCATGATTACTTCTATTTATAAATTAAGTTACGACACGTAACAATCTTCAAAGTCAATGTATTCCCATTATGTGTTTAATTGCTGTAACAATAATTGACTTTTATCTGACATTTGACCTTCTATTTCTCCCTTAAAGTCTGATTTTCATATTTTTCTTCTGTTCCAAATAATCGTCTCGGCAGAACATTGCCAAGATAAATGGTTATTCCAATTATCTAAAATAAAATAAACGTAAAATAAAAACAATATTTAAAACCAGACAACCAATTCACACTATAACCCATTTTCTACATTTCTACTTTTCGACACTGCGCTTACTCGTTTACTTTCGTACTTCAGTGATAATTTTCAAGTTTATGGTCTCTTACTTTTTTAACTAGTTCGATTCGTGTACTGTATGAACTTTTCTATATCCAAGATTCATTATTAGCACCACTTTTACTTCATTTAAGATGTCAACCTTACATATTTTCATCTGTACACATGTTCTCAATAAATTAGTGAAAGAACGGGCCAGGGAATTACTGATTAATTGTTTTATCACTGCTATCTCCTAATATTAAGATAGCACATGCCCCTCACATCCTTCCATTATAACTTCGAAGTAAGTCGAATTACCCATTTTTGTTTTCATTGCCGTATTGAGAATCTGATTGTCAGTACAACATGAAGGCAGATATTACCAAATAGATAACGAGGTTGTGCGTATTTTTCGCAATAACTTCGAAATATTTTAAAAAAATATGCTAGGAGACTTTTCACACCGCATTTGTCTTAACTTCAAAATATTTACGAAGCTACTACGAAATTGGTTATAAGAACGGTGATTGATAAATTACAAGTGAAACGATTATTTGCACTGGTGTTTATATTTTAGATACAAAACTGGCCATCTGCAGTCACTCGCTGGTCGAGATATAAAATAAACGTACGCGTGTTTAGATTCTTATTTTCAGAAGTGGTCAGAGTTTTTAAGAGATGAAACCACTCTCGAAAATTTCCATAATTTAACCATTTTTTGCACCTAGGACATCAATTGCAGTAAACCCATAGTACCGAAAAACACATAATTAATTAATTTATATTGGAAAAATCTGACGGAACTCAATTTTTAACTGGGATGAATAATTTAAATTAATTCAACATTAACACTTGAGAATATTACGATAACCACTTTACATTAGACCACAATCGAATAATGTTCTAGGAAAATTATCCTTGAAAATATTTTATACGTACAGTAATTATTTATTTATGGTCCATTATCTAGGATTTAGTTTCAAGGTTTGTAAGTTAAATTGCCACCGGGGATCTTGCTCATTCAATATTGTAAAACAATTATGAATTTATTTAAATAACAAAGTACCGAACTCCTGTCAAAAAAAGCAAAAATACGTCGAGGAGTGCGACTTGGCGAACATATAGTCATTAAAGGGGAAAATTGCCATAATTAGAAAAGCTTTTATTTGAGTTATGGATTGTGTTTGTATTTAACTAACAAGCTCTACCAACCACATACATTTCGTAGCTGAATTATTTTATAATAACGCATAACGGTTTTAAAAAATGACATATGTTGAAGTGAGAAGTGCGGTATAACTGTAAACGAGGTATTTCAAATTGATCACATGTTAAATTATAAAACCCCAGACACGCCACTTCGGTCCTTTACTAAAGACATTATCATAACATAAAGTCGTGCTGTTGGTACTGTTTCTGCGGAGTTGAAACGTCGAATATTAGATAATATTGCGGCCAGTGACAATTGTGATTATGAGAAAACTCGGAGGAATTGCGTTCAGTTTCTTTTAATGTTAATTTCACACATTTGATTTGTAACATTTGTGACTACATTTTTAAGTGTAATCATGTTACATGTCTTTATCTAATTTAAGATTAATGCTTGATATTGGTTGAAAATGGTAATAGAGGATTATTGAGTGACTATGTTGAATTAATACATAACGTACGATATCAAAGTATTTCTATTATTTTCAAACCGAACGATTGTGATTTAGGTGCCCTGGCAATTGATTGCCAATAATAATCGTGTAATGATTATCAGCTCACCCAGAAATTGAAATAACATATGTCAAAGAAGCCGTATTTGATCCATTTTGTTTTGCATATATCCGCTTTCATATGCATTTATTTTTAACGAAACTAAAAGCCATTTGTGACCCAGCGTTGTAGTAGTATATGAATTCCGGATATATGATGACACATAAATATGCAAATTTCCCGTATGGGCCGCTGAAAGTAGTACAATACACATTGGGCCGCTGAGAACTTTGGATTTAAATCAATTTTACACGAATCCCGAGGGGACTCTCGCAAATGTACCTTGTAAGATTATAGTAACTTACCTTTTCATACTCCTACACTTTGGAGTATGTTAAACATATCATTATTTACTCTCGCACTTTTATATGCAATAGGAACCAGTTCTATAATTAAATGTTTCTTTGTTTTGTTTCTTCATTAATCTGATTATCTAAAATATGAATAGCATCTATTACTGGTTCTTCTTGCTTTCGTATTTGACATATATTCCCAGTTTTTCATTCTTCCAAGTTTTGGAACCTCTAATAAGATATTCACTTAACTTTGTGTTCCTCTTATTTTCCTATTATTTGTAAAAAGTGTTTGAACATTATTTTTTGATGTTGAACGTTAATGTCCGATCATAAATTTTATAGTTCTAAACCATAAAATTTCACAGATGTATTTAGGTGTCTATAAAACTGTGCATCATATTCCTGTATTTTCATTATTTTCTTTCTTATCATACCAAACCATTGGAAATACATATTCACCAATCAAATATGTGGAACATATGGCTTCAAAAGTTTCGTAAAATATATCACCTTCAAACAACATATTACATACATCTGGTCTAACTATACATCAGTAATTAACGCTATCTCTCAGTTATATTGTCACATTTTAACAGGATTCTGCAAGATAAAAGCAACTTAAATGGTTAGCTCTTCCCTCTGTAACGTAATAATATAAAATCATAAAACAGAGCAAAGATCTTTACGTTCATCAAGTGAAATAAAGGAATCATTATATATTTATATTTAAATTTTAATTCTGCCTCTTTAACCTCTCTTGTAGTATTTACGTTGATTTGTGTTTTTCGCCATATATATATATATATATATATACATGTATATATATACATATATATATATATATATATATATATATATATATATATATATATATATATATATATGTGTGTGTGTGTGTGTGTGTGTGTGTCCGTATATATAATGATTAGTAGCCGATCAAAATAACTAAATTTTAAGAAAATAAATGAGAGAAAAATTTTATCACAGACAGTTAAGTCTATAATAATACACGGCATATCAGCAGTTAAAGATTCTTAATTAGTCTTTTCAAATGATTTTTCTTTAAAGCTTTTAATAAATACAAATGAATAGTTTTCTTAAGTTTGTCCATTTATTATATGTAAAATGTTTCGAATGTATCTTTATTTTTCTCATGGTCGTTTAATAAACTCTTCGTTGCTATCAAAATTGAATGGTATTTTCATTTACGATTGTTCTCTACAGAAACTAATACAATTAACAATAGTGTTGTATTCATGTATGTTGTTACTAGTGTTTAACTTAGATGATGAACTTGTTGTTACAACTTTTTCTGTGGCTAAAGATGTTGATGTATAATAATTCAATAAACACTGACAGGAAAAAAGGCATTAATAAAGCCAGTGCTAGAAAAAAATGAGAATATTAATAAATTGATTAAACTATAATAAGCACTTTTTAAAAATAATTTCTTCTTTTAGTTGTTTTAATTACATTCTAATTTTCATTTATCTTGTGTTGATTTTCTTACTTTTTATTTTGAAATATATTGATTTAAATTAGAGTGATTCATTTCTTATATAATAAGTGGATAGAGTATTTAAAGTCATTGGTTATCCTTCTATGTTAAAAAGGGGACTTCAGTAGGAATAAAGTAGAAGCAATAGCTTTTCAAATGTAGATTTGGCAGATTGTTATACAATATACCTAACCCCATCATTAAAGAAGGGAAAAATACATTATAATATAGCGATACAGAACGAAGGAACCTACCGTTTAGTGTCAAACATTACACTCTGCGTTTGTATCTAAAGACATTTGCAATACTTTGACCATGCCTACACCGGCACTTATATCAATGTCAATAATGGCATATAAAATGTTGTATAAAGTGAAACTTTACATTAGATCAAATATATTTCTAAATCTATTAGCATTTAGTGCGAAACGCAAGGGACATGAGAAAATATATGAAATTATAATTATTTATTATGCAAGTGTGCGGTTTTAAAGCACGCTCTGTGTTGTGAATCTTGTACTATGATAATTGAAAAATGCTGAATAAATGAACGCAGGTATGCTACTTCCTCTATATAAATAAACAAGTACTCACCAATCCGCTTAGTGCATAACCTGCAGCCGGGAAAATAAGTACGAACACACAGATACCATTTATTAACATTGCATTCCTGTAAATAGAAATACCTGACATGTGAACTTATTAATGCAAAAAACCAGTAACGTAAGAAGTTCTTTTGATTTCTGAAAGAGTTATTGCTTTATATATATTAAATCTAAATCAATTATGTATATTCACACTATCTAACTTATATATTTCTCGTCTAGTACAGTTGATCACACATAAGCAATACTTTTTTATTTATCACTTTCAAGCAACAAAAAAATGTTGATGACAAACTTAGTCCCTGGAAGCTCAACTAAGTTACGAATTCGAACTGGCAGTATGTTTGTAAAGTCGAACATCGACCTTTCTTTCAACATGGTAAGTAATACGATATGTGTCCTTTGAAGTACTATAATTAGTTTAACTGATTTTAAACTAGCAATTACATTCACAGCAAAAATAAACTAAAACTCACCTCCTTTGCAAGCATTGAATCAGAACATTTTAAAGACTTTTACCAGTTTTTTAGTGTCACTAGCTTTGGAAACCTTATTTTTGACTTAGTGCTGAACGAAATATGCATTGCAAAATAGTTGTAAATATATATTCTCGTGGGTGCTCAACTCTTCCTCTTCAAGTAAGAGAGATGTAACACGTAGTCACTTTCTCCTAAAATATAAGTATGTTAAAAAGTCAATTACTTTTAATTTGATAACGAGTTTTAATTTAGCGAATAGTTTGGGCTAAAAATACGAGGTGTTAACGTAGGCTTAGACTTTGTATTAATGCACAAAACGAAGGCAATATATAAAGTTCTTAAGAATGTACTTTCGTTGACATATTAAGTTGTTAGTTTGTTTACTAAATTGGTAATCATTTTTAATTAATACAACTTGGTATTATATAAAATAATCTTGTATAATTATTCAGTTTATCTTTCAAGTGCAATCAACAAATATTCTACTGTTTTATGTCGGAACTTTACTTTCTTTTTTCTTCGTTTTCCATCTCGTCATAATGACACCAGTAAATGACTTTTCCTCCAAAAATTATCATCATACAAACATTTCTCTTTTTCTCTCCTTTTTGCAGTTTCTTTCTCTTCTTGACCCCCTTCTTCACCTATATCTCATTCGTATGTGAAGGTGTAACTTCGGTGGATCATATTTTGGGAGATTTAGAGATCCACCTCAATACTTTGGTAAAAAGACATGTTTATAAGGAAGAAATTTCTACAGGTGACAGAATTAAATACAAAGTAATTCAGTTGTATTTTAGATTTACAAGTGTAGTGTTACTACTCTCCAAAAGTGTTTTACGACAAATATAATAAGTGAGTGCATATGAAACATGGAACTGTTAGATGTTATTTTCCACCGGAGGCATATTTCTGCTGTGTACAAAACTTGTACCTCATGTTTACAAATGGAGCGTTATTAGTACGGAACCATAACAAGTGCCATTCAAACTCCTATCATTGTCAAAACCCAATTCTTTCCACTACACTACTTGAGTAAATAACCACCATCGTTGACGCATTTGCTTCATTCGGACGCACCCTTGCGCTAGCACAAGGGCCCACCAGCATTGCCTACTCTGACAAGTGTGGATAGAATTCGTGCTTTCTAGTGGCCGCCTAGCACAGGTTGCTACATATTCGAAAGCAGTATTTATACACAAATCGTAAATGAATTGTAATTATTCAACAATTACTTCAGGTGGGATCCCTGTATTTTATCTAAGATAAGTAAGATATTTTCATGTCGAACGTGGGAAAAATTTTAGGGGGCAATAAAAAGGAAATTAGTGAAAGAATTATAACACTTCAACAATTGTTCCTAGTGTTGCGCGAGAAAGAAACATGTACGCATTGTTTATCTCGCAGACTCTCCTTTTCACCTGTGTCTCAATCCTTTGTTTTAATTTTGTAGACTTCCTTCCATCATTCTTCATTTTTATATTTTTTTCTTTCAATTCAACATCTACTTTTCTTTGTTTTTTCTCCACTAACTCCTTTATATCTTTACTCCTTTTTTCTTTACACATGCTTCTGTATTCTAATATCTACTTTTCTGTATTATTTCTTTCTGGTTCTTTCGTTGCTTTATTTTCTACTCTCACATGTTTACCATGTTTGTTTTGGACACTTCTATTATTTCTATCCTGTCCTTTTCTTCTGTTACTGTTGATATCGTCGGTATTCCCTGACACATATAAACCCTTAATAGGAAATATGTGTCTGTCAGACACGTATGGTTTTTCTTTGTATTACATTGGCAACACTGATTCACTCAATGTATCGATTTCCTCAGTACCTTCCTATTATTTAGTTGTACGTGTGTTGCAATAGTTCATTGTTGACATCTGAGTGAACATTTATAGATTATTTTAGAAAACCTACGGAGTCTGAGAGGCACACATTTCCGTTATCGTCTATATTTTGCGTGTTTATTGGACACACATTTCCTGAAGAGACAGTTTTTCTTTCAAAAGGTTTTGTGGTTGACTTTTATTTACCATGAAATAGAAGCTATAGAACTTTTTAAACATACTACCTTGCAGAGATTTTATGTATTTCTAACATATAGACTTAGTACTTCGAGAAACAAATGTAAGAAAGAAACTGTAATTACAGCAGATCCTTATTTCACGGCAAAAATTCCAAAAATGCTGAAAGTGGAGGAGGACTTTATGTTATTGTCTTCAGTAGATTCTGATTAAGACACCTCATTTTTTCGTGATAATCAAGAATTACCTACTGACAGTGGGGGCGATAGTAATTCTGATACAGTGCAAGGTGTGAGGTCAAGTAGTAACAGATGTGTCAATGTGAGCAGCTCTACTCAAGTTTCATGTGATAACGAAGGTCTTAGATACAGAGGTAAAAACAGGTTTGTTTGGAATTCAAATGAACCACTAAGAAACCGAAGGGTTCTTCATCAAAACGTAGTAAGAGGGATGCCTGGTATAGCCACCCATGTAAGGAATCTGGGGAAAAATACTAGCAAAGTTGATATTTGGTCTACCTTATGTGATGATGATATAATTCAAGAGATTTCAACATGAAGTTCGAAGAAGGTCGAAACAAATTTGAAATAAAACAAAGTCAAACTACAGATCTACTGACCTATCTGAAAAAAAACCCCTTTTTGTTTTGCTAATGCTGTATTCTATTTGTAAATCAGGATACGAAGACATGTATTCACCATTTTCAAGACACTTTGGGACGACCTCTGTTTAGAGCTACGATGTCCGCCAAACGTTTGCAAGCTCTTTTGGACAAATTGCAGATTTGGATGCGGTAGCTACATGTGGACAAATAGTATATATTAGCAGGGTAGTAATGTTTAGAACTATACTAACTAAAAATTTGTCAGTTTTTAAATGTATGTACTAATTTTATTTAGATATTAAAATATTTTCCGAATGTATATGCCAATAGAACCGAATTAATGTATGTAATTCTTGTTTATCATATTTTGCTCGAAGTACAAAATATAAAGTATCGTTAATCTACATTACACATATGTTTTTCTTAAAAAAGATATTGCTTTATACATGTTCGTGTCCCACAGACACACATTTCCTGTAAGCGAAAAAAAAAATAACGTTTCCTGTTAAGGGTTAAGGTGTACCGTTTCCTCTATCTTATTGTCTGCAGACCTGATTCCTTTAGTATGGATTTTCTGGTTCAAGATTCTCGTGTTTTACCTCTGAATTTCGTTTTACTACATGAATTCGATTAATTACCAGTGGACTTATTTTCTTCTCAGTATTCGCTCTTTGATTGAAGCTTAACATAAACTCTTTATTGAATGAAATTTTCGTGTTCACCTTCTACATTCGTATTTGTTTGTATGTCATTTAATGTTTGCTCTAATTCAGTAAGAATGAAGGTATTGTCTTCTAGCTGAATATCTTCATCAAATACCGGTAACTCATTGAATCTTCTTTTGTACTTATTCTCATCTTTTTTGGACAATACTATACAAAATCAATATATTGACTGCAATTCCTGTATTTTGCGCTCCTAGCTGGACACTGATATCTAAAATGCTGTTTTCCGCATGGTTCACAGCCATATTGATAATGTACACTTCTCCAAGATAGAGTTGCACGCCTGATTTTTTTTCTAAGTCCCTTAAGATTGTAAGTTTAGCAACATCGCCGTCGATGTAATGGTAGGGGAAGTGAAAAGAAAAAGAATAACGAGACTTTCCAACACAGCTCACAGTTTTCTGTTTCAAATACTCAGTTCTCTTTTTATAACTTAATGTAATGATAACATTTAGAATATCATAGTTCTTGGTAAATGCAGAAAACTTGGTTGTAAGTAAAGCACTAACGCTTTTCGACCAGAATATTCGTTAAAAAGGAAGTGAATGTTGTTAAAAAATTCGTTCTTTATTTATGAAATAGGAATGGAAGTTCATAGTTATTTCGATAGCCATGCGACTTAAGTTCTTGCCTTCTGTGCGGATTTAGTACTTTTGAACCTGGTTCGAGTCCCACTCGATGCTCTTACTTTTTCATTTTGTAATTTTTCATTCATTTTTGCCGTATACTTTTATAGTATATGTATAAAAAGGAGGTGATGGACAACTTTCTAATTTATCAAAAAATAAGAAGATGTACTGGTGCAAAACCTTTTTTATATAACCCATTGTGATTCCTGCTTGGTGCAAATTACTTCCTGCATCGATCAGTAAGATTTTCGTAAACCTCAAAATAAATTCGGAGTTCTAGTGTCCAGGAGATCACTATCAGCACTAATATCTCCTTAATCACTGCTAGAACGCAGTTATTATTATTATTATTATTATTATTATTATTATTATTATTATTATTATTATTATTATTATTACTATTATTATTATTATTATTATTATTATTACTATTATTATTATTATTATTATTATTATTATTATTATTATTATTATTATTATTAGTAGTAGTAGTAGTAGTAGTAGTAGTAGTAGTAATAGTAGTAGTAGTAGGCCTATTATTATTATAAGTAAGAAATAGAAAGAAGTTTTATGGTACTAAATTTGGTGAGACATTTATTTCCTCCCAGTTTGTTGTTACTGCCAGGGTCGTAACTAGTGGGGGTCATCGGTCAACTGCCCCTTCCAAAGAAGCTCCCCGCCGTTCGATGGAGGCCCATGTTAAGACATTTTTTAACTTCATATACGATACGAAGATGAAATTATAAATGAAGCATCAAACAGGTTCACTACATTATATAAACAAAAAAACACACAAAAGATAAATAAAACAAAAATGAGTCTGTGGCCCATTTCAGTAAAAATGTTTACTATTAGGTGCTCTAGAAATAATATGTATTAGTATGGCTTTGAATTTTGTCAATATTGTCCCATTAATTAATTTGTAATGTATGAAACGGGCTCAGGGGCGCAACTAATGGAACCGCAGAACTTGTCGTGCGGGAGGGCACACACTCTCTGGGGTCCATAAAATGTAAGAGTAAGATGGAAAGAGGGAGCCCAAGAATTAGAAAAACAACTTTTCTATGGGACCCTAATACACGTCTTAATGCTTACCCCCCGACCCCCGAAAAAATCTAATTTACATCGCTGGTTACACCTATGGATTGTATGTTGTTATCTTGGTGCATCAGAACCATTTTAGAGAGGTTTTCACGACGATCTCACATTTTTTACTTAAACGTCTTAATAGCTCTCAATAGATTCTATCTGGCATTTGCTAGATTATATCTTACAAGAATGCCCTCAGCTTCATGAAGCATTGGTCATCATCTTACCCCGAACAATCTCTCATGAGTATTTTGCCAGGTGTTTTCTCTACGACTTTCAAATCGGTATTTTTATGGTTCCAAGTAGTAGTTTAGTCAACGGCTAGAGCAGCTCGGCTTCCGGCTCTGTCACCACCGAGCCGAAATGAGAAGTGAGCCGAGCCAACAGCTCATCCAACCGTCCCGGCTCGAGCCAATGGCTTACCTGTGCTGAGCCGAACCGAGCTGATGCCTCACCCTAACCAAGCAGGCTCGAGCCGATGGTTCACCTGAGCCTAGCTGAGCCGAGCCGAACCGAGCCAATGGCTCACTCCAATAATCCCGACTCGAGCTCTTGGCTCAGTTGAACCACGCCGGAGTTCAAGCTGTGCTGGTCACTCAGGGCTCGAGCCGAGCTGGTTGACACCACTATTTCCAACTCGATAAAATTTTTGCATAGCTATCGTTAAGAATTAATCAATTTAAGCCGTGTTTATTAGTTTTCATCGAGTCAAGTGAGTTGGGCCATGGTTTTCATGCCCCTTCTTTGGATTACGACCCGTGTACTCTAAATCATATCCTTAATTTTGACAGTTTTCTGAGCATACAAAAAACCAACTGAGAAAGTTGATAAATTTCCTTCTATTGCTTGTTGAAATCAAGGAAAGCAAGATCGCCTAGAGTGGACCCGAGAGGCACACGTAGAAGGCAAGTATACAGTGTATTCACCATTTGCCAACATCATTTTAGTATGAGCAGTGATCGGAAAGTTACTTTTCAAAAGTAGCTGCTTTACAGCTACATGATAACAATTGTAGCTCGCTACAACTATTAGCTAGTTTTTCAGAAACGTATTCGCTACTTAAGCTCTTGTCACAAATACAGCATACTTGGCATCATGCATTATAATATATGTCATATCATCTACATGCGTAACTGAACTTAAAAGTTTGGTTAAAATATTACATAAAAGCTTTGTCTGTCAATTTGCATTTCACAGTAAAGTATAGAGTTTGTGTGTTCTTTTAAATGTTATATATATATATATATATATATATATATATATATATATATATATATATATATATATATATATATATATATATATATATCCCCTCCCCCATAAATGTATATGGTTTCGCTGCTAGAATGGCATGTAGGTCTATTTTAAAGTCATTACTATCCTTTTGACCTATCGTCAGTACGCAATTCATTTCAGAAAATATTCTTGTAATATTGTTGCAAAATAATTGGAGATAGAAATCAGAAAACAATCATGTTTTCTCCCTATCATCATACAAATTTTACTAAAAATTATGAGGAAATGTTGGAGTTAAAAGCTTTTTTTTTTTGCATCCTGAAATTTTTTTGCAGCTTTAGTAAAAAGTTCGCTACACAATATAAAAATATGTAGCTCAACTACAGCTACAAGGTACAGGATTTGACTTGTAGCGCCACTACATCTAGAGCTACAAAATTTGTAGCTAGCTATTTTAGCTTCACTACAAATAGCGCGCTAGTTCCGAACCGAGTATGAGTTATATAAGTAACAACTATCACCTAGTATAACTTGTGTCATATTCTGTACATAAGAAAAAAGTTGATGAGAAAGTAACTCGATACATTTTAAAAATAACTTAACCAACAGATTGACCTCTAGACATGATCACGTTTCTATCAAATTATATTTCTATATCATCATTTTCTTTTAATGTGCCAACATTAGGCCTATTCAAAATGACCATATATATATTAAAAAGTTTGGACTACCTTTTAGAAAATTCATTTCCGATAATTCATGAATCTTCACTCTTACGCTGTGAAGTATGAGAGAACATCAGTGTGTAGTTGTTGCCCACATTGATATTCATTAAAGACTTTTACTGATATTTCCAACTCACAGTAAAGTGCATAAACAGTAAAGATAATGTGAGCTAATTGTCACTTGAATCTTATTTTCTCTAATGAAAATCCTGCGGTGCTGTATGGATGCGAAACGTGGTATTGTAATCAAAACCTGTGACTTCGTATTTTTAATAACAAAAAAACATCGTTCTTTTTAGTGTTTGTTTTTCAAATGTCCAATAAAAACCATGGCCCTACTCACCTGAATTGACAACAGGTACTGAACACTGCGTAAATCCATTAATTCTTCAAGATAGCTATACAAGAAATTTATCAAGTAGGAAATTTACACTTGACTTTAGAAGAAATTTGTTTCGTAATAATCCTCTTTACAGCCGAGCCAAGGATGTCTTTAAGGAGATATGAGATACAGGAAGACTTCCTAAGCCGTACATACAGTCACTTCCGTAAAAGCGACAACCGATTTAACCTCTATCGACAAAACTCGGTCCATTTGAATGCGCTGAATTAAACGTGCCGACTCTATGTGCAATTGGTTTTAAATCAGTCGGCTCGCGGCTTGGTCACTACAGAGCCGAACTCAGAAAGACCGCTCATATATTACGTCTTCCGAGATATGGCGAACCAAAACCGAGCCGAATCGAGAGGATGGTTCATCTGAGCCGATTCGAACAGAACGGATAGCTCATCGCAACCTAACCGGCTCTCTGGTGTGCATTACCGAACTTTTATTGGGTACCTCTACTAGAAAGATATCACCCCAAAAGTCAAACTAGATATGTGTCAATTGTTGAGGAACTGTCCAACTTCTAATGCTACTGTGAGAATTTGAGTTGCATATTTCTAGAAGATGAAAGATATTTTTTTAATTAACTTCGCTGCAGTGCACCTTCAATAATACTGACAAAGTAAGGATTGATGTTTCCCATGACAGTATTGCAAAATCAAAACTTTTGTTGTACTATAGAAATTATAGGCATTTTGTATCGAAAGTTACAACATCCTCTGATGGATTATTGAAGACACAAATGTGACAGAGCATGAAGAAAATATTGACGAAGCACGTTTCCAAATCTGAATGCTGAACACAATTGGCTGCGAGTTCAGTGTTTTTTCTAGGTGCATGTTTCCCCTCGAAGTTGAAACATCGCACTGCTCACGATCTAAGATATACTAAATAGTGTTCAACCATGGCCTCAAATCACTTTCATTTCTCTTCATACAAGCTTTTCTGTTGGAAAATGTAAAAGAGATCTCACTATATTCAAACCAAAAATAATGAAATGACCAAATTAAAGATTTATCCAAATGCTTTTCAACGGATAAAATAATTGAGTATACTTGAAATATGGCACTATTAGATATTTTTCACCGACAGCAAATTTCTGCACAGAATACAGAACCCGCAATTTAATTTTACAAGTGAAGCTTTATATGATAACACGACTATTGAGACTCGTGCTATTGAAACTCGTATCATTGATAATTCCCATTTCTTTCTACTAATCTTCGCTTGAACGCTTAACTACCATCGCTAACGAGCCTGCTCCCTTCGGATGTAACCTCACGCCGTCTCATCAGTTTCGCCGTGTCTTCCTCACAAGGAAATATCTTATATTGATAGTAGCGTTTTCCAATCAAACAATGCGCAATCGATAGAGGACCGAAGAAAATTGAGAAATCCAAAGTTTTATGTGCCCACACAGAGAAACACAGGAGATACAGTGGAAAGAAGGGTCTAGAATCACGTGAAGACAGGAATGCATAAGACACACTGACACAGAAAGAACTTCAAAATGAGTAAAGTAATGAAAATAACATTTACACAACAATATAGTAAGCAAACATTGTACCCAAAGATATGCTCAAAAACATTATATATTATATGTAATACAGTATATTCAATGGAGCATAAAATGATGTTTTGATAAATGCCATGGAACACAAACTATAGCAAAACCAGTAATGTTTGAGATGATACAATATTCCGTGCATCGTAAAAGTGAGCCTGCTATTCAATTGTCAATCCAAAAAAATGACGTACTTTGAAGTGAGAAGTACCGTATAACTCTAAACGAGGCATTTCAAATAGCTCACATGTTAAATTATAAAATCCCAGACATGCCACTTAGCTCTTTTATTACCGACATTATCCTATCATAAAGTCATGCTGTTGGTACTGGTTCTGCGGAGTTGAAACGTCGAATATCTGATAATATTGTGGCCAGTGAGAATTATGATTATGAGAAAACTTGGAGGAATTGCGATCACTTTCTTTTAAGGTAAATTTCACGCATTTGATTTGTAACATTTATGACTACATTTCTACGCGTAGTCATGTTACGTTTTTGTCTAATTTAAGTTTAATGCTTGATATTGGTTGAAAATAGTAATCAAGCATTATTGAGTGACTATGCTGAATTAGTAGATAGCGAACGATATCAAAGTATTTCTATAATTTTCAAACTTAACGTTTGTGTCTTAGATGCCCTGGCAATTGATTGCCATTAAGAATCATGAAATGATTATGAGCTCACCCAGAAATTGAAATAAGAAATTTACAGAAGGTTCTAATACTTTATCTGAATTAAAAGAGCGTAAATAATGAAAGGAACGTAGTTTGAAAGCAAAGGCCATTTATTTAGCAGTAAAGTTACTGCTAAATTGATATTTTAGGAGTTCTTAAGTTATTTTATAGATGAGTATGCGAGAAACTCGGTTACGTTTCTGGACAGTGAAGCCACAAGTCTAATAATGCGATGAATGATGACATAGTATTATTAGTGCATTTTCAGTAGATTTTATTTGAAGTAAAATATTGTATTTTCTAATCTTAGTCGAAAGCAGAAAATAAAGTGTAATGCGTTTCCGAGTCCCCTGAAACTATTATCTTTGATGTTGGCGAATGATAACATTTTCTATTTCGTTCTATTTCTCAAAAAATATATAACTTTTTTCCTATATATATATATTTCATTTCTTCATTTACATTCATACTATTGTCACATCTAACGAGGTATATTCACGAAGTGTCCCTCGGGATTCTTTTAAAATTGATTTAAATGCAAATTCTCTGTAAATTTAGTACAATACACGTACGGGTAATTTGCATATTTATGAGCCTTCATACATCCGGAATTTAGTCAACCACTACTATGAAGCTCGGTCACAAAATTCTGTTTATATCTTTAGATATAATTGGGGATGAATGTGGGTATATGCAAATTCAATTGGATCAAATGCTGCTTCTCTGACACGTGTTACCTATCCCGGCCACCATCTTGATCTGCCATATTGGATTTAACTTTTGGTTTCTCAAATGGAAATAGGTGCACGTGATACATCAAAATTAATATAAATTTTTCTCGGAAATTCATTGGTTTAGTTAATTGTAACGTAGATTGTACCATTTTGAAGGTATTGCATGTTAAGTGTCAGGCACTTCACGAACGTTGAACCAAATAGAAAATTGTGCAATTCCTAGTATATATATATATAATCTTTTAAATGGTTTATTGTGCACGAAAGATTCTCTGAAGGTAAATACATACATACACACAGACATAAATATGGAAATAGTAGGTGTTTACCAAGAACTCGTCCTATCTGAATTTACATTAGACATTCTGACCGTAATAGAATACTTACTTGTTATGGTATAGCTTGAAAGAAATAACAATCACTCACAGAAATGTAATAAGATTATAATACCAATGTTGTAAAGAGATTATTTATACCTACAGTCAGTGGCGTATTTACGATTTTGTCTGTTGGCTTTGCTAACTTTATTTCAAGAAATGTGAATATTCTGCTAGATATTTCATTTACTTTAAGATGGGAAATAAAATTTAGGGGCACCTTACATCCGGAAACACCCTCTTAAATACGCCACTGACTACAGCTTTTTTTCAATTAGAAATTGTTTCGATTTGTCAACATCGTTACCATAACTAATATTGCCCTAAAATATCTATTCGCGAAGTGCCTGGAAGGGTTTAATATGCAATATCTTCCAAAGGGTACAAGCTACGGTAAAATCATTTACCTAAGTGGATTTCCGAGAAAATCCTCGGAAATCCACTTATGTATCCTAATCCACTTGCACTTATTCCCATTTAAAAACCGAAAGTTAAATCCAAGTT
Organism: Thermobia domestica; assembly: GCF_964235325.1. Taxonomy (NCBI): domain Eukaryota; kingdom Metazoa; phylum Arthropoda; class Insecta; order Zygentoma; family Lepismatidae; genus Thermobia; species Thermobia domestica. The sequence continues at coordinate 230,437,271 of NC_137456.1, forward strand.
GGCGGCCTGGGTGAGTAACATGTGTCAAAAAAATCCGTATTTGATCCATTTTGTCTTGCATATACTCACATTCATATGGCATTTATTTTTAACAAAACTAAAAGCAATTTGTGAAATGAAATGAAATGAACTCTTTAGTTTTACGTCGCACGGTTATGCCGGTTAGACTAAAGGAGACGGTGATGCTGAGAAATGGATGAAAAGGTGGATTGAAGAAAGTTGGGAGGAAACGGGAGAACCCCGACAAAACCCACAAGCGCGGTGTTTGTCCACCACAAAGTAGCGCAAGCTGGAATCGAACCAGGACCTCAAGAACCGGAGATGAACGCTCTACCACTGAGCCACCGCGCCCCTTAAAAGTCATTTGTGTCCCAGCGTTATAGTAGTATATGAATTCCGGATATATTATGGCATATAAATATGCAAATTACCCGTATGGGCCGCTAAAAGTAGTACAATACACATTGGGCCGCTGAGAACTTTGGATTTAAGTGACACTTCAATATGACATATGCAATAGGAACCAGTTCTTTAATTAAATGTATATTTTGTTATGTTCCTACATTAATTTGATTATCTAAAACATGAATAGCATCTATTACTGGTTGCTCTTGCTTTCGTATTTGACATATATTCCCAGTTTTTCATTCTTCCAAGTTTTAAAACCTGTAATAAAATATTCACTTCACTTTTGTTCCTCTTATTTTCCTATCATTTGTAAAAATTGTTTGAATATTATTGTTTGATTTTGAGGTTGAACGTTAATGTTTAATCATAAATGTTATAGTTTTGAAACGTAGGTTCCCAAATCTGAATGCTGAACAAAGTTGGCAGCGAGTTCAGTGTTTTTTCTAGGTGTACGTTTCCCCTCTAAGTTGAAACATCGTACTGCACAGGATCTAAGAATAGTGTTCAACTATGACCTCAACTGACTTTCATTTCTCTTCATACAAGCTTTTCTACAGGAAAATGTAAAAGAAATCTCACTTTTGAGCACATCATTTGTCTTTAAAAAGAGGATAAAAAACAGTTTTTTTTAAATGATTCAATTTATGGCTTACGTCCACTATCTTGAACCTGAGACAAAGCCGATTTGAAAACAATAGAGAACACACCTAATCTCCTCTAGTAAAATACTAAGTGTGAATGTTCGGAGTAAGGTGATGGCTATGGTATTATGTAACTAAGTGCATTCTTGTGCGATGCAATTGATTCAAGTAAGCGGTGATACTATTGAGAGCTATTAAGAATTTTAGGTAATAAACAAATGTGATATCGTCGTGAAAGCCTATCTAAAATGGTTCTGATACACCAAAACCACAATAAAGTCCATACTAGGAAGAAATAAAATATGTCACCAAATTTAGTACTCTAAAACCTTTTTTTTCTATTTCCTACTTATAATAATAGTAATAAAAATAATAATAAATTTAGAGTTTAGCACCCTTTTAGCAGTCAGGCTATATGAGAAGTAAACCTACAACTTAACGTAGGCCCCGAATCACATGAGCTCCGCCGGAAATCGAACCCGGGTTTCTCACACCAAAGGCGCGTATAATAATATATTTGATGTTGAGTTTAGTGCCGCTTTCAGCAGCAAGGCTATATGAGGAGTGAATCTACAACATAACATAGGCCCCGAACCACATGAGCTCCCGTCTAGAGTCGATCACGGGTCTCCCACGCCTAAGAAGAGAATAATAATAATAATAATAATAATAATAATAATAATAATAATAATAATAATAATAGTTGCGTACTGGTAGTGATGATGGAGGTATAGATCTGATAGTGATTTTCTAGATAGAACTCCGTATTTATTTACAGGTTTACGAAAATCTTATGGATTGACGAAAGAACTGATTTGCGCTAAGGAAAAATTACATTTGAGATATACTGAAGAGGTTTTACGGCTGTACATCTTCTTATTTTTGGATAAATTAGAAAGCAGTCCATTTCGTCCCTGTAATATATAGCTACACTATAAAAGTGTACGGGAATAATAACTGAAAAATAAAAAAAAATAAAAGCATCGAGTGGGATTCGAACCACGTTAACAAATTTTGCATCAACAAAAAAAATAGACTACTTAACACACATGGTTATCGCAACAAGTAGAGACCGCTCCTTCAGTTGCATTGATAGAAAACGAACTCCATAACTACCCTTGTTTTTATGACGATCTTTATTTTTCTTCGAGAAGTGTGTGTGTGTTTTCTTTTAAAAAAATGAAACAGTTTGCTGCATCATTGCTAAGGTACTGTTTTGTACTGGAAGTATCGTTATTAGAAGTAACAAAAGAGGAACTGAAAGTAACAAAAGAGGAAATTTCAAACAGCAAAGTGTAAGCTGTATACAGAATTCTTGTTTATTTTCATTTCTTCCCCTCCTCTAACTCAGAATGCGTTGTTGCCAAACTTACAGACTTAAGGGACTTAGAAAAAATCGGGGGTGCAATTATATCTTGGAGAAGTGTATTATCTGTCAGGAAAGTAAATGTACACCTATTTTTCGAGTCTGGCATTCCTGCGCTCCATCCGTGGAGAGTATGAGAATTAAATCAATCAAATATTCACTGAGGGGAAAAAGAAAAGTTTAATCTGAATAAGACATTGCAGAGGGGAACAAGCTCTGAATACGAATAGTGCATAGTATAAATACAGGACGACACCGAAAGAGAAAGCCAGAAACAGCTGTTAAACTTAGAAAAAAAGAATAAAAAATGTCGAAGTGGGAACATAAAACACAAATACAACAAATACGCCGACAACTCAACATTCACCATGCGATGATCTTGGTGTAGTGGTTAAGGCGCTTGATTACAATTGCAAAGGTCGCCAGTTCGAATCCCGGTCAAGGACATTTTTAAAAATTTTTGTTGATAATACATACAGCTCATGAGAGGGTAAAAGAGGTCTATTTAGTTTTTTCGTAGCAATTATTATTGGTAATGTTTCGTACTGATAATACTTTTTGTCTTTGCGTATTGCTTTTATTCTTTTCTTCATTTCGAAAGAGAAGAATATCCGACCAAATGCCACCAAAATTTTTCTTATTTTGAATATAAACGCCATTTGCGATCAGTGAAGAATAAAAATTGAAAGTTCCGAAGTAGCTGCAAAAAGTAAAAAGAAAAACATGGAAGTGGACCATACTCATGGTTACTAAAAATACAGTTTCTACATGCCTTACACCTCCCGAACACGTTTCTACGTTAGCAATTAAGAGGCTTGTGTTTAGGTTAGGCTGGTCAATACGTTTTACAAAGGGGCCCGGGTTAGCTCTGACGCTCCACAGGTTCGAGAAGGGAGCAAAACAATTTTAATCTCTCTGTGTGTGTGTTTATTTAGCTATCTATCTGTATATATATACCGCTACTTGCGAATGCCATAACCACCGTAATTTTCAGCGGATTGGGGACGAAACTTGGCAGAAACATTAATTGTTGAAATATCTTGATGAGTTCGTTAACCAGAATAATTAGATGAAAATGTTCAAAATGGCGGCCCTTCAAACTCTTAAAAAGTTCCAAGGGAACCAAATTTCGCCCATAAATAGCTATTCTGAAAGTTTGAATAACTTTTCCTCTTTTACTGAAATATTTGTGTGCAGGGACTTATCTTTTATTGAAATATTGGACCCGATTAATCGCCTAATGAAGGTTCACGCCCTTTCGCTACGATCAGCCTTTTTTTTGCAAGAGGAGGTTATTACCTATTATCGGAACAAAGTGATTATTAGTGATGATATGGAATTACACACTGAAAGTGAAGTAACTTGTAAAACGTGGTATTTGAAAGAATAATATAACAAATGTGCTTTCCTCTAACACAGAGAACTGTAAATCATGTATTTCGAGTTCGGGAGCGTGAATGGCGAGGAGTGTTATTTGATTTGCTTTTTAGTAAGACTTTGCAATGCAAATAAAGGTAGGCAACATTAGTTGTAATTAAATAATAATAATAATAATAATAATAATAATAATAATATTAATAATAATAATAATAATAATAATAATAATAATAATAATAATAATAATAATAATAATAATAATAAGTGTTGTTTGTGGCAAGGCAATATCTTCCTCAATTCTTCTTCAAACGTAATGATTGTAAGGCCATATCTCCCTTATAAACAAAATATTAGCAATTTATATCGAGAGAACGGGAAATTGTAGAGTGATGGGAGCAACGTTAGTCAGTATGCACTCATAATAGTCAGAAAAACAAGTGATTTCAATGCAAAATGGACGAAGAGTCATTGTCATGGGGAGTCATGTTGCCACGGCAGAGCCTTCTTTAGGCAAAATGTCGATAACTTATATCGAGAGAACAGGAGGTGGTGGGATGGGACCAACGTTGGACACCGTGGACCCATAAGGCGCATTGAAAAAATTCGGGGGGCGGACGCCAGCTAGCCTTACTTATTTCCACATAATAATATAAAATTATATTGTTGAAATACTCACACGAGTTACCTACTAATATTTCATATTATTATTATTGTTATTATTATTATTTATATTATTATTATTATTATTATTATTATTATTATTATTATTAATATTATTATCGTCAGCGTCTTTTCATTATGTGAGCATGTTTGACATGAAACCAAAGAGAAGATCCATCATTCGTAGAAAGAATAACATTAGTCAGCTACTTTAACTGTGAGCGACAACAAAAAATACGAAAACAGTGACTACCTGTAGCGAAAAGGAACAATACTTTCTCTCAAATGGATAAAAACTGAAACCGAGATTGATTCGGATTTTAATACATGACGTATTGCCGGATACAAAATGCTTTGCATTACTTGTTTGTTTGTAGACAGCTACTAGCTTAGTGTTCTGAAAGGTTGTGTATAAACTAGAGATAGCCAATTCCGGAATTATTACTTTTCGGACTCCCGAAAGTAAACCCGAACAAATTCCGGAATTCCGGCAATAAGAAAAGTTTAATCTGAATAAGACATTGCAGAGGGGCATAAGGACGACACCGAAAGAGGAATCCAGAAACAGCAGGTAAACGGAGAAGAAAATGTAGAAATTGTTGAAGTGGAAACATAAAATACAAATACGAATAGGGATGAGCACGAGTCGAGCCAAAATTCGACTCGACTCGAGTTCAATTCGAGTCGAGTCAAAGGTATTTTTTTTTTGAGTTGAGTTCCGAGCCAAGTCGCTGTTTTCGAGGTCGAGTTTCGAGTTGAGTTGAGTTTGATAATGGCTCGCTCGCTCGTTCAGCTCGTTTCAACTCGTTTTGAAATAATGGCCTGATTAGACTGGAAAGCGAAAGCCATGAGAAATGTAAGCAGTAACGTCGAATACTTTTAGTGTTTCTCACGACAGGGGTGCGTCTCGTCTCGTAATTTTAATGCATCTCGCGGGGCAATTTTAGTGTATCTCGTCTCGTCTACATAACGAGAAGACAAGAGTTTTTTTTATTATTATTACGAGACAACTTCAAATGTAATCACCAATATAAGTATATACTGTACTTCTTAAAATCAAGGCTGAGACCTGCACGGCCGAATTCTTGAGCCCAAGCAGAAGACCAACTCGGGTAGTGATATCAACCGGCTCCTCTCGTATCAACTGAGCGAACAGCTTGAGTCAGCTCGGTTGCGTTGAGCCGTCGGCTCGGCCCAATTGAGCCGATGGGTCGAGCTTTCTTTTTTTTATTATTACGAGACAGCTTCAAATGTAATCACCAATATAAGTATATACTGTAGTTCTTAAAATCAAGGCTGAGACCTGCACGGCCGAATTCTTGAGCCCAAGCAGAAGACCAACTCGGGTAGTGATATCAACCGGCTGCTCTCGTATCAACTGAGCGAACAGCTTGAGTCAGCTCGGTTGGGTTGAGCCGTCGGCTCGGCCCAATTGAGCCGATGGGTCGAGCTTTCTCGGTTGGGATGGGTCACCTACTCGGCTCATGTGAACCGGTTTGAGTCAGCTAAGTTGAAACTAGTCCATCGGCACGTTTCGACTCAGCTCAACTAAGCCAATGGCTCAAATCGGCTCGGCTGGGTGAGCTGTTGGCTCGGCTCACTTCTCAGTTCGGTTCGATAGTGAATGAGCTGTAAGCCGATCCGCTCGAGCCGTTGAGAGGCCTAAACCCAGTCCCAGCTGTATTGAAATGTTTGGCTGAAGCCTATAACTTTTAACAATTTTTGGCTCGAGCCCGAATACTTGCCCCTTCGGAACTCAAACTCAGAACGTGACCGATATCTTTACCTCCTGAAATTTTCTCAACGACCGAGATCGACAGTCACTTAGCTTATATTATTCAGATACAAACCACATATCTTTTAAAGATTATACACGGTGTTCATATAATAATAATAATAATAATAATAATAATAATAATAATAATAATAATAATAATAATAATAGTTTTAAACTTGAAAAAGAAATCCGGATTTTTTCAAATTCCGGAATGTTAACGAAATCAAAAATTTTTAAATTCCGGATTATTTCGAATTGCGGAAATATTCCAAAATCGGAATTTTTCGAATTCCGGAATTTGTCTGGTTTTACTTTCGGGAGTCCGGAAAGTAATAATTCCGGAATTTTCTATCTTTAGTTTATACAATACCTTTCAGAACACTAAGCTAGTAGCTGTCTACAAACAAACAAGTAATGCAAAGCATTTGGTATCCTGCAATACGTCATGTATTAAAATCCGACTGCAGTTTCAGAATCTAACCAGAAATTGCATGTATCTAGCTACTGGAAGCTGAGGTATGAAGAATTGTATTGCGTCTTATACAGCCCTGCAAAGCACTGAATATCTAAACGGCTTTCGTTAAATCCAAGTTGTAGTACTCACAGTTTCATCCATTTGTCTATATGATCGTGTTACTAAAGCTTACTATATTATAGCGTCAGTAAGTCTTTCTCTGCTCTCCCGTAAAGTTGAGATACTATCTACTACAGAATAAAGAACCAATTATCAATTTAACTAAGTTGTTTTATTACTACACATCTTCTTCCGCCTCTGTCAAGTCTAGTCGATCTTGTTGACGCGACATATTTGCTTTTTTATACCCCTTTCTTCGTTTACTGAACTAAACAGTAACTATTCTGAAATATACTACTGCGCATGCCTCGTAGATAAATATTTCTGATGCCAATAGTTTCCGTTTTGTCCAAGGAATGTTCTTTTTCTTATTCCCAGCATGACCCTTTTATTACATTATATGAAGTGCATGTAGGTCTAAATACCTCATGTCTTACGTAGAATGTAGGTTTAACTCTTCCAGCAAAGAAGAAACATGTGATCATAGTATACAACCTACAGAAGTGATAGCTGGCAATACAGTGATCGTAATCCCTAACGACACAGAGACTGAGCTATGCCCTCCCTGCTGGTCTAGTGGCTAGCACGTGCGCCTTAGGTATATGGTGTTCCGGGTTCGATTCCCGGCGGGAGAGAATCTATGCTTTTTAACTGTTCTCGATGTTTCTGTGTTCGTGTCCCTGTCGTTATAAGTTATTAGAAAAAGCAAGTTAAACGAGCGAAGCAAGTAAAATTAGCAAAAAGTAAGTTACTGAAACACGTTCGGTGAGTCAGTTAAAAAAGTGGAAAAAGCACTGGCTTTTTGCGCCGTCCATGCTAATTCGAATCAATCTCGGCTTCATTTTTTATCCATTTGAGTTAAAGTATTATTCCTTTTCGCTACAGGTGGTCACTCTTTTCGTATTTTTCGCCGTCTTTCACAGTTAAAGTAACTGGCTATTCTTTTTCTTTCTACGAATGATGGATCTTCTCTTTGGTTTCATGTCAAACATGCTCACGTAATGAAAAGACGCTGTGGATAATAATAATAATAATATGATATATTAGTAGCTAACTCGTATGTGTATTTCGACAATATAATTTTATATTATTACGTGGAAATAAGTAAGGCTCGCTGGCGTCCGCCCCCCGAATTTTTTCAATGCGCCTTATGGGTCCACGATGTCCAACGTTGGTCCCATCCCACTATCACCTCATCTTCTCTCGATATAAGTTATCGACATTTTGCCTAAAGAAGGCTCTGCCGTGGCAACATGACTCCCCATGACAATGACTCTTCGTTCATTTTGCATTGAAATCACTTATTTTTCTGACTATTATGAGTGCATACTGACTAACGTTGCTCCCATCACTCTACAATTTCCCGTTCTCTCGATATAAATTGCTAATATTTTGTTTATAAGGGAGATATGGCCTTACAATCATTACGTTTGAAGAAGAATTGAGGAAGATATTGCCTTGCCACAAACAACACTTATTATTATTATTATTATTATTATTATTATTATTATTATTATTATTATTATTATTATTATTATTATTATTATTATTATTATTATTATTGGTTTACTTACCACTAATGTTGTCTACCTTTATTTGCATTGCAATGTGTTACTAAAAAGCAAATCAAAATAACACTCCTCGCCATTCACGCTTCCGAACTCGAAATACATGAGGCCCGGATTCGATTCCCGGCGGCAGCTTATGTGGTTCAGATTCAACGTTAATCAGTAGGCCCACGTCTCATATAGCCTCGCTGCTGAAAAAAGGACGTTAAACTGAAAATCAACTCAACTCAACTCGAAATATATGATTTACAGTTCTCTGTGTTAGAGGAAAGCACATTTATTATATTATTCTTTCAAATACCACGTTTCACAAGTTACTTCACTTTCAATGTGTAATTTCATATCATCACTAACAATCATCTTTTTCCGATACGAAAATAACCCCCTCCGGCAAAAAAAAATTGACCGTAGCGAAAGGGCGTGAACCTTCTTTGGGCGATTAATCGGGTCCAATATTTCATTAAAAGATGATAAGTCCCTGCAAACAAATATTTCAGTAAAAGAGGAAAAGTTATTCAAACTTTCAGAATACCTATTTATGGGCGAAATTTGGTTACCTTGGAACTTTTTAAGAGTTTGAAGGGCCGCCATTTTGAACATTTTCATCTGATTATTCTGGTTAACGAACTCATCAAGATATTTCAACAATTAATGTTTCTGCCAAGTTTCGTCCCCAATCCGCTGAAAATTACGGTGGTTATGGCATTCGCAAGTAGCGTTATATATATACAGATAGATAGCTAAATAAACACACACACAGAGAGATTAAAATTGTTTTGCTCCCTTCTCGCACCTGTGGAGCGTCAGAGCTAACCCGGGCCCCTTTGTAAAACGTATTGACCAGCCTAACCTAAACACAAGCCTCTTAATTGCTAACGTAGAAACGTGTTCGGGAGGTGTAAGGCATGTAGAAATTGTATTTTTAGTAACCATGAGTATGGTCCACTTCCATGTTTTTCTTTTTACTTTTTGCAGCTACTTCGGAACTTTCAATTTTTATTCTTCACTGATCGCAAATGGCGTTTACATTCAAAATAAGAAAAATTTTGGTGGCATTTGGTCGGATATTCTTCTCTTTCGAAATGAAGAAAAGAATAAAAGCAATACGCAAAGACAAAAAGTATTATCAGTACGAAACATTACCAATAATAATTGCTACGAAAAACTAAATAGACCTCTTTTACCCTCTCATGAGCTGTATGTATTATCAACAAACATTTTTAAAAATGTCCTTGAACGGGATCCGAACTGGCGACCTTTGCATTTGTAATCAAGCGCCTTAACCACTACACTAGTTTTATTATTACCTTCTTGAAAAATACAAAATGGACTCAACTAGCTGAGTCTAAACAAGAAAAGCACTAGACTTAAATACAAAAATCACCAAATCTGGGTCTACAACTATAAATGCAGAGAACTAGAAATAAATAAATGCATATTTAAACAATAATAATAATAATAATAATAATAATAATAATAATAATAATAATAATAATAATAATAATAATAATAATAATAATAATAATAATAATAATAAGAAAAAAACGAGAGAGGAACGTTAGTTCATGACAAAAGCACTTCTAAAAACCTACTAAAAGAAATCCTTTCCTGCTGCGGAGAATAACATTTCCGGCGTGTACGTTGAAGAAAATCAAAGTAAGTGCGTGCATCCAGTAACGTGATATGCCGCTGGAAATATAGTAAAGTGCTGGCTAGCAGGAAAAGCACTGTACGATGCTTAGTGGGGGGGAAAAATGAAAGTCCGGCAGAAGCAAATGATTAATGTAAAACAGTGCACTCGGACGACGAGTGATACGACCCACCATCACCTGCAAGGCGTTCCCTCACATGTTGTAAACCGATGAGCCAAAGTGTCCTCAGAACGACATATAGTACACAAAGCATCAGGTGCTCGTTGTATAGCATAAAGCCGCGCACGTGTTGGAGTAAGTTGATGGACTACTTGAAACCATAACACTTGCATATAGGAAGGTAAGATTGGGTTCCAAATGTTAGCCCAAACTTGCTGCCACTCTATATGTGGAAACTGTTGTACTACTCGTAACTGAGTCGGCTGAGAGGACAATGTGAAGAGCACAGAATATAAAGAGCGAGCATTGTGCTGCTTAGGGACCAAAGGCACCCCGGCATAAATCCAATATCGAATAAAGATCAAAACATATTTCGGACACTGATCGGCAAATTGAATAAAAGGGGGTTTGACAGGGTGAGCGTACTCCGGCCAAAAACAACTAAACCAATGGTTCGTAATAGAATCGACGGTTGAAAGACCAACGTAGGAATCTGCCATGAAGAGAGTTTGACATTTGAGACGGATATGAACTAAACCGAGACCACCACGGGAACGTGAGAGATAAATGGCAGTTCTGGGGATGCGAAAATAGTAACCCCGCCATATGTGCCAAAGGAACAGAAATTCAAATCTTTTGGCGTAAATCTCAGGGAGGGGAAATACCCGAGCCCTATACCACAATTTAGTTGCCACGTAGATATTGATAAATTGAATGCGATGCCATAAATGAAGTCGACGAAAGCGGAGGGTGAAGAACAACCCTCGAATTTGCGTAAGAAGAGGTTGCCAAATTTCTTCATAATGGGGAGTGGGAAGGGACGTGAATGGAATCCCTAAAATTGTTAAGGATGTCACATGCGGTATAGGCTGCGTACCTGGGGTAGGAGAGGGTAACTGAAAGCCGTAAAATTGTAATACTTGAGTTTTCTTTGCATTAAACTGAAGGCCAGAGCAACGCGAGAATCGTTTGAGGACCGGAAAGACACCCTGAAGAGCAACTGCGTCGACCCCTGTGATAGTCAGATCATCAGCGAAACAATAGATGTTTTGACAAGTAAAGAGGGTAGGGCCTGGGGGAGACACTAGCGCCAAACGATGGAGAAGAGGGTCTATAACTAAAGAAAACAAAACAGAGCTTAAACTACAGCCCTGGCGCAAACCTCGTTTTAAGGGAATGAGGTCAGATAGATGTCCATTAATTTGGAGACGAAACGTGGCGGTGGTGTATAAATTCGAAATTACTTGACAGAAAGCTGCGGGAAAACCCCAAGCGTCGAGGGTTAGACGAAGGAAATTGTGATCGACACTATCATAAGCCTTCTCTAGGTCTACTGCTAACGCTCCGGCTGGGACACCGCGAGACTGAAAGTATGCAAAGACGTCTCGAAGAGTACGAAGGGTAAATTGAATGTTATTCGATTCGTGCAGGGCTGCTTGATACGGACTGATAAGTTTCTGTATTATAGGTCGTAATCGGGCTGTAAGAACTTTAGTAAATAATTTCAAATCAACTGGCAATAAAGAGATAGGGCGGTAATCAGCCACAACCTTCGCCTTGGACGATTTGGGTATAAGTGCGACAGCCACAGTATTAGAATGAAAGGGCACATTAGACAACCAGGAATTAAAAAGTGTCACAAGGGTACCACGAAGAATAGGCCAGTAATGACGGTGAAAAGATACACTCAAGCCATCTATGCCGGGAGAACTACGTCCCTTAGACTTATTGAGAACCGCCAAGATGTCGTCAGCCGTAATTGGGCACAATAGAGCCTGACAAGCTTCTGCAGGCAGCCTCTGGGGAAGGGCTGATAGAAACTCAGGACCACAAAGAAAATCCGAATGCGTTGCGCTCGTGAAGGCTATAAAGTGTTGCGTAAATTCTTGTAAAATCTTTAAAGGGTCAGAAATGGTATCGCCGTTGGCCAATACTAACGATTCAATACATGTAGCTCGTCGCTGTCGAAAAAGGCGATCCACATGATACAAGGAAGACGATTCTTCCGGAAAACAATGATATAGATCGTCTGAAAAATACGCCTGCAACGATACTCGAGTATCGATTTGACGCATTCTACGTTTAATATCGTTAATACAAGCCAGATTAAGTAGGGAAGGCTGTGCAGCCCAGAGGTCACATAGTGCCCTATAATAAAACTCATATAGCTGACGATCGTGCTGTTGGGACAATTTCCCTCTCCATTGAAAGAAACTACGGAATTTAGGTTTACAATAAGTAGTCCACCACGCAACCTCCGTTGGAAAATAACGTTGCATTTTACGCCAGTACTTAAAACGCTCGGTAAACTCTTCAACAGTGTCTTCTCTTAACAGCACTTCGTTGTTGATTTTCCAGAAGAAACGTCCCCTTCCCGCCGGAAGAAAAAAAGGCAGCTTAAAATGAACTAAGACAGCTGCATGATTTGTGAACGATACAGGCCTTGTGTGGACAGCGAGGACAGCCTTACTTAATCGAGCATCGACGTAAATCCTATCCAAGCGACTTCGTGTCGTAGTACAGGTGTACGTCATTGCATGCTTAGAGTGAGATGCTAGAAGAGCATCATGGAGCTGAAGAACTCTCACCAACTCAACTAAGGCATGACAGGGAGGTGATGGTGTGAGCGAATCACGTGCGTCGATCACCGCATTATAATCGCCGGCAAATAAACAATAAGTAAGACCGGAAGGTATTAACGATGGAATGACACTGGAAAAAAAATCTTCCCTCTCTCGTGTTTTAAGAAAACCACTAGGGGCATATAAACAAATAATACATATACCGTTAAGATAGCAACGGATGGCTCTCCCATCCGGAGATAGCATAACCCTATCATAATGTAGACCCTTTCGTACTAACATCGCGACATCAGTGTTTTTTTCGGAATTCACTATAGTATTATAGTCAGAGAGAAAGTCAAATGTATGAAAAGTTACTTCAGTTAAACAATAAACGTCTGCAGGATTCCGTTCAATAAATTGTTGTAATAACACTAAGTTCTGTGGAGAACTAATTCTATTAATGTTGAGAGTAATTAAAGTAAAAGCATTGATCTGCGCCATACTTCCACACAAAAACACTAACAGCAATACAAACAAAAACTTACTTGTAACGCCCATAGAAAGACACTGCAGTAGACAAGAAATGTATAGCACATAAAAACTGGAAAAAGAAAGCTTCTTCTTGCTAAACACACAACTCAATGCAACTAAAAAAACACTCGTGAACTGAAGGCCCTAAAAAGAAAAAAAACAAACACACAATGCAGGCACGCTATATCTCGGAATTGGACGTTGCACGGCTTTTGAGGCTGTGATCACGTTACTTGGACTGTATTGCACCTTGAGAAACACCAACAACAGCTGTATGTTCTTTCTTTTTTGTAGTCGATCTAGATACCCTTCGGCGTTTTTGTTGGGAAGCCGGATCAACGGCAATCATCGTAGCACTGGATGAGATAACGGAATTGCTAAGAGGATCATGACCCTGCGAGGGGGGGGGTTCACTTGGACACATGGGCACATCTACATTCTTGAGATTCTCCGAATGTATCGTAGAGACCAGAGACGACTCGGAGGGCTGTTGCTCAGACACCAAGCTTTTTTTCCCTTCCAATACTGACGACATGGTTGGTAATGGTAAAGGCGCGACGGAACTCGTTGGTAAAGCAGGAAACTGAGACTCATCGGGAACACTGTTATCCTTTGCAAACCCAGTCTTAGATAAACTTGGTTCGTCACTTACATGATCGGAAGAAGCCGGAAGCGGATTTGATCGCCATACCTTCCCCAATTCAGTCATAACCACTGGCGGCGGGGTCGGTTTCCCCCCATAGTACTATTTTTCTTCTTCAAATGACAATTAGACACGGTATGCGACGTGCTCTGGCAAAAAAAAACAAGTAATTGGCTGACCTTCATATGAAACATTCACTTTGTAACCTTGGACGATCAATCTAGAGGGAATATGCTTAGTTAGCTCAATATGTATGACCCGTACACCACTGTCAATGCCTGTAGGAAACGGTGCCGCCCAATACTGTCGTTCTACTCGCCTTACCAATCCATAGGCAAGAAAATGTTCTTCCAATAATTGCACTGGAGCTTCCAATGGAAAATCATAAACTCTCATCAATTTCACAGGGTCTTCTGCGGGCAAAATTCTTACTGTACTTACGTTACCGTCCATGTGATTAAAGGTCACAGTCTCAGGCACTGTCGAGGCAAACTGGTCATAATCTTTGATTGATTTAAACTTAATATAAATACTAAAAGTTTCTTCATGAAGTTGAAGAGCACAAATCTGGTCAAACAGGCGAGGAAACTTCTCCAACAGCCATTGGTACACTTGACTGGAATTAGGTCGAGAACTTCGATAACGCTTATCAAACATGAATTTGTATTGTAATTCTTTCTTATAAGACATGACGCTCAAATTCTCGAGATACAGAAATTGGAATCACCACAAATATTAAACGTACGAGCCTAAATAGGCAAGAAAAAGATGCCACTAAGTTCACCACACTACCAATGTGTGAAAATCGTATGAAGTATGCTCCCAGCAGGCTTTGCGATCTGAACTGCTCGAAAGCACGAGCACGAATGTGACTACACCAAGATCATCGCATAGTGAATGTTGAGTTGTCGGCGTATTTGTTGTATTTGTGTTTTATGTTCCCACTTCGACATTTTTTATTCTTTTTTTCTAAGTTTAACAGCTGTTTCTGGCTTTCTCTTTCGGTGTCGTCCTTTATTTATACTATGCACTATTCGTATTCAGAGCTTGTGCCCCTCTGCAATGTCTTATTCAGATTAAACTTTTCTTTTTGCCCCTCAGTAAATATTTGATTGATTTAATTCTCATACTCTCCACGGATGGAGCGCAGGAATGCCAAACTCGAAAAATAGGTGTACATTTACTTTCCTGACAGATAATACATATATTTCTGTAGTATTGTTTTTGAACGGAACATATTGATTTCGTGTAGTTTGTTTTGGGAGATTTTTGTATATTTCGTTGATCTGTTACACCTTCACTTGTAGCGAAAAGAAACGTTTTTGTACACTGATTTAACAATGCAAATCTCATAGATATAGGAAATCAGGTATCATTGCTGGAAAGGGAGTAACTGTATTTTATAAACTTAGTTCTAGAGTGAGAGAAATGAATGCTGGCCACATTATTCACCTTTATTTGAGCCTAATTATCTGTTCTATACTGGCAGCCTATGGTGGTGAATGGACACAAAATCTTTGAAAAGATGGCCATTCCAGCATCAGAAATCATATAACTGTTAGGCGCTGTTAGTAGCGTAACAAGACGGAAGGGCGATTTGAGGGGCCGTTGCCTCCCCTAATTTCAGGAGTCAAGTTTATTTGCGACCATCTTTTTGTTGTGCACCAATTAGTACCTAACTTAATAGTGCAAAACAATTTTCGAAAGTGAATCTATTAAGTTTAAAATGTGAATGTTATTTTACAAGAAAAACAGGATTTCTCGAATGTTTAAACAGAGTGAGCTGCGTCTTGTTTATAACGTTAAAATTGTTCTAAATAAGAATGAAATATAATTTTATTAACATACATAAATTCAAAAATAATAAAACAGAAAAATGACAATAGAGATTGCTACATTTTATGTATGTGGAATATTCGCGAGTATCACCGGACACGTAAGATATTTGTAAAACATAATATACACGTAGAAGAAACAATAAGAACACATACCTACGAAGCTAACAGTGATAACATGTGCAATGGACAACTGTTTCCATAGAGGTGCAGTTTCATGAGCCCAGCATTCGTAGAATTCACCCTACACCCAGCTTTCATTGAACATTTCACCACAGATTATGCATTGCACACCGATTTCTGTTCCTCTGGTCATATTTTCTCTGACTGCGTGGTGGTTCGTTAGCATCTTGTGACTGTGACTTTGGTAGTTCGTATGATGAAGTCACTTTTCTTCCAATTTGACTCTTATATGATGAAGATGTTAGTATCGCTCTCTCTTCGGTTCTTCTTGTTCGTGACGCTAAACGCCTCTTCCGATTTTCCGGCAATGATGGTTACTCTTCACTTATGGAGGGCTCTTTACTAGTTGATTGACGAAAGTATTCTGATTTTCGGTCATAAGTGGTCCGCTACCGACGATGAAAAAGAAGTTCCTTTTCTTCATCTGCTGCTGAATTGAAGGTTGTGTGTCTTCGCAGTTAGGCCTCGTGTAACGTCTTACAAAACGTATCACGTTTCCGGACTGGTAGTTGCGCCTATAAATATCTGATTGTTCAGCGAGTATATTCTGGTGCACGCAAATCAATTGAGAGCAATGTACAGTACATGCGACACTCCTTTCGGTATGCCTCTGAAACAAGTTTGAGCCCTAAATTAGTTTGAAATAAAGCAATTCTCGCTTATTCTCATATCAGTGTTATGGTTACATCGACAGTAGCAACACCATGCGGCTTACGTGTAATGCTTTAGCCCCCACCAAAGGCGATAGTGATATCGAATTGCTTGGCAGGATTAGCATATTACAATATTTTGCTTCGTACACTCCGCATCAAAAAATTGTGACAGCTAACGCCGTGCAGTTAAGCTATCCAATATACACCTTCTTATCCCATAATCATGTCAGGTAAAGAGACCCCCCTCTCCTACTTTCTTCTCTCCCATTCTAAAATTAGCTAACACCATAAGCGCACTTCTAATTGCAAACTATACATGCATTAGCTTTGATAAAATGAAATAACAAAACCGAGACAAAACAAAATTCATAAGTTGATGTAGGGAGAAACTGAAACACACAGAATGAAAGGTTGAAACCAATGGATGACTATTACACAGAGATTCAAAAATGAAGCAGAGAGAGAAAAAAGAAGAGAAAGAAAAGGAACAGATAAAACTGTGGAATTCAAACGTAGTAAGAAAAGAACCTTACATTATAAAGTTCCGTTTCCAGAAATCCAACAGTAATATCGAAATAACATTTATTTTCACATATTTTTTCAGAACTATTCGAATATATAGAGGATGCGTTAAACATTCTTTATGTCACTTTCATAATGGATAGCATACTCAAGTTCCAGCAGAAATGTATAACTCCGAGACACGTCTAGGATAATGTCAAATAGTTTAACACACGCTTTACTCCGCGTGGTTCGATTGCAAATTCGGTAGTGCTCATTGGAAGTACTAATACAAAAACAAATTCTAATATAGCGAGTAGATAGCATTGGTCATATCTTCCATTTCAGACTAGTAACGCAAACAGTCCAAAAAAAAGCGAAAAGAAAAAGAAAGAAAGAGAAAATTGAAGAATGCTATTTTACTGCTAAAATTCAATCAGAAATAACCTATATTAAAAGTAGAAACTGTATCGTAATGAAACGTTACAGATGTTCGAAAGCAAAAGTTTATGTTCCGCTTAGATTTAGCATGTTTCAAATGTCAACGTGAATAAATCACATTGAATTATAGGATGGAAATAAATTTTGTGTCCAACTAGTATAAATAAAATTCTGTTTTCAAATAATAGTCTGGAGGAAATCCATCGAAACTAAAAATTTCAGTATGTCTAATGTTTCTCGGTGGCTTTTAGCTAATTTGAGGGTGCTGAATCTGAATCTGCCGGGTGTACAAATGTACACCTTGAGGGTTTCGAGTAATTCAAGATGGTGCCTGTAAAATTGATAGGAATATTTCTGTATATTTTTTCAGGATGGGTATTAAATTATATGTTTTGTGGGTTCCAGATTCCAATAATACTGTCAAAAATGTTATGAAATTGATACAAATCGAGATATTCAATATGACACCCAAAATGGCGGCCGTAAAATTGACAAGAATATTTTTGGAGTATTGTATCGACATGGGTATCGAATTATATGATTTTTTGGATTGCAGATTTCAATAGTTACTTCAAAAACCTTATGAAATTGATAGAAATCAATATATGTTCAATATGGAATATTCAGATACGTGACCCTCGAGCTAGGTACATACTTAAAACAATATCTGATACACTGAAATTTTGGATTCGGTGTTGATGCTTTCTCCGTCACCACAACTCACCTTGTTTGCGTTCCAGAACATTTTTTTCACATTTTGGGCTTCTCTATATTTATTTACAAAACCTTTCCTTTCTGTGTGCAAAACAAAACAAAACACAAGCTTAGGTTTGAAGATTTTCTTATATTTTTTTCCTAGAAGTTTTCTTAATCAAGAATTATCTTGCTGGACACATTAATGCGAATTATGTATATTTACAATACAAAACACCGATGTTTCTATGTTACTCCGCATTAAAATAATACATATCACAGATCAGTCATTTGTCAGTCTTCGTCAGAAGAAGTATCCATGTTTTCGTCTTCTAGATTCCTAGTATTTTGACGTGTGAAAATATTCTGGCATCGTTTAGAGGCTTCACAATTGCAGAAGTTAGTGCAGCTGTTATGATTTGCCACGCAGCCACAACTTCCTTTACAGATGTTTTCTGAAGAACAGCCGCAACTCATCATCTTCAAGATGTCTTTCGGTGCCATCACAGTTCCCGGTGGTACATAACTGATTCCAATGGTTTGTTCAACTCATCACGATACCACCCAAAATGTGTCGGATCCATGTCTGGTGTGTCTGGTTTATCTGTTTGTTTCCAAACACAAGCCTGGAAATGAGGTCTTTTTTACATTTTCTGAGAATGCCTCCGTAGTTGGTAGCAAGCTCATCAATTTCGGGATATGTACGGCAGTCTTCTTTGACAATTTCTTCAGCCTGACATCTCTTCTGACATCAGACATTGTAGGGCCAGTTATCCTACTACCATAGCAAGAAGCTATAAACTCAGTTGCCTCCTGGATCACATATTCAAGTAGTGATGTCTTATTTCCAAGCTTTTGAAGCTCCTTCCCACTTTGTAGTACTTTCATTGCCTTCTGCTTTCCAGTGCCATAAAGAGTAGGAACTGTATCGCAGACAGAAAGAGAATGAAGTGCTAGTAAGTTGGAAACAATATCATGGTGTTTGGACACAGACAATCCAATGTCAATAACTCCTCTATGACTTTGAGTTGTCTCCATAAAAATGTTACAAGTAAGTTTTTGTGTATGGTAGTGGTGCATCAGAAGAAGAAGAATACAGTGGAGTCAAGATAATTCGAACTTGGATAATTCGAAATATTGGATAATTCGAACAGAAGTTTATTCCCCTTGAAAACTGTATCCCCTTTTGAATCTATGTTTTGGATAATTCGAAGTAAATACAGTTGAAAATTTTTAATGTTAGACAGATGTAAACAGAGAAATACAACGTGTTTCCAGTTATTGAGATGCTGCCATGGGGAAGAGTAATACAAATGATAAATAGAAAATCTGGTTTGGGTACAAATCCTCGCGGCCAGAACCTCGCCTCCCAAAACCTCGCGGCCCAAAATCTCGCCGGGCCGAAACCTCGCCTGGCCAAAACCTCGCCGCCCAAAACGTCGCAGGCCAAAATCTCGTGGGGCCAAAACCTCGCCCGACCAAAACTTGGCCACCCAAAACCTCGCGGGCCAAAATCTCGCCGGGCCAAAACGTGGCCTTGCCAAAACCTCGCGCCCCAAAATATCGCCATATCCAAAATCTCGCCTCGTTGTAATGATCTCGTGACACAGAATCTCGCCTGGTCTAAATTAAGCGAGATGTAGTGTCGCCTGGGAAGAAATGTCGTCAGGATAAAACTTCTTCACGACGATTTCTTCAATGTAGAATGTTCTATCGCCAGATTTACAAAACTTATTAGGTTTTGAAACTTGACATTTTGTATAAATCTTCTTGCTCCACAAGGGCACAAACTCCAGATAAGACAATATTTTGCGAAATGCATGCCCTAAGGAGGAATGGAATGAAAGGCCTTGAATGAATTTTGCCGTTCTCCAGATCTAAGAAACTACTAAGCATAGAACCTTTACGTTTTGGTACAAATCTTCTCCTTGTACAATAAGGAGGTATGTTGCAAAATGCTCCTCATAATTCTTGAGCGTTGGCTTGATCTCAGGACCCACGAGGTTTTGGCGGTGAGGTTTTGGCCACGCGATGTTTTGGGTGGCGAGGTTTTGGCCCGGCGAGATTTTGGGCGGTGAGGTTTTGTCAACGCGAGGTTTTGGTCCGGCGAGATTTTGGCCCGCGAGGTTTTGGGGGGCCAGGTTTTGGCCCGGCGAGATTTTATCCCGCGAGGTTTTGGCTCGGCGAGATTTTGGCCCGCGAGGTTTTGGGCGGCGAGATTTTGGCCACGCGAGGTTTTGGCCGGCGAGATTTTGGGCGGCGATGTTTCGGCCGCGAGATTTTGTTCGTATCCCAGAAAATCTATATAATGATAAAGATGAAGGTGAGTTGGGGAAGAAGTAAAGATAGAGAACGTGTGCCAATCTAATCTTGTTTCAGAATTGGTAGAAAATTTAAGATGAATTATTGATAAAGTCAACCATGTGTTATTAATATCGTATTCCACGCAATACATGAAATTCAAGATTTATTGACCGCACGAAAACAATCAAATTTAAGCAAATGAGGTTTACGACTTCCTAAAAGTGAGAACAGAATATTCAAATTGTTATTGATGTTTAACCCTTTTGTGATCTTGGCTTTTTGGGCTATTTTTTAGACTTTCAGTCAAGCAGCTACTGCATCGTCACTACCCAGACAGCAATTTAATCTTGCTGCAAGTTGCCACAAACTTGCTGTTGCAAGGTCAATTAGCTTGCCGCAAGCTATACTATGCAAGCCAATTAGCTTGCTGCAAGCTAGTTAGTTACATCTGGGCAAGGCTTGCGGCAAGCTCGTCTTCACAAGTTAAACACAAGTCAAATTATCTCAAACGCAAGCCAAGTATAAGCGTACTCTCATCAAAGGCAAGCTTTATTAAGCTTATTGCAAGCGAAAACACGCCAAACAAGTTATGTGGAAGCTTGCATTAAGCGAATTTAAATAAAACAGTATGAAATCAGTATAATTTAACCGTCTGACTAAATCTATGCTACAATATATCTCCCCCTCGCCTTCCCAATTATTGAAGCAAATGCATAACCGTGGAAACACCTAAGTCTCCGATCCGCTTCTGCAAAACATCAAAATAAGCATAATTGTTACGGTTTATTTGTGACAAGCAACGCTTTTTTTTAACAAGAGTTTCATTCCCAACCATTGGATGGGCGGGCCGTAGAAGGCAACACCTTCTCTGTGGCCAGAGATATTTTCAACTTTTTTGAATTAGATGACATGGAGAATGATTTCAGGCTATAGAATAATGTGGATTGACGTAAGGAACTAATAGCAAATCAAGTTGACGAGGATGTGTAATAGGTGGCTATTGTGTTAAAATGTGTCTTGGGTACATGTGCGGAGGTTATGAGCAATATATATGTGCATTTCGGTGGTAGATACGGCGGTCAGGATTATACTGATCTATGGCTTCGGTGTATTCGTATATTGCTAACAGATGATCCAGTGGTGGGTAGGCATAGCTTGAACATGGTTTAACAGCTCATGGACAATGGGATGTGCCAATTGGATTCTTGTTGCTATGTAGCATTAGCGTAGATGGTAGAGGTGTGGCAAAATAGTTGGGAGTTGTGCACGACGATATATTTCAGCAGTGGGAGTATCGAAAGCGAGAGAGTAGGCCAGACGTAAGGCATGTCTTTCGAGAACTTTCAGACGTTCATAGTAAGTTGGTGCTGCTGATAACCAGGCAAGATGTCCATACGTGAGTGCTGGGCGTACGAAGACTTTATATGTTAGTAGTAGAAGTTTTGTATTAAGACCCCACGTGGTGCTTTTAAGGTTTCGTAAAAGGTTCAAACGGCGCCGGATATTAGCTTCTAATTGTTTTAGATGAAGCTTCCAAGTAAGATGTTTGTCGAATATTACACCCAGATATTTGAGACTGTTTTGAATTGGGATTGGAGAGTCAAAAATGGTTAAATGTATACGTTCCGGATTGCGACTGTTACAGTATTTATTGCGTTTGAGCCCAAAGAGAGTCATTTGAGTCTTAGTGGAATTCAGCTTGAGCTTCCATTTCAGGCACCATGTAACTAGTTTGTCCAAAGCTGGTTGTAGGAGTTGATTAATGCGATCCACAGAAGATCCCAATGGGACATAAGCGGTATCATCAGCAAATTGTAAGGCATATAGTGGGGGCTGAGGATGAGGCATGTCGGCTACATAAAGAGTATATAATAGAGGAGATAAAACAGATCCTTGGGGTACACCGGCGCGGAGTTGAAAGATTCGCGACTTTGCCCTGTTGATCTGAACGAAAGCCTGGCGCTGATGTAGAAAATTGGCTACTAATCGGACATAGCTGTGAGGAAGCAGACGACTCAGTTTGTAAATTAACCCCTCATGCCAAACAGTATCAAACGTTCTTTCAATATCAAAGGAGATCAAAACAGATGGTAAACGCTTATTAAAATGGTTGACAAGTAGTGTAGAAAGTTTGAGTAATTGATCAGCAGTGCTATAGAGTGGACGGAATCCAGCTTGAATAGTTGGTAGTTTGTTCGTGATTTGTAGATAGTGATGTAGCCGTTTTACCAGAAGGCGTTCTAGTGTCTTTCTAAACACGTTAGTAAGGCTAATAGGTCTGTAAGATGACACAGCAGTTGGATCTTTGCGAGGTTTTAGGAAGACCACAATTTTAGCAAGTTTCCATGTAGTTGGAAACTGCCTGTAGATAAAATAGTTGTATACAAAGAAGCAAGTGAGACTAGAAATGCCACAGGTGCCTTAAGCAGTTGACGATACGTAATTGAGTCTGCCCCCGGAGCTGTGTTGGGACGGCATTTAAGAACAGCTGTAATATAATCTGATGTTATTGGAGCAGTGAGCTGATTTGTGGGATCAAGGTGGTAGTTGAAATCAGGTTGAAATGATGGCTACACTAGAGAACCAGCGTGTGAGATATGGGTATCTGTAGGAGAAGTGAACAAAGGTGTAGTGTGTGGAGTGAAGACTCCCTCAAGATATGTAGCGGAAGTAGTTGCCTTTTCTTCATCCGTCGTTGGTACTTTGTCAGTATATATGATGGGGTATTGTGGGCCCTGTTTCTGAAATGTTAGACGTTTAAAGGTATTCCAGAATTTAGTAGGATTTGTTTCTTGGCGCAAAGCATTACAGAAGGCACGCCAGTCTAGTCGTTTGCTGGCTACTATGTTGCTCTGTACCGTGGAATTGACGATGGAGAAGAAGATATCGGCGGTCATGCGTGCGACGAAACTCTGTTAAATACTCGTGTGAGCGCCGGAGAAGATCAAGGCGCGTGCTGGTAAACGAGGTCTAAATGATTTGGTGGTACATTTAGGAACTGCGTAATCCATAGCGTGAGAGACTATGTCAGTCAGAGTATGTGAGAGTGTTTCAATAGATGCAACTGTTGTGAGAGTAGGTGCAGTAGCCGGCAGATTTTCGGTAATATAAGTGCTGTACTGATCCCACCGAACTTTGCTAAAGTTATATCTGGGTGTGCGTGGTGATGCAGATGCAGTGGATGTCAGACGTGAAGTTATAGAAAGAAGTATTGGGAGATGATTACTACCTATGGAACCAAGGACATATATAGTAGTAAGTGGTAACAGATTACTGGAAATGATTGCCACGTCGGGACTAGTGTCGCTTTCCGGACGAATAGGATGCGGCAGCTGCAGTAAAGAACTATGAGTAGTTTGGAGGAAATCATGAAAGTGTTGTTTCTGAGCAGCTGTACGAGAATGGTAGTTGATGTCTGCTAAGAAGATGTATGTTTTAAAGTTGAGATCTAAGTATGTCAGAAAACGATACGGAAGTGACTGTGTAAATCGAACATAGGTGGTGGCGATGGTAATAGTAGTAGCTGGAAAATAGAGCGTCTGTATGACGTGTTCGGGATATTGCCCGGGAGAAGGTGGTATGATATGGCGCAGTGGAATAAACTGCTTAACGGCTATTGCTGCACCACCACGTGCGATGTTGTGTGGCAGATAAGAGCGTATGAGATGATAACGTGGAAGATAGAAGCGGTCAGATCGTTTTAGAAAGGTTTCATTAAGAAGGATGCTATCTGCATTGTGCTGGTTTGCTAAAGTTTCTAGGAGAACTCGGTTGGTAGGTAGCGAACGAATATTGCAGAATAGCAATGTAATAGTCGTCCTTCTCTGACCTGTACTATTCATGATGGGTGTCTGTATGAAAATGGAAGTAGGTTGAGAGTCCGGAATATGTAGCTGCCATGTGGAGCTGGAATATATCGAAGGCGACTTTGGTTGCATGATTTAGTATAGCCTTACGCTGGAAGGGAAAGACATTTTGAAGAACGATAGTGATAAACTTCAAAATACTTTCCACAGTAGGTGGTGGTAAGTAAGATGTTTGTGTGGTCGCTGTGGTACTAGTCGGACGTGATGAGACATGAACGCGTAAAGGTACAAGAGTCTCGGGCTTATCTGGAAGTGGTTTAGGTTTGCCCTTACACTTGTAGGAGTAAGTTGGATGTTCCCCGTCACAAGTGTTGCATCTGGAGGGTTCGTTGTGCTTAGGACACTCTTTTATTTTATGATCTCCTTTGCAGTGGGAGCAGACGGAAGGATTTGTGCACTTGTTCGTTGGATGCGCATTATAAGTTAGGCAATTTTCACACCGTAGTGAGAGAGGCGGAGGTGTGCGTGAAGGCTCTACCCGATGGTGGCAACGGTAGATGTAGACACCGTTATTTAGAAGATCGTCCACCAGTTCTGGATCATCTGTTAGTAGTCTGACCATATATGTAGGGCCATTAGCATTTTCAATACGGCGAGCTCTAGTAGGTTGAATCCCATCTTGCTTTAGTTCCTCTAGTATGTCTTGTTCGGTATAGGTAGGATCAACTCCACGGATAACTACAGAGAGTAATGGAGTACCCCGAGGCGGAAGTGGTGTTTTGATATGAGGAGTTTTAAGGAGTTGAATTTTCGTGTTAAGGCCAAACATTGCTGGTCCCACTTTATAGATGAGATGCTTATAAAGATCGGGATTCTTTGTTTTTAGGATGATTCCGTTAGAGGTCTTGTTTAATTGATGGAGGTCCAGTCTAGAACAATATCGTATTAGTTTTTGTTAAAACTTTTTGATGTCCATGAGCTCAGCAGAAAGATTAGTAAACTGAAGTGTAAAAATTAGAGTAGGAACAATGTCCATAGTAGCCTCTGAAGTAGATGGCGTAGATTGAAGTTGGATTCTGGCTGTACTGGTTCTAGGAGGACTGCGCAAAGCATCAGTGTATCTAAGCTTTTTAAATGAGCGTGAACGGTCTCCGATTGGTTCGCGAGTTGGTGAGAGGCTAGAGGTGGATGAGTGAGATGCTGAACGTGCACGCGCCCGTGGGCGGTCTATTGGTGGACCCATAACAGTTGGCGGTAGTTTATGCCTTTCAACTCGACCTTCCGGCGGATCAGAACCCGGCATTAGTGAAACTACTTAAGTACTGCCTTGTCAAAAATTGAGTAAGAAGTTGAAGATAAAGCGATAAACAGCACACAACTGATTTCCAGTAGCTCCGCCTCCGAAGAGGAGAGAATAAATCGAAAAAACCAAAGAAATTGCCAAGATCGTCAACTTAGAATCAACTTCGTCTGTTTACCTCCGTGGAGGCTTATAATCAATTCGACGGTTGTTTCCTTACCTTGAAAAAGGCAAGTAATCCAACCGTATATGAGAAGATCGCGATTACGATTGAACCAATGGGGATGGAAATCCAAGGACTCGCTTATTTTTCTCCGCCAGCTACGGATACCCTCTTTTTAAGCCTGGTTAGAGCTCCAGGTGGCCAGTTCGCAAGCAACGGTCACGGTCACGGTAATTTTAAAGTTTTGAGTAGAGTATCGGGCCGAAGCCCCTGACTCCATGAGTTAGATGGTATAAAAGATATATGCAACATGTGCAGGTGGTTTGTTGGGTAGTACTATTGTTTTGTTAGGCGTGGTAGACTACCTCGGCAACTGTCGCAGAGTAGCAGATGATGATATCAGTGCGATCGCTGGAAAGATATTAAATGCGTGGCGTGCGATAGACATTTCGTAGAGCGAATTCGGTGCCGATGTTAGCGATTGCTGGATTAATGTGTCGGGGTAAAGTACGCCAGAACTTACTGTGAAGATGTCGCAGTAGTTCTCTAACAGTAGGAAGTTCCAAATCTTCCAGAATCTGTCTGTTTCGGGTATATCTGTCGTGACCAGTGATTATACGACCACCTTTAGTTTGCACACTTTCAAGTGTTCGAAGGAGACTGTATGAAGCGTGTTGCCAAGCAGGGCATGCATATGTGAGGGTGGACAGAACTATCATCTTAAGTATGTGAACGCGGACCTCATGAGAAATGGAACTGCAGCGAAAGATTGGATATAACGCTGAGATTTTTCGTAAAGCTCTTTGCTTGATGTTGCTGATATGTGAGGCGAAAGTTAGCCCACGGTCTAAGGTCACTCCCAAGTATTTGGCGTGGGTGGCGTGAGGAATATGTGCGTTCTCATAGATAAGGTATCGAGGGACGCGGATGCGTCGTCGGCTGTGGATGACATCACAACTTTTGTCTGTGTTTACTTTAATCCTCCAACGTCTTGCCCATTCCTGAAAACTTGTTAGTTGTCTTTGCATATAGATGTAGCATTGTGCAATAGAGCTACTGGTCGTAAAAAAGGCAGTATCATCGGCATACGTTGCTAGAAAGCAATGTGGTAGGGTCGGAAGATCTGCTGTATACAGAGTATATAAAAGAGGTGAAAGTACAGCGCCCTGTGGAACACCTGCTTTGATAGTCCTAGAGGAGGATTTGACACCGTCAACAGACACATGAAATTCTCTGCCAATGAGGTAAGAACGAAGTAAATGCAGAAGACCATCTGGAACACCCTGGGTATATAGTTTATATAATAGCCCTGCTAACCAGACTTTATCAAATGCTTTTGAGACATCCTGATATACACCAAGGGTGTGTTGTTTTCTGTTGAAAGCCACTGTTAAGTGATCTACTACGCGTACGAGTTGCGTAGTAGTACTATGTTGTGCACGAAACCCAAACTGATGGGATGGTATGAGATCGTTATTGACTACATGCTGTCTTAGCCTCCAGAGTAACACACGCTCAAATAATTTACTTAAGTGTGACAAAAGACTGATCGGCCTATAGTCTTCCGGGAGCAGCGGATTTTTTCCAGGTTTGGGTATGGTAATGATACGAGCTTCCTTCCAGGTCTTTGGGAAGTAGCATAGTTGAAGGATGGCATTAAATAAATAAGTTAAGAAGACCAGTAATTTCCTTGTTGGGTGTTTCAGTATCGAAGTTCGAATCCCATCAGGCCCAGATGCTGTTCTTGCCGGCAGACGTTTGATATGTCTTTCTATTTCCCGAGGTGTTACTAAAGTGATATCATCTGTAGGGTTTTGTTTACTTATGGTATATAAAGTGGGTCGAATGTGCTGTTGGAAATAAGGATCAAGAATAGCTCTGTTGGGCTGGAACTGCTTTTCCAAAGAGTCGACGAAAATATCCGCTTGCGACTGAGGGTCTTGAGTCAGTCCTTGGGGTAATTGTATGACTCTAGCTTTTGAAGCGTTTGTAGTACGTTGGAATGCTTTGGAGTACGTCCAGATTTTGCGATCATTTACTGTAACGTTTCGAAAAGTGTCTTCCCAGTATTGTTGGTTTTGTCGCATACTCAGTATCTTGAGCTTTGCACGCAGTTTGTTCCATAGTGTCTTATATGCTGGATGTAGTGTGCGCTGCCATCGACGCCTACCCCAGCGTTTTAGATGGATATACAGTTGTAGATGAAAACTGTCGCTCTTGCTGTTCGCTATCAAGATGGTGGTGCTCGCTGCCTCTGCAGTACGAAGTGCTAAGGTGACGTGAGAAACGGTTTGTTCGATGTCCTCAATAGTGGCTGGTCTATCTCGTAGATCGATCATATTGTTTAATTCCTGTTTAAATACATCCCAATCAGTTTCTGTTGTTTTGATGAGAGGACTGGTATGTACGAGGCTGCGGTGTGAAACGTGGAAAATGACAGGATCATGATCAGAGTCTAAATCCGAGATGACATAGAGATGTACAGTAAAGGATACATCTTTGCAAATAGCGACATCAAGAACATCGGGTTGACCACCGAATTTTGGATGATAAGTCGGGTCTCGTGGAGCACTGACAATGAAACTAGACGCTATGATATATTGGTGTAAAGCGTCCCCTGCGTTGTTAGGTTTAATTGAGTGCCATTCGCCATGCTTAGCATTAATATCTCCAGCCAAGATGACTTTTGGTCATAAGCTAGCAATGATATCAAAGTCTGTGGGCTCTAGTTGTGTGGCTGGGGACCTGTGCCTAGTAACCTATATTAGTGGAACGCTGGAGTTATTAGCTCAACAGCAAGGGCCTCCAAAGTTAGTAGGGGTGGTATTGTAATCAACCTGACTGGGAATGACTTTTTGATGATAAGTAATAATCCTCCTTTCTGTCTACCCACTCTATCCTATCTGTACACAATGTAGTTAGGTAAGCGCCAGCTAATGATTCGAGCAGTAACATGCGTTTCTTGTACAAACATAATATCAACTTTATGTTGGATGAGAAATCTAATAAGTAGGTGTTTCTGCCCTTCGAGACCATCTGCATTCCACGTAGCAAGAATAAGGGAGTGATGGAGAACCTTGGATTTAGAAGCAGCCATCGTCAACCATTTCCGCTATTGTTTATATTACAACTGCAGCCTTAGAAGCTGAATCGACTGCTTGTCGGAATCGTGTAATCCCACGTTTAATATAAGTTATTATTTTACGGGAAGGTAATTCCTTGAGGAAGGAAAGAACGGACTTTAAGTCCAGATCTTCTTTAGAGTTCCCTTGATTGAGTGCAGAAGTTGTCTCGATGTTGGAAGAAATGGAAGCTTCAGGATCATTATCTGTAGTCATTGGCTGGTTATTAGCAGAAGTGGGAATGGAGGTTTTCTCTGTCGTTGGTTCTTGTAAATTTTTCTTGGGTGCTTCTGGGTGTTTCTTCGGCTGCTGTGCCGGTAATTTTAGTGCTTCAGAGTAAGACTTAAATACCTGGCAACCACGGTAATGTGCCGGGTGATCTCCCTGACAATTTGCACAAGTGGCGGGTGTTGATGTGTCTGGTTTACTGCAAGACTGTGTGAAATGCAGTTGTCCACATTTGAGACACCTCGGGTGAGCTTGGCAGGTATCTTGAGAATGCCCCAAGCGTTGGCACCTGTAACATTGCAGCACTGAAGGAGGCTTATAGGGTTCGATCTGGACCTTGTAGTACAGCAAGTTATTAATTGCATATATTTCTTTAACAGCTGCAGTTCTCTCCAAAGCTACCAAGAACAGTGGCATCATTATTTTCTTATCATCAGTCTTGGTTTTGCGAGACATTTGGTGGACACTTATTGGTTTGAAGCCTAATCGTGTAAGTTCTTCCTTCAGGTCATCTAATTCGGTGTCAATAGGCAGTTTACGGACCACTACCTTTATGGGCCTTTCAGTTTTTGCTACTCCTGTGGCATATTCAGTTTTCGTTTGCTCACAATAAGCTTTGATAGCGTTATAGTCATCTTTGGTAGCCGCTTGAATTCGGATGCGCTCCTTATTGGGCTGAGCTAACGGAGGCTCCTTCCGTGCTCGCGACAAGGTCTTTATAAATGTATATGTGTCCGTTATTCCGTATATGAAAATCGGAGGCGGCCTGAAACTGGAGAGCTTGTTAGCCGGTGCATTGTTGTTGCTGGTACTACTATTATCTGCTTGTTCAGGTGACAAAATATCGAACCTATTACTGGTGGGAAGAGGTGGATATTCTTGGGTGCTATTAATTAGTTTTTCCGCCTTGTTGAGGTTCTCCAAAGAAGACCTTCGTCGCTTGAGTGTTCTCACCACTGTGAAATCCATATCGTCAGTGTTATGGGACGTTGATGGCTGCGAATCACTTCACTGTTTAAGTGTAGTTGTCGTTTTCACTTTTTGCTTCGCTGGAGCGGTTGATTGTTTCTTCTTGCCTAAAGGCAGAAAAAATCTTCCGGTTTATAGGTTGATCTTATTATTTTGCCCCTGATACTAGAATTTTTGGATGATTGTGTCTTTTTCTCTGTCTTGACTGGGGTCTTCTGAGAAGCAATCTTGATAGCGAAAGTGGGAGATGGCGCCAGCTTTCCACCTGGAGGGTAGTGGAGTACTTAAGAAAAGATATGTTCTTAGAGCGCTGCTCTAAGGTTGTACTTTAATAATATGACCTTTCCTCCTAAGAGGAAACACAAAAAAGTAATCGTTAGCCGGTAGAGATGCCTGAGTCGTCAACTGGTTTGTTCAACTACCGCTGCCTCCGAAGAGGAGAGTATCAAAATAGTTCGTTAAGCCTAAAGAATAGCAAGGTCGTCTAAAGATAAGATCAAGGTAGTGTGTCCGCCTCCGTAGAGGCACAAAACAATTGGACGGTTGTTTCCTTTACCTCGATGAGGTAAGTAATCCAACCGTATGCAAGATGTTCGCGAGTAAAATTCAACCAAGGGGGATGGAAAACCAGATAAAGTTTGTACTATAAGTTAAACTTGAAGTTCATATTAAAATATCTTCAACAGTTCTGTATTCTTTCGCGAAATAAGTAGGCTCAAATTTGCTGCCATCTATGTTCACATTTATGCTTTATACATAAATACTATAATTCGTTATGCCTCATGGTTACCTAAATATGAGGAAATAAAGAGCGACATTATAGGTACGTGGGACGAGTACTAGAGTAGTAGACGGCACAATTAAAAAAAAAAGTTTGTCCTTTATTGAAGCTGAAGGCTAACAAGACGCTAACAACGCGAACACTACTTTGTCGCCGAAAGTTAAGAGGTCAGCGTCACGTGGTTTTTGAAAACAACTGAAAATCGAACGCGCGCTGGCTTTTTACTTCAATCTAAAGAAAAGCGTCTCGCAAGTGAAGCGTGGGTTGCCCGCACTACAGCTTGCGCTAAGCGGAAATAAGCTTTTGTGTATAAGCCAAAGCAAAATAAAATCAAATAAAAGCGACAGGCAAGCTTGCGGTAAGCAAACATGCTATCTGGGTATTTATCCTAGGATCATGGTTCATACCTCATCAGAATGGAGCTGGCTTTCAAATGGTAACAATTGCATGCTCATACCATATACCAGAAGCGGGAAAAAATGTCAAAGTGAAAATTTCGGAGGGAAAAATTTTTTCCTCGAACTTTGGCCCCCCTGGACCCCCCTGTGTGAACGTAGCCATCTAAAAAAATCTGGTAAATAGTACTTGGCATACTGAATGTGTGTGCCAAACTTCAAGTTTCTATCTTGAATAGTAAGGGCGGGAGAAATTTTATCACAAATTCCCACAATGCCCCAAATTACCACAAAACACTATGATCTCAGGGAAAAAATTCCTGAGACATCCCTAATTACCCTAGGGACATGTGTCGCCTATATTCTCTTCTGAATACAACTGCCTTTCAGGCGGTACCAATCACATGTCTCCATCATGTATCTAAGGCGGGAAATTCCAGAAAAACAGGATTTTTTGGTCTAAATTTCCCTTTTTTCAACTTTTAGCCCCTCTGGACCCCCTGTTTTAACGCAGAAATCTGAAAAAAATCTGTTAAATGCTACTCGGTGGACTGAATGTTTGTGCACAATTTCAATCTTCTAAGTGCAAAAATAAGTCCACCAAAAACAAAATTTAGTAAACTCCCCATGTTACCATATACAGAAGTATATTTTAAAAAAAATCACTGAGACGTCCCTAATTACCCTAAAATAATAATTCCACAGTCATTCTCTTCAGAACGGAACTGCCTTTCAGACAGTATGACTCGCGTGTCTCCAGCATGTATGTGAGGGGGGGAAATCATGAAAAACAGGATTTTTTGTCTGAAAAACCCTTTTTTTCAATTTTTCCCCTTCTGGACCCCCCTGTTTTAACACAGAGATCTGAAAAAATCTGAGAAATACTACTGGGTGGTCTGAATGTTTGTGCACAATTTCAATCTTCTAGGTGCAAAAGTAATCCCGCCAAAAATATACCTACCATGTCCCATTTTTGCCTGCATAGAAGTATACTTTTCATAAAATCCCTGAGACGTCCCTAATTACCCTAGGATAATGATTCGACAGTCATTCTCTTTAGAATGCAACTGCCTTTCAGACGGCATGACTCACGTGTCCCCATCATGTATGTGAGGCGGAAAAATGACGAAAAACGGGATTTTGGGGGTAAAAATATCCCTTTTTCGCCCATTTCCCTTTCTGGTTCCCCCCCCTGTTTTAGAACTGACATCGGAACAAAACATCTGGTAAATACTACTGGTGGACTGAATGTTTGTGCAAAATTTCAATCTTCTACGTGAAAAAATAAGCCCGCCAAAAAATAATGAACATAGCCTTCATAAGGGAAAATTTCTATTTCAAAATTATGTCGTCATCACTTCCTATGTCTGGACGCATAACGGTCTGAAACCGTACGTAATGTCTTCTACAATGTCTCTGGACTTGAAAAACAAAAATAACCCGGACGAAAAAGCTCAAATAGAAGAGAAATAACGTAATGTACCATGAAAAATGCGTATGGCACAAAATGTACCATAAGATCCCCAAAGGGTTAATTGTTTGGGCTATTCAATGTATGTTGTAGAGTTGTACCTAAATATATTTTCCATTGTACACGTAGTTTGAATTAGGTGGAGTCAATGTCGTTTGTTAGTTTGTGGTATTCGATCACGCAAATAATAAGCTGCTTTAAAACTAAAGTCTACGCCATATGAATATATTTTCATGCACAGTACTTTGGTTATAAATGTGAAAATAAATGTTGTTGGATAATTCGACTTTTGGATCGTTCGAAGTTTTTTCGTGTCCCTTTCGACTTCGAATTAAAAAGAGTCCACTGTATACGTGTCATCACTAATTACATTTATTGTACAATTTCTGTCCAGCTGATTGGCTACCATCACTAATTGTGTGATAATTATGACATCAGCCTTTTCGTGGGTGTTTTTAATATCTGGACGTTCCTTGATACCATCAGCAGTTATTTCTGTTGTAACGTCTTCTGGTCCAGTTATAAATAGATTTTTGGTGGAATCTGATGGCAACCCTTCTGTCATTAGATACTTGCAGATCAGCTGTACTAGTTGTACCTTATTCTTCGTAACATTCAGCACAACTTCTTGGGAGGGCAAGGGCGTGTTGAAATACAATCTATCATACCTGCTACATGTTGATCCTGTTCTGACGCTTCTTACTCCTCCTTTGGTGCTGTACCCCTTGTATTTGTCAAATATCAGGTACACGTTGCATTTGTTCAATTTTTCAAGCACATATGACCGATACAATTTTATGAAATAAAGAACAGTTCCGTTAGAGGGCCAGTTGATCACCCACAAAACAGCACAACCATCAAGTATGATAGCATCTTCGTGCTTGTATGATCTCATAGACTTCTCTACCTGTAATATTTGTTTCAGTTTGACTTACTTTTGCAGAACCTGAGAGTCCAATATTCATCAAACAAAGATGTGAGGACAGCGGCAAGGTCATATGAAATCACTTTTCTAGTATCAATATATCTTGTAGATGTGAGACACATTGCACGCGTGTGCAAGAGTTCTGTGTCAATAACATCAATACTAGCTGTTCTTTTGACCTCATCGCAGGAAACATTACGAACCGTTGTATAGATTGGATCGTGAAAACCAGTTGGTAGTTTTTCTTCGTAAGAACAAAACGCCTTCTCACCTATGTCAACAGCATTATTAATATTCACTTTCTGGGAACAAATTTTCCCTATCACAATATTCACAATAGTTTTTGGGTGATCATCGGTCTTCAGAGGATCTATACAATGAGACAGCTATTCTTTTAACTTAATTCAGTCTGCAGCATCTCCTCTTACTCGAGATGGCATTCCTTCCTTATCCTTAGTTATTTCCATATCTCGTCCAGCATCTCTCATGACATAAATGTCATTTACTAAACGACTGCAGGTGTGAAGGCTGAAAGCCCATTGCTTCACTGCTGATGGATTTAGTGTAAATCCGATTATTCCTCCTGGTCCATGGCCATAACGCTCCAGATACCTCGTTTGTGAGGCAGAACATGTTCGTCTTTCATAAATCGTTCTAGTATTTCACTTGGAAGTATCTCTTATTTTGTTTCTGAGATATTTCTCCTAAATTCTAAGAAAATGTTGCCATCTGTGAGCACAAAATTAAGATTTTACGATTTATTATTACTCATGTCAGTAAAAAAATTGTTTTTAAAAATTTCAGAAATGACAACATAAACTTCTTTTGCAGCCGCCATATTGAGCGCCATATTGAATATCTCGATTTGTATAAAATTCATAAGATTTTTGACTTTATTATTGGAATCTGCAACCCAAAAAACATATAATTTGATACCCATCTTGATAAAATATACAAACATATTCCTGTCACTTTTACAGCCGCCATATTGGCTGCCATCTTGAATTACTCAAATGAGCTAAAAACCGCTGAAAAACAATAGACACACTGAAATTTTTGGTTTGGTCCAAAAAGTAGGGTTTTTCCTCCAGACTATAAGCAAAGACGTTACCATTTTCTAGTCTTTACCGAAGATTTATCTGTTACGAACATCCAGCATTGTTTTGATCTCTTTCCGATATAACATAAAAAGCACTGATAAAATGAACACGTTAAGAGCCCAAACGTATCATCGTGACAGTCGGATGATGTAGACCACCACAGGATCGAGGATTCAAATCCGTATTGACCAGGTAATTCGACTGAGACTCGGTAAACCAGAGGATAAAAAAGAGATTTTACTTATTTCCGTGCGTTTAAACTGTATTTCTGTCAGAGATGACCAGGACTGGAGATGTTATCCCCAGAGCACGAAAAACACGACGCAGAAGTTTCCAGTTAATTAGATTTTCCAGATCAGGTATATCGAGCTCTTGCTCCGTTTTAAATTTGGAACATGGAGTACGTGTGTGCGTGAGAGAGAGGGGGACGAATATAAATATGTAATATACTTATCATTGCAGTGTATGATGTAGAACGCACACACTGTTTACTCGAACTATCCCCATTTTGCTTTTCACCATCACAAGTTAAATCTCTGTTTGCAACTATTATTTTATGCGAAAATATCATTCTACCTGACTAAGAACCGAACCAAGATTTCCCATTTGGAAGCCTAGCACGTTACCACTACACCACCGATTGCTTTATCCAAACTTCGTTTAACAAATGGTGTACTGTTTCTTTCTGAGAACGATAACATGAAAAGTGTATACTGCAGATCGTCTTTGGAATGTCCTGGTAATTCCCTTGCCCTTTCCCAACCAACATTCGTCAATCGTCTCTATCATTGTACAAGCGTTTACGTCCACATTCTCATGTATTGCTCGTCCAGTACGATAAGTCGATTCTTCACAATCACTTCGTAAAAAGTTAACTTTGGCCTGAACCTGATTTGAAGCAATGTTATATAGGTGTATTATTTTCATAAGATCATTAGGTTATCACTACTCTATCTTTTTTTTAAAAAAAAATGTTCACTGATTCACCGAACGTGTCTTAGTAACTTACTTAAACTCCTTATTACTAATTTTACTTAATTTACTCGTTTAACCTGCTTTTTCCAGTAACCTATAACGACAGGGACACGAACACAGAATCATCGAGATAATTACAATCCGAAAGGCGAATCAAACCCGGGACCCGTACACAAAAGCGCACGTGCTACCCACTATACCAGAGGGGAGAGCAACACTATCGGGCCAACTGAAATTACAAGCCAAATATTACTTAGTTTAGGCATGTTTTTTGCAACGAAACAGCTTTTTCCTGTAATGTTATTTGCACCAAAGTGCACAACGGTATTCATTTATTCGACATCATAGAGAGGAATTAATGCCCATTAATAAAGGAAAAACATACAATCCAGGAAAAAATAGAGAAATAAAACATATTTTGCAGTAAATTCGCTGTGGAGGTTCAAAACTACACAAATACTACTACTACTACTACTACTAATATTAATATATATGTTATAAATTGAGAGTAACTATGTTCGTGGGTGCTAATCTCTTGAACCACCCAACCGATCTCGATCAAATTTTCAACATTGATAAGATTCGGGCCTGGGAAGCTTTTTTACAGTTTCATTTTAACTCTAGAACTTAGTTGAAGAAGGAAAAGATGGTTGGTATATAGAAATGAATTAAACACATCATCGCATAACACACCTGGGACGCCATAGAATGACGACTTCGGCCATGAACGCTGTTCCAACTAACGTACAAGCTCTGTGGGAGACTTTGCAGCTGATATGGATTAAGATTCCAGAACAAGACTTCAGGCGCCTCCTATAGTGCCCTGGCGGATAGCTTATGTTACCAAAGCGAAAGGTGGTGTTACACGCTATACGGTATGTGTCTATAATTCAACTTGTGATGGGTGTACATTGCCATCCTTTTTATATCTAAATACTTTAAAGTTTAGCAGTTTAATAGATGCTCAGAAGAATCTAAGCACAATTATGAAAGCTAATACGTATTGTAAAATAGTAAAAATCATGAAACAGGATATGATGATATTTGCTGTAATTAGTATAAAAACGCAACTCAAAAAACTCCGGTAAATATAATTCCCTTCATTTTTAATAATTAACCAATTGTTTAAGTCGCCATTTTTATTTTTCCTAAATTCATATTTTGGATCACTAGTAGACACAGCCTTAAGGAACAATGAACGTTTGGTAACGCCAACTCGGAAAAAGTGATCACTTATTATATATCCTATGATTTTGGAATTATAATAAAGAAAAATTATACATTTACGATTATTGGCTTAGGAGCCACAATGCAAAAACTAAGTGCTGGGAAAATTTGAGGATGGCGTACTGCTTATTTAAAATTGCGGTAAACCAGCAACTAGAGTTTTGTGACTGTTTTAGTGTAATATCAATACATATAACATATTCTAACAGGTTTAATCCCTTTTTAAAAAAAATCTTTAAGTTTGGTCGATTTTTGTCGTATTTGCACTGGAAAAAATGAAATGAAATCTTTAAGTATTACTTCTCACGGATAGGCCGGTTAGGCTAAAGGGGACGATGATGAGAGATGAGTGAAATGGTGGAATTAAGAAAGTGGGGGGAAACGGGTGAACAGCGAGAAAAGCCAAGAGCACTGTGTTTGCCCACCGCAAAGTCGCGCGAGCTGCGATCGAACCAGGGACTCCAAACACCGGACGTGAACGCTCTACCACTGAACCACCGCGCCTCCATTATAATTGCACTCGACTAGGGCTGTTTCTTCATAAAGGTGGAAAATCCGCAACTGGATTCTTTGCAGGATAACAACATTATTAAAACATATTTCAATAGATTTAGTCTTCTTTTTGAAACGTTTATCTCAAACACTAATTTCAGTGGACACACAGGCTTATATACAGGAAGATAGTGCGACAGTATACTTGCAGAGTTCTTGCACACCCATTGCCGAGGCCACTGTTTACGAACTATTTATAAACTAAGCGGACTTCCAAACCTGTTGATACTTACCGGAAATTGGAAAGAAAAGCCGTCTCAAATCACTAAATAGCCTCTCTTTTTCTTCATGTTATATGATTCACATAGCCTGTCTTCATACATTTCAAAAGAGATTATGCGCAGTTCGATGACATTTGAAGCTTTATTACGCATTCTCTGACATTGTATATAGGAACAATATATACACCTTTTTAAAATTTATGAAATTTCCAACAACTTTTATTCGAGTTTTTTTTCATATTTCTAATCTGTTAAGTTGTATGAGGCAATGAGAAAAAGTCCTTTAATATAGATCCTATTTTTTTTTACTTTATCTATGCAAAACTGGTTACTTGGAGAAAAGTTATAATAACTTGTTGCAATTCCATTAATATTAGAAGTATAATAAAAAATAATAATTATTTTACGCTAATTAGTCTAAAAAATATGTGGCGTAAACTAACTGCATTTGAGAACTCCAAGATGGCAGACTATTTTTTCAAAATGACGGAAAACCCGCAAATGTATTTTCTGATTTTCTGGTGGCTAATGAGTAGGAGATCAGGAACAAATTCCAGAAGGTCCAATCTTTTGTATTCCAAATGTATACCTCAAACCTTGATTTGACTGCACTATATTATAATATCCTTAAGAAACAGACATTTCAAGTGATGGAAGATTATGACGTTCAGTAGTATATTTGTCTGTTTGTTTGCGTGTTGTTGTTAAGTGTTAACGGAAGTTAGATGATAGTGTGCAAATGTTTCAAAATTCCATTCTTTTCAATTTTAAACTTACAGCCTTTTTCTCGTTTTATTAGTATATTCTATCTTGTTTGCAGTATTCTTGCCGTTTAGCACTTCATTTTCGACGTTATAACACAAATATTTTATTAGATGCCACGAATAGTTGAGTGCAATCATTTGAGTTTGAGTCCCTTTCAGCAGTACGGCTATATGAGAATAAAACCTACTGATTAACGTGAAATCCGAGGCACATGAGCTACCGCCGGTATTCGAACCTGGGTCGCTCACCTGGTACAAATAATAACTCTGATTCAGTTTTTGTCATACGCATATAATATCGTCCTCTCGCTGGCCTTGTAGCTAGCGCATGGCTCTTTGGCCACATGGTCTCATGGAAACAGTAATAAATTCTGAACTATCATGATAGTTCGGATTCCACATTTAACTATGTGTCTCCGTCTTATACAGCCTCGGTACTGAAAACGAAAACTAACCTTAGTCGAACAAATATATATAACGATTCTTTAGTCTCGCCATTCCATTTCAAAACGAAATGAAATTTTCCAGTTTAAGATTCCACGATTCTGCTGTTTAGGTTAAATGAGGCGATAATTAAGGCAAGTGAATGACGATGCAAGAATTAGAGGAATAACAATATGGGAGTAGTCCCCAGAAAACGCATAGAGACGTTTTTGTCCGCCCGAAACTAACTTGGAGAGGGATTGAACCAGTGCGCTTTTCTATTTGAAAGGAAATATTTTTTTTTAGCCTTACGTCCCATGATTATGCCCTATAGGTTAAAATAGCCGGATAATTAGACTGAATGATTATGAAATAATTGGTGGAATGAAAATGTGAAAGGATACTGGAGGACCCAAGAAAGCCAACGACACTAATCAATGAGTTTCAGCTGCAAAGTTAACAAATTTAAAGCAGTTGCTCTAATGGCATTGCTCACATTCACTCACTGAACTCGCACTGTAAACAGGCGGGAGCTCAGGTGGTTCGGATTCCACGTTAATCAGTAGGGCCACGTCTATATAGCCTCGCTGCTGAAAGGGACGTTAAACTGAAATTCAACTCAACTCGCACTGTACACATATTGCACACAATATTCTTGTTTGTTTGTTACTGTCTTAGTATGTTAAAGTTACTTGTTTTGCAAATGCCCAGTTGGCTTGGGTGCTCACTTGTACGTATCCAGTCAAGGACGAGATATTGCATTCTGGTGCTTATGAAAATTTAACTTTATCACCGATGTAATTTTCGTAAGGTACACAAACAGATGTGTGTGTGTTTGTGTGTGTGTGTGTGTGTGTGTGTGTATGTGTGTGTGTGTGTGTGTGTGTGTGTGTGCTGTAGAATATCCCAACTTGAATATAATATTAGGCAACGTATATGAGTATCATTGTCATCGAACACCTAAAATTCAAAGTCGTTTCTTCACATTGGGTTTTTGTGTTCGTGTTAACTTGCTGGTAGACTGGCTTGCCAATGACGACGTCATGAGTTCAAAGCCTGCAGGGATTTTTTGTTAGTAGAATTGCACAAAAATCGGATACAATGAGTGATTTACTCCTAGAAATGTTTTTAGAAAAGTTTACGTAGCCCTGAAGAGGATTTTATTCGCGAGTTAAGGTGGGTACATTAATATTGTGTCCAAAACCCTTCTGAATTTATTACACGCTCCATTCTTCTGGGCATGAAATCTATTAAATGAGTGAGAAATCTCCTTCCCCTACTTCCACTCATGTCTCAGAAGCAGGATGCCACAGGCCATCCCGAGTTCTTCGTGGTTATGCCTCAGGCCAATTGTCCCTTAAACAACGCTTCAGCTTTGCCCCTTATTTTCCATGGGATTGAAGTCTGTTCCACGAGGCGGTCAGTCAATTAAATCATTCTCAGGCTTCGATGCGAACCATTTCTGAGTCACACGGGAAGTAATTATTGGCGACTGGTCTTGCTGGAACTGAATTACACCATCAGGCTGAAGTACTCGAACGTATGGCTCCATCATATTACTCATGATGTCTAAGTATTAAACACTGTCCAGATGTCCTTTAATCCTATGAAGCTGTCCTGCACCATGCCTGGAATCCAACATGAAATAAATACATGGCCACTGCGATTGATAGCAGCCAAATATCCAGGTTTATATCGGGTGTTTCTCGGACGATACACAAAAAGGCGTCCCTCATTCGATGTTGTGAATACGAATTAATCTGAGAAAACAACGTTTTCTTAGTTGCGACCCACATTCGCATGTACAAACTCAAGACTGTAAATTTTGTGTTCGTCTGAATGTTTTCCCTTCACGGCGGCAACACGGAAACATAACCCAGAATGACGAAGTCTTCGCAGAGCTGTCTGCGTACTACCAGGAAATTGAGAAGCTTTCCTTAGCTGTCTGGTCATTTCGAGTGGGTCTAACCGGGTTTTGTTTGCTAATCTTGCATCTCTCGAATAGGTAAACACTTGACGACAAACAGGAGATCGTAAGTTAAAAGTCTTACCTATAGCAATATATTGCCTAGTCCGTCGCCTTCCTCTAGTGACCGGGGTACCTACTCGCCTGCCAGCTGCAATTGCAGAATAACCTTCCAACTCCCATACAGTAACTATTGCTGTACGTCTATCCATAATTACTAATGCTATAAGCTGTGAGCAGGAAGCAATAGCTCAAAGCTAGTACCTGACATATGATTGGTTACTTGTACAATACGCCTATTATGGGAAACGACTTGGTCAATGAATCACGAAAGAAATCTTAAAATGGAGCGAGAAATATAATAATAATATTAGAAACAGTTTTCATAAAGGAATATTAATATAAACCAAAACCTGTTTAAAGAAGGAATTCTTGTATTGACTTTACAAGTATAAAAATGTATACCGTATTCCAAACAAATTGAACGATATGATTATGGTTGTCTTGAGGCGAGCACTTTCCACTTCCAACTTCGGGTGTCTCCCGAAAACAGTAAACTAAAAGTGTTTGTTCGAAACTTCCACTCAATCTTATATGTTTTGTCTTATGTGATATAAAATAATACATGTTGAAATGGTATTAAGTGAAGAAAAAAGTAACATTGATTGAAATACATAATGATGCGATATTTCGAAACTACGTATTCAAACTCTCATTTCGTCATTGAAAGCCCATACGGAATAGAACATTTAGGTATGAGCTCAGTTATATTTTATTAGATGCAGCTTCCCAAGAGCGCTCCTGTTAGCTCAGTGTTAAACCCTCGAGCGTTCAAATGATAATTTTATGGGTTCGATACCGTTCAGGCGACAATCTTTTATGATATTCTATTTTACTGAAAAGATTGAAAGCGGTAATGCTTTAATCGCTCTCTCTCAACTTTCCCTTATCTGTATTTATACATTAAAATGTATGTATAACTCGTGTATGCGTAGAGTAGAGCTTTTCAACTTGAGGGTCGCGAAG
The DNA here is from genome assembly GCF_964235325.1 of Thermobia domestica. NCBI lineage: Eukaryota > Metazoa > Arthropoda > Insecta > Zygentoma > Lepismatidae > Thermobia > Thermobia domestica. Next base: position 230,479,215 of record NC_137456.1, read on the forward strand.
GTAAGCGGAAGAGATAAATATAGTTAGAACCGAATACCGGAAATTATATTTAATTATTATTTTGAATTTTATTCTAATAGACATATCTTTATTTCTTATACATACTGTAAGGAACAACAAAAAATAAGTCAACTGAACATTTTCAAAAGGTGCAGAGTTGTTTTAAAATGAATTTAAATGAAAGAGGTATTATATGAAACTAATAAAAATTATATATTGAAATACCAGAAAATACAAATGTAATAAAACCTGTATATTGAAAAACAACTAAAATTGAAATCTAATGAGATATCTAAACATGGGGTAATTTACTACTGCAGCAATACCCGGTTCAATCTTCGTGACGAACATTATCAAGCCATTTTAACTGCTAAGTGATTTCTTGTATTTGTTTTAATGCTTAGCATGGAAGAAAAACCACTTTCGCACAGGTACGATATGGAAATGAATGATTACTTTTAAACCAGCAGATACCAGACATTTTTCTCCCCTCATCAAGCAGAACTTGTCCAGGTCTTTGTTACAGAAGACCAGTTGCAAGGATTTGTCTAATGATAATTCTATTAGTTGGGCTCAAATCAGCTACTTTAATGGCCTCTTCTATGAAGGAGTTTAACATTCATAATGAGCCAGCACTTCCATCGTAGGGAATATATTACTGTATCCAGTATCCGTGGGGACATATAGCCGGGCGCCGAGGAAAGGGGACAAAAAATTCGGAGGAAGTGTGTTACTCATGTTAGGAAAATGCATGTACACATGTATAAAATGGAAGGAAAAACGTAATAAAATTTTTCAAAATCAAGGGAAAAACAGTGTTTATTTTTAAAATTTTATTGCTAGTCTGTCGACCTCACTCGTATGTACGGAGACATCGTCGTATACTCTCGCCCCGTGTGCTAATTTTTACATGACACGGACTATAGTCAAGAAATGGATTCTACTCTTATAGAAATAGGTATGTTAAAAATCCAACACAAGTTTATTATAAAACATAAAATATAACGGGGTCGCTGGAAAGAGGATGTGATAAAAGGGGATCGTGAATGCAATTGGTTGAGAACCACTGGTCTAGAGTAATTTTAACCACATTTCTTATAGTCTGGAAAAGAGTACAGTCGGGTTAGCTACGCTGAATGGGAGGGGGATACATATAAAAGATTGCTAGAAAATGATCGATATTAGTGTCGAATTCATAGTTTTCGGAGTCGCTCAGATAAATAGTGTGACTTTCAATTTCTCTTAATTCTGGTTAAACTCCCACTAGTAGGGATGGGCACGAGCGACTCTTCTTTGAAATTCGACTCCTCTCAAAACAGACATCTTTCAGGTCTACTCTAGAACTCGGCGCATAAAATTTCCCTCAACTCGACTCCCTTTAGATTCGAGTTACAGGTCGAGTCGAACCAGAACTAAAAAATTCTGTTTGTAGCCCTACCTAGACAATAAATAGACATTATAATTATTCTATTCAATGATACTACTACTACAACTTATTATTATTATTATTATTATAACAACGCCGTGTATAAACATGAACGATAGACTATTTGTATCGGAATACTAAAACCTAGTTTACTGCAGACGTCTGTAGATATGAAGTCTAGAATGCAAGTACATCGTTCACTACTCCAAGTTGTAAGTGTCGGTGGACCATAGATGGTCAACTATCGACCTCGCGCCAAACTTTTTATGGGCCACAGCGATGATCCGCGGTAGTCACAGTTCAGTTTTGAAAATTTTACGACAAGCATCAGAGACGCGACGAAACGCCAACGAAACATAAAATTAATCTACAACAGTATGTCTTATATTTTACTTGTTATTTCACTTGTAAAGGATTATTTACTTGTAATTTTGGAACATGATGTATTTTAAATATGTGCTAGGCTGATTCTGTTATTAGAAGAAGAGAAAGAAAAATAAATAATACGGTTATAATGTTAATGTTAATATGTAAAGATATTGAAATGTTATGTAATCTAATCTCGAGGTCGTCGTCATGACAACATATAACACACAGATAGACTTATTCATTTAAATAAAACAGACATCTTGAAAATGTGTGTAGTAAGTAATCTGTACGTATCTCTTCCATAATTATTAAACCAAGTGTATAAAAGGTAATTGGTGTGTTTTAATGGCTAAATAATTGCTAAAAGAACCGTTATAAATGGGTGTCGAAACGGAGAGAGTTGCAGAAAAGTTGTATCCTTTAGAAGTATAGTAAAAACGATCAGCATTAAGCCTAACATCAATTTCACTATTTTGAGAAATGCAAAATAATAAACAGGAATATTATGAGTGCTATATATAGTGAAGCAACTGATAATCAAACTATTCCTATTGTAATAAATTCTCCAGAGAACATGATTGATATTTTAAGGGAAATATCACAACAAATTAAGGACCAAGCTCGAAGAAGTGATGACATATCACATCAAATTAAGGATCAAGCTCAGGATCAAGCTCAACAATTTGAACAGTTAGACCAGAAAATGAATCTACAAGCCCAACAGTTTGAACAGCTAGACCAAAAATGAATCTAGAAGCTCAACATTTTAACGAAAAGTTAGAGCAGTTACAAAAACGTAACGACGGTAAATGGGATCAAATACAAGGGCAATTAAATCAGGTGAACCAGCAGATTGCAGCCAAATTTGGACGCTACGATGAAGATATGGAAAATATAGCACAGAGATGCACCGAGGTTCAGAACTCTGTAAATATTATAGAAACAGTGGTAAATGAACATGCCAATCAAATTAAGCAGTTGCAGGAGTAAGTGAACTTCATTAAAGAAAAGTGTATTCACGAGAATGCAGTGCGAAATGGTTGGCATACGAATACTGTACACCCTACATCCACCGGTTGGGAATCTACACGTCATCACAGAGCAACGTTTGAATGTAATGAATCTTCAAGCTGTAATGAAGATTGTACCGAAGGAGAAAGGAGAACGAGGCAATCATCCAGGCAGAAACGTAATCACCACAGGTATTTGAATACCAATACAGGTAAATCATTACGGTTTAGTGAAGTAATAGTACTTACTAAATTTAGTGATGTAGCGGAAGACATACCTGCGCGAGGGTTTCTTGAAACTATTGAGGATGAATGCGAACTAATGGGCATAGAAGAGTCTTAATTTTTAAAGTTGTTACCACATATACTATTGCCACCTTGTTTGAAATGGTTCAGGGCCATTGGGAGTAGTCTACATACCTTTCCTGATTTTAAGAATGCCTTTTTATCCATTCTTATGATTGCTTTGAGACTGATTTTATGATTGCAAATAGGGGTGCTTTTTTGAGAACGAAACCATTTAATTCTAAGGTCCATAGAAGCATTACAGAATTTTTGGTTTCTATCTTTAATGAATTAAAGTCATTAAATCCAAGTCATCCGGAATCCCGAATTATTGCTTCAATTAGAATTGTATTAACTTTTAGGTCACAACAGTTATTAATGTCTGAACAATGTTACAATTTCAATCATTTGATTATGCTTATTCAAAATTATGAGAGTAAAATTGTAGTACAAAATGGTAATAGAGGGCAGGATAGAGGTCAAGGTAATTCTGGTCGTAATCATGTACAGTATTCTCCTGTTCGCAACTTAAATGTACAACCAGAAAATATTTCTAACTCATATCGTTTTAATAGTAGAATAACTAGTCGCAATATTACAGGTAATCAGACGCAACCTAATCGTAGAAATGGAAAAAGGAATTTTAGAAATAGTAATCGGAATTTCAATAGGAACATTAATCCTCACATGTTCACACAAAATCGATTTACAGATGGCAGTAACTACACGCATAGAAATCCGAATGCTGTAACGGCGCAGGAAAATACTCAAGATTGTGGAATATAATGTAATTTAATCGAAGTTATGGGTCAACGTAATTTAAACTAGATTGTGCTGATGTGAAAGGGGTTAAAATCACGTCAGCGTTAAATACTTCCAAACAATTTTCTGATTATGAAACTGATTTAAAAATTTTAGATACAAATTCCGTTTATCTATACATACCAATTGTTAATTGTTTTTAATATTTGACGATGATATGGAAATAAATGTAGATACCACTGAAAAGGACTTTGTCTTTTTAAAAATCATTTGCACAGCGAGAGTTACTATAAAAGTTAATGATATTCCTATTCATGCATTAATTGATACGGGAGCTACCGTATCCCTTTTATCGTATGCTTTCTGGCGTAAAATTACCAAGAATTGCTCAAACCCTAGGTTACAAAAGGTAGATTATCTGATATTAAAAGATTACACAGGAAAGCACAGAAAAAGAGTGATGGGTAAAACGCAGATAGAAATTGGAATACAAAATTATAAAATCACTTTTCCTACTTTGGTTATTAGTGAATTGAACGAAGAAGTGTTAATTGGATTAGACTTTTTAACGCAATTACGTACTGTTTTGGATTTTGAATACAAGACGTTCACAATACGGATAAAAATGATGTAGTAGTTCCAAAGTTAATTCCTGCTAGGGATAGCATTGCGTCTCAATGCCAGCCTTTTATAAATAACGTTTTAGATATTAAAACTAATGAGTTGGAGAAAACTAATACTAGCAAAATGGTAAAAGGATCGTCTATGACGGACAATGAGGATCTTTCTTTTTATAAATGCGTAGATGATAATCTAAAATCATTGAATTTTGTTGATAACAAAGTGGTTTCATTATTTAAAGACATAATCTATAAACATAAGAGAGTGTTTTCACGTAAACCAGGTTGTTGTAAGGATTTTGTGTATACTATTGAGTAGATACTAAAGATCTCATTGTGACGAAACCCTATTTTATCCCATATCGTTTTAGAGAAAACGTGCGTAAGCAGATATCTGAAATGTTAGAGCAAGGAATAATAAGACCTTCGCAAAGTATCCATTTAAACCCGTTACACGTAGTACCAAAGAAGGACGGAAAACTGAGAATAGTGATGGACCTCCGAAAACTAAATTCACATGTCAAGTTCTATCAAGTACGATATCCACCTGTAGATGAAATCCTCAGCTCATTACAGGGTAACCCTGTGTTTGGGAATTTACATTTGGTTATGGCCTATAATCAAATTATGTTGGATGCTAGTTCGAACCCCTTTACTGTCTTTTTGTTTGAAGGTCAGCTATATGAATATAATCGTGTGGTGTTTGGATTGATTAATGGTAGTGCAGCATTGGCATCTTGCTTGAATCAAGGGTTAACGCAAGATTTACGTAGTAATGTATATTATGCCGATGATATTTTGATCATGGGTAAGGCACCAGAGTATGGTGAAAAACTTGAGTTTAGTTCTTGAGCGATTAGAAAATTTTGACTTAACAGTAAATATTGAAAAATCTAAATTCTTTCAAAAGTCCATTGAATACTTGTAGTACTCAATCGATGCAAGTGGAATGTGTTACAGTGATTCCAAAGAGCAAGCAATTAGAGATCTACCAGTTCCCAATAATTTAAAAGAAACTCGGCAAATATTAGGTTTTTAATTGGTTCAGGAGATGAATTCCAAAATTCGCCGAAATCGCCGAACCTTTATTTTCGATAAGAAATAAAGGAGTGAAATGGCAATGGGGAGATGCCCAAGAACAAAGCTTTCAACGTTTGAAAACATGTATTATGGAAAATATTCGTCTAAATCATCCTGACTATAATCGTCCTCTTTTTTGCTCAATGTGATGTTGCACTTACAGAAATTTCTGGGATACTCCGGCAAACTGCCTTCTACAAATGAACCTTCTGTAATGCATTGTGGCAGTCGAACTTTGAAAAATGCAGAAAAAGGGTACACTAATACTGAAATTGAACTACTTGCGGTACGTTTTTCGTTACAAAACTTCGCTCCTTACCTTAATGGATGCTATTTTACTGTCATCACGGACCACAGTTCATTATTTCATTTAAAGAAAATCCAAGGATACAATAGTCGTTTATTAAGATGGGCGTTAGAATTGCAGTCTTTCGATTTTGAAGTAAAACATATAAAAGGACTTGAGAACATTCCAGTGGATACGTTATCCAGATCGTTTCCTAGTGAAAATCATCATGTATTATCGATAAATGTTTTCAAAATTTTACAGGAAGGAATTTCCATTATTTCTGTGAACGAATTGCAATACCCCCAAACGGAATATCAGCCCTATGCAAAAATCATTCAACGTTTGACGTCATGTGTAAATAAATTTGACTGTCCTCGTTCCTGGAACACCCTGTATCAAATGTCGAATAATGTTTTACTAATTAAGGACTTCAAATATGAACATAGGACAAAATTTGTGTTCCAACAAAGTTGGTTCCGTGCATATTGAAAGCTTATCATTATGTCTTTGGATATTTTGGATATTTAAAAGTGTATTCCTTACTTAATAAATCTTTTACTGGAAATCGCTTAGATCTCAAATCAAAAATTATATTAATGATTGTGAACAACGTATGAAGATCAAGCATAATTATCGATCTATACATAAACCTATGACGTCCATAATACCTGTACGTGCAAATTCGTTCATTTCCATAGATTTATATGGACCACTTCCTAGAGCTTTCAGTGCCGACACTTTTCTGCTTAGTGTATTGGACATTTTTACAATGGCAAAAGTAGAGTATCCTTTACGAACAGCGACTTCATCAGCGATAGTTAACCGTATATTAAACGTTTATATCCCACATTGTGATCCTCTCGAACATATATTATGTGATAATGGGGGTCAATTTCGTAGTGATGTGTTTATGCGTGCCATGAAAACTGCTTGTATTAAAATACATTTCGTAACGCCGTTTCATCCCAGCAGTTCAGTTGTTGAAAATATACAACGAAACCTTGGGATGTTATTCCGACATTGTTGTCGTAATAAACATAGTGAATGGATCAAATATGTAACTGAAATTATATATTTTCTAAATTACTCGGTGTCTGATACTTTAGGAGTTGCGCCTGCTAATATAATGGGACATATTGTGTTGCACCGATTGAACATCATTTTGGAGTTCAAATTAATGGAAACAATGAAACTGATTATTCACATCTTGTGAGTATGATACATTTTTGTAGAATGCAGAAATTCAAATCCCGAAACTTGAATGTTGAAAGACAACAATTGGTTAAAATTAAAATTCAGCCTAATGATTTGGTATTCGTAAGACTACATCCCCAGAGTGGTGCATCATTGAAAATGATATATAAATTTTGCGATTTGTTTGCTGGACTTTACTTATGTATGAAACAAAATAATCCTAAACTATCTGAACTTATGGATATAAGAACTGGGAAAATGTTAGGATTACAAAATATTGATGAAATTAAGTTATGGCAGCCTACCGAAAACACTAGAAAACGGTGGATGGATTTAGTCAAACTTTAGTTCTTCCTGAAATTATAACGAAAGCTAATGTAAAGAAAACTTAACAGTGGAAATTTAGTATTCAAAAGAGAAAAACGAAACACTTTATGGATATATGAGTTGGTTTAATGTGTTTTACTTTATGTTATTTAATCTTTGAGTTCATGTTTATAGTAGTAATTACTCAATCTATGTCAACATATATCTTAGGTGTTTTATTTGATATTAGTATTTCATACTATTTGTGCGTTTTCATATGATTTCAGAACCCAATATCGATCACATTATTCGTGTTTCATGTTATAGAGTATATTTGAAAGCAATGCAAGAATATATTAAAATTAATTTTTTATGTTCTCTTTAAGGAGTTTGTATTTAAGCAATTCTTGCTTTTGTGTTCTTGTTCTACTTAAATTTTATGCAAATAATATAAATGTTAAAGGATTAAAGAATATATTTTTAATGGAAACGTAAGAATGTAATGACAGTTATGTAAAATTGATGTCATATATTTCATGGAAAATTGCGAGTAATGAAAATCAAACTTATACGTTTTTCCAAGAACTTTGAATTTAAATTCATATAGGTATTCTTGTTAACCTTTTGTTTCTTTATGGCCTATAATGGACTTGAATTAAGATATTGACAGTATTTTTGTAACGTGCCATATAGTCGTTGACTATGGAGTTAATCATAAAGGAATGTAATTATTAATAATATTTTGGTGTAAAAATAAGGAAATACTAATGTATATGATATGAGATATATTGTATATATGAGCGGCACTTAAAAAGAGTATAAAGGTGAACGGTCCAGAGTTCTTATTCTTTTTATTGAGTAATTGAATAAAATGAAAAGTCCGTCGAGCGCCACAATATACAAAAGTATGTAGTATACTTTACTTGTTATTTCACTTGTAAATTATTATTTACTTGTAATTTTGAGCCATGATGTATTTTAAATATGTACTAGGCTGATTCTGTTATTAGAAGAAGAGAAAGAAAAAGAAATAATATGGCTATAATGTTAATATATAAAGATATTCAAATGATGTTATGTAATCTAATCTCGACGTCGTTGTCATGACAACATATAACCAATAGATTTAATTATTCAGTTAAATGAAAAAAATCTTGAAAATGTGTGTTGTAAGTAATCTGTACGCATCTCTTAGATAATTATTAAGCCAAGTGTATAAAAGGTAATTGGTGTGTTTTAATGACTCAATAATTGCTAAAAGAATCGTTATAACTCCACCAAAATATGTTAAATTGCCTATATGCGTGATTCGTTTATGTTCCGGTGAGTCTTCAAAACACACAAAAGCAAAGCAGCAAAGGAAGTACCCTCAGGCAGGCGTGAACCTTCAACCTTATGTTTACTAGCTGCTTACACTCCCTACTACGGAAAATATGAAGGAAACCTTCTTTGTAGAGGGATAAATTATTGTGGTCTTAATTTAGGCAATCCGACAAATCCCTCTATCTCGATTTCTATGAAGTGATACCGTGAACCATTTCAGATTATTTGCTTTCTGGTGCGGTACTACGTGCAAAATCGCAGAGGCGTACCTTCGGATACTCTACCCTTTGGTATAATGTTAAACAGAGATAGCGTGAGTAAAGGAAAACTTGATCTAGAACACACCGATCCACCACACTCGTGATCCACGACATACTGACCCATGACCCACCGTGACGACGATCACCCAACACCCAACGTGACCAATTGGCTCACCGTGACCCACAATGACCAACTATAACCCAATTTGAACCATTGTGACCAACTCCGATCCACTGAAACCCAACGTAACTAACTCTGACCCATGATGCACATGATTCCCTCCACTGACTAATCAGGTTTTACTTGTAATAAAACAATTTTTGCCAGTAGTTAGCTTCTCTAAAAGCTCTCAGGCTGCATCTCAAAAGAAAAGTAGTAAATGCTATTGCTATTTTAAACAATTGCAAATATCAAAATCCAAACTATCTGAATTTCCTTTTTGAGTAGATACAAATGAAAAAAGAACAAAAATAAAGGTCTTCAAAGCAAAATTTAGAAAAATCAATAGTATGCAGAAGATGCAATGCACTGAGCGGAATGGATCGGTGGGACGTAATGGGTCAGTGTGAAATACGGTGGGTGGTGTTTTGCAGTGGGTCACGTAATATTGATCCACGATCCATTGACCCATTTCACAAATCATTACCCATTTCACCCACCAAACCACTCCGTCTCTGATTTTAACACGTCTCATTTCGTTTTAAAAAAGATGAAAATAAATTTACACAGTATTTATCTAGATTACGAAGATTGGCATTATACATATACTTGTTGCGGTTGTCATTCCTTTTCACATAGGGAAATTGATGTGACAAAAAAGCTCATATTGAAGTAGATACAAACTACTTTGCAAAGTTATTAGAAACACTTTCCCAACTCCGAAAACTATAAATTCGACTAATATTTCAGTAAAATTTTATATTTTTCAGATCTCCGAGCTTCTCATCCTCTGATGATGGGGATGAATTTGGACGTAAATGTCTTTGGGTACATCAATAATCATCTCAAGGACCCACAAAACTACGGATAACACACTACGATCAATCATTTAATATTATTTTCACATGTCATTCCTCCCAACTTCCATTCAATGGGCTATTTTAGTTACATTTTTTCTTAGATTGAAAGTAGTATGTCTACCACGTTTGGTAAAAGTTGCAGTAGATATTCCAGTGTTACTCTGGAATATACATTTATACATAAACATTATACTATTCAGAGGTGTGCGGGCAACTCCTTCGATGCTTACCGTGTTAATTCAAAATCAAGCCGAAATGGCTAAATGGTAAGATGGCACCAGAAGTGTAGCTATGTATCTCGATGATCCCGAAACTATGGGCTGTACACTAATATCAGTCGTTTTGAATCACCTTATGTGTTACTCCCTTTGACTCTCCATTGCAGATGTGCTAGGAAATCTTACCCCTACTCGCACTTAAACGGAAAAGTCATCTCAACTAATTCCAATAAATTTGAGAACCCGAAAGGTATGGATTCGACATTAACATTGAGCTTTTTCAATTACTTTTACATGTCACAAATTCACACATTCCTTCAGGATACTAACGGTGGTCTATATTACATGAAATCCGGAGAGCCTCTCTTTATCTAAGCGACTCTCATAATTATGGATTCGATACTAATATCGATCTTCTTTTATTATTTTGATGTCAGCCTCTCTCATTTCTAATAGGACGACTTAGTACGTTTTACCGCCTCTCGGGGCAAATTTAACATTTAACCAGGCGCGCTCTTTTAGACACCGTTAGTAGGCGCGTGGGGGTAAATTTTACCCACAAAGTTATTTTACTTCTTTCATTATAGTATCGTATAGATTTACTAGCAGACAAATTTATGGTATTACAGAGATTATTAGCAGCCACCAGAAATAGGTTTTGATATAAAATATGAGATAACAACGAAATAAAAATTAAAAATAACAACGAAAAAAATAGAAATAAAATTGCAGGCATTTTATCGCCTTCTTCGTATTATTTTGGATACATTTTTAAAGTTACAACAATAAACAATAGGCAAATATTAAGATAACGAAATACGCTTTTTCATTGAATATACTCCCTGATATTTGTTTAATTTTAACAGAAGTTCGATTTTAAAACCATAAAATATTTTTTATCACTCTTTTCTTTGAAAAAATCTAGTTTCTGTATATGCAGTTTAATACAATGTCTTCGCTTTTAGGACTCCAGTAGAGATTTTACCCTTTTTCATTTTCCTTTATAGCAATAATATCAGTGCATAAAATAATATATTGTGAAATGTATATAAATTGTAGTGTATATAAAAGTGAAGTATATATAAATGAAGTGTATATAGAAATGAAATGTATGTATTTGAAGTGTATATAATAATATTGCAAACAACTTCTACAAATAAATATTTTATTTCTTGTGTTAATTGAATATCGACTAATCGATTTAAGTTTGTAATTAAACAGTATCAACTATTATAATATAATAACCCAATATGTTTACAAATTGAATTGTTATAAGTAATTCGTAATGGAAAAATTGTTGCTTTGTCACTATCCACGCCGTAAACATTAATTGATATTTGCTGGTCTGAAAATGTTATATATATATTGTTGAGGAGGTAAAGTTAAATGGATTTTTATTTTAAGATTATTAATAATTGCATTAAATATAGATAAATAAATGTGAGAAAATTAAAAGAAAAAGTTAAACGTCAAGAAATTACTACAACGCAGAATTAGCTTAAGAAAATAAATTTCAAAATTATGTTATTCAAGTATTGTTTTGGTTTTGTCACTTGTAAATACTCACTCACGTGTGAATGGGTAATGTTTTGATTACAAAGATTAAAAAAGACGTAATGCTGTGTCAGGAATATTGTGAGAGTAGTTGTAATGTTTATGTTATTTGTCAATTGTTAACATCGACACAAATTTTAGGATGTGACAAAATTGTCAGATTACGGAGATAGACGTCTAGAGATTTTGTCTATTTGATGATCATTGCGGAAATGTGAATTTCGGCAATGAGATAGCAAACACGTGGAGCGACGTAAAGCAAGGTGGGAGGTTGGGAAACTGACAGGTTGGAAATAAATACCCTACGAAGTTGAGATGGGGATGATTTGACGGAGAGAGGTCTCAAACGAGCATCCGACGGAGAGCGGACTACTCTCAGTCTCATTTGTCGTTTTACACATCAACGAGATTTACTTTAAGAATCTTCACTAGCTATGGTGAATTGGTCTACAATATAAGTTCTACAACCATTCTATTTTTGTAGCATTACTATCACCAGAGGTTGGAATTAGCTCTGCTGCACCTTAGCTTCCTGAGGAACAAGATTAACATCAATCCTGAAGGTATGTGTTTGCTATTCGTTTCTCGTCATCAAATAGAGAAAATAGTCAGGCTCCGTAGGTTGTGATCTGGTAACGTTTGTTCATCTTCTACGCAACACAGTACACTCTAATACCACAATCGCTTATTGAAAATACAATGATTATTAACGTAACTCGTCATGTGTTTACTTTCTTACAATTAGTAACTGAATTTTCCCGGACATTATAGAAAATGTTCGGAGGACAATCTCCCTGCGTCTTCGAGCTACGCACTTGTTATTAAAGGCACACGCAGGGGGTTGACATGGTGGAGGCGACCCTTGGTTCGATTCCCGGGAGATTCATTAGTTTAAAATCATTAAGTTACTCACCAATGGTATGGGGAAGGCGTTCTGCGGAGAATTAGGAGTATAAGTTGAGATGGTACATAGAAATATATTAGTGGCACTTTATTTTATTTTATTATACGAGGTTAAGGTTAATTATTATTATGTGACGTTATTTATATATTTAGAATAGTAAGATGTTAATAGTTATGTATGGAAAATAGATATAATAAATGAATGCAGGAATTATTAAGACTCGCGCACAAAATGGTAATAAAGGAATACAATTAGAAATAGATAATTTATTTGATTTTAGAACTCCAGAGAGAAGGAGACACGAGAAACCTGTAACACAAAGCGTAGAAAGTCCGAAAATAGTATTTCAAGAAGCTCCGGTTAGAAGGTCCTGTTAGGTCCGGTTTTCTCTAATCCAGTGCCACAATCGTTCACGGAAGACTTCCCGTCTGTTACAACTAGATGAAGAGTTAATAAACAAACAGAAAACTTGTTCTAGTAAAATAGAAGAATCTGTAGAATTTAATAATAATAATAATGAAAAAGAATCAGAGTTTTAAAATAAGACAGAAGTGGCTTCTAACGTGACAGTTTACGCAGATATTAATAAATTGGAGAAGTTTGATTTAAGATCGGACAATGATATCATCGGATTTTTCGATGAATTTGATAATGCATGTCAAATGGCAAGCGTGACTGAAGATAAAAGAAAAGAGCTATTGCCTAGTGTTGTCCGTGGAACGGGGAGACAATGGCTTATGTTATTCCTTAAAGGGAAAAATCTAGCAGAGATTGCATATAAAGACTTACAGGAGCAAATAACTAACGAGTTCACAAAGACAAATGTCACCTTAGATATTGAAGAGAAATGAACAGAGCGTTTGCATCAGGAAGACGAACCGATTGTCAATTACGTGTATGATATGCTCGTAATGTATGAATCGTTAGATTCTAAAATGTCGGATAAGAGAAAGATAGGTATTATTGTTGGTGGACTGCAACCATATTATATTGAGAAAGTCGGTACAAATGCTTACTCTACAATAGATAAGTTTGTAGAGGTTATACAGAGAATAGAAAAGAACAAATGTAAAATAGATAAGAGAATAAGAAGAGGGACGAGGAAAGTTACAATAAATCATCTACTAAAGAAAATCAAGGCGCAGGCAGATAGTGAGGATAGCCATTCAGACGAAATAGATTAATTCTTAGAAAAGAAATGCGTGGCATGTCGGATACGAAAGAACAGGAACCTCCGAGTTTGACTCGGTTAGCGCAATTAGAAAAGAAAATTGAGGAACTACAGTTAACGTTATCAACAAAAGTTAAAGACGATGGAAAACAACCGAGTAAAAATAATGGAGATAGGAGTCAACGGTATGAAAATAGTGGAGGTTTTCGAAATCACGAAAGAAGCCAGTACCGAGGAAATAACAGAAGAAATTGGAAAAATCAAAATAGAAATCAGAATGGAAATAGATCAGAATGGAATAATTATCGAGCAAACGGTAATTATCGGAATAATTACCGTGGTAATATAAGTAATAGCTGGAGAAACAATCGGGGCAGACCGAATAATTATTGGCAAAACAGTAATTCCTCTCAAAATATGTGTTTTCATAGCTCTGGACAAGGTGAACAACAACCACCATACGTTCAGGTTATTCCAATTCAAGTAAATGGGACACCATTTTACCAACTAATCGGAAATCAAAATTTAAACTAAATACTACTGTAAATGGGAGAGGAACATTTACAGGGAATAGAAACGGGAAAGTTAGAGAAGTACTGGACTCAATTAGTCAAAAGAATGGCATGGTTTATTTGCCGATAGATATTGAAAATAGAAAAGTTAAAGGGTTACTAGAAAGCGGTGCCCAAATTTCTATTTTGGACGAGAAATTAATTCCACCTACAGAAGATTAATACCACAGCAAACTAAAATTAAGGGAGTTACTCAAAACGTGTTAGTTATTAATAAGATAGCAATAGTAAAATTTAGAGTTGCTAATCAGACATTTCACTTACCATTTCGGGTAATTAAGAACTTCCCGTATCAAGGTTTGATCGGGAATGATTTCTGGAGAGCTCAAAATTGTAAAATTGATTACGAAAATAATAAATTATTGATTCAGAGATTTAGCAAACCTCAAGTACGGAGGGAAACTAATACAGAAACAGTTTCCGTTTCGGACAATGCAGCGGTTGGTGTGAAATTTAGTATGAAACCAAAATGGATGTTAGCTCAGAAAGTAAAATTATGTCCAAGGAGCCGAATCATTGTTGCAGTAAATTTAGTAAATTCCTGGAATGGAAACGAATATTTATTAGAGCCCGATAGATATTTAGAGAAGCAGTTTAATATATTCGTACCACGAGTTTTGTTGTCTAAAGAAAATAACAAATTAGAAATTGTTAATCCGGCCAATAAACCAGTAATGTTAATACGTAATCTAAAACTAGAATATGTAGAGGAGTGCAAAAGTGAAGAAACTGCGAGGCAGGAATTGCGAGATGAAGGGTTATCTCCGGAAGATATTGACAAAGTATTAGAAGCAGGACAGAATTTTGATAGATCTCGGATAAAGTGTGGTAGACAGACCAAACTGGAGATTAGGAAAAAGATTGAATATTTTTGCTATGATTATGCTGATGTTTTTGCATGGAAAGAGAAAGATTTATGGAGAGATAAAACGTGGAACCTCATATTGAGCTTGAAACAAAAGTTCCCTTCAGGCGTCAGCAATACCCCATACTAATAGCGTTGCGGGATAAAGTTAAGGAACAGATTAACATACTGCTAAATCAAAACATCATAGAGGAGTCAAACAGTTCATACAATTCACCCATGTTGTTTGCTAGAAAGCTATCTGGAGCTAGGAAGGACGTTTTGGACTGTCGCTGGCTTATCCGCCATGTTAAGTTTCACAGCATTGCATTATCAACTATACACCAGATACTAACGTGTATGGTGGGCCATAACTTCTACTCAATTTTGGATATTAAGGCTGCATAGCATAAAGTGCATATTACAAAGGAGTCACATGCCTGTAATGCTTTTAACATCTCAGGCGTTGGGGCGTACGCGTATAAAGTGCTCCCTATGGGATACATTCAATCTCCCGGAGTTTACACGAAAATCATGGCAATGACGTTAGCAAATGTTAGTCCAGAGGCAGTATCATATTATACGGACATTATATTTTTATACATAAACGAACAGGAAAAAATGGTCGAGGTGTTGAAGTCAATTTTTCAGACTAAGACATTACGGATTGAAACTTTCAGTGGAAAAATGTCAGTTCGTCGAAGAAAAGGTTTTAGCATTAAGGCACGTTGTAAGTGACGCTGGATATGAAATTAGCCCTAAAATCATTCAAGTGATTAAAGTATTCATACCACCGAAGCCACCCAAAGAATTAAAGTCATTTTTTGGGTTGACGAACTATGTCCGAAAGTTTTGCAGAAACTATGCTGAAATTGCAGCAGTGTTTTCTCCACTTTTGAAGAAAGGCCATAAATTTGTATGGAAAGATGAACACCAGGAGGGTTTTCTGAAGCTTAAACAAGCGTTGGAGGCACTACTTTTAGCACCTATCCGTGAAGAACTGGAGACACGGGTGTATACTGATCCTCCAATGAACTCAATTGGAGCTGTGTTAATGCAAAAACAAAAAGTGGTGAGTGGACCAATGTTTCGTATTATAGCAGAGTTTTGAGGCAACAAGAAAAAGAGAAACACATTGTAGAATTAGAAATCCTGGCGGTGGTGGACTCGTTTAGAGCATTTAATTACTACTTTTTTAATAAAGAATTTGAACTTTGGACCGATTGTCGTTGCTTGAAATATTTGCAGACTACACCAAAATTATGTCCTAAATTACTACGATTCAGTTCTGAATTGGCCCAACATAATTACACGCCAATCCATTGCCCGGGGGAAATGAACCCTAGTGATGTATTTTCGAGTATTAAAACAATTAAACCGACAGAAGATGACATAGAAATAGATTCATTGCCGATTAACAAGGATGATTTTTAGGTGAACTTGACGTTTGATGACAACGTAAACATGGGAGATTTACAACGAAAGGATGCATTTTTCGGCCCAATAATGAAAGCAATTGAAGATCCGGATGCGACTAATGTAAAAGCTGAAAAACTGTCTAGATGGTATACGATAAAGGATGGGAAACTATCGAACACAGAAAATGGCACGTGGAATGAAGTTATTATTATGCATACCATTTTCACTTCGGAAACAAGTATTTAAGAATATCCACTGTTCCGTGTATGGCGGAGGTCATTTTTCGTATCGTAAATATTACAAGACAGCCTAGAGAACTATTTACTTTCCCAATATGAAAAAGTTTTTTATGACAAAATAAAGGAATGCATTAGCTGTCAAGTCCAGAACAGGAAGTCTGGAAGGACTCAGTTTCATGCGCAGACCTACCCTAACTATGCACCAATACAATTCGTAACCCTTGACGAAATTGGTCCGTCTAAAACATCAAAGAATTATCGAAATAAATATGTTTTGTGTTTGTAGATAATGCAACACGATATGTTATAGCAAAAGCAGTTTCGGCACTCACGGCAGAAATTATTGCACAAGTTATATTTGAAGAAATAATTAGGAAGCACGGAATTTCTAAATTTCTTAATATAGACAGACTGTCCACTCACCGAAGCAAAGTCATGGAGTAAATGGCTGAGAGATTCGGAATGAATCTTCACTTTGCAAATACGGATGCCCATTATTCCGTGGGAGTGGCTGAAAGAGCAATAGGGACCATCTAACGAATGATGAAACATTACATTAATAAAGAGCTTACAAATTGGGATGAGGTCCTACCCAGTATAGTTTTTACGATGAATACTCAAATACATGAAAGAACGGGGTATTCACCGTGTTATTTGTTAACTGGAAAGGAACCGAGGACATTTTTGGAGCAAGATCTGGACATACCGTGTGAAAATGTGAATAATGAGACGAGAATGCAAACCATTAGAGAAGCAAGGAAGTTGGCTTATAAGAATCTACAGAAGAAGTTCAAAGCACAGAAAAAACAGATCGAAAAAAGTATGACCAACCGAGTTTTGAGATAGGTCAGCAAATTTTGACAAGCTGGTATTCCAGACTGTTTTTTTTTTGGGGAGATATAACATAAAAGGTACTATATTAGAGAGAGTTAATATTAACTCATATAGAGTTAAATATGATACATCAAAAGGTGAAAAGAAAGTTGACACAGTAGAGATCAGACTGATTAAACCATCTATAAGTTAAAAAAGAAAAAGACGATCAAGAAGAGGAAGATTATGATTCGGACAGTGATGATTAGGAATGGAAGTAGGATATGGAGAAGAATGGAATTTTGAATTTTTTAAGTACGAATATTAGTAAAAAAGATTTCTGCTCAATGCGTGTTTATTTGTGACCAGACAGTAAGGCGGCTGGTGCTCAACCAAAGCCTCATCCGTAGCTGAGGAAAGCAGATATTTTAGTATTTTGAACAGATAAACATGTATTGTCACAGAAATTAGCGTTTTTTTTAAAATTAGAGCATAAAAATCATTAGAGACATTTATATTTTAGAGAATTTATTAAAAGTATTTTTTATGTGTAGCTAGGTAAATAAATAAATATGTAATTAATTAAATAAATACATAAATAAAAAATTAAATAAAATTAATTAAATAAATTAATAAATAGGAATAACAATAATAATTTAATAATTTTAATTAATTCAAAGTTCATTGAGAAATTAAATAATTAAAAATAAAATTATGCTAAATCACTAGAAAATTGTCAACAGAATTCAGAAAAATATTTAGGTGAAGTGTTATTTGAATACACACACGCTGGAGTAATATAATCATCGTTAAAACAAGGATATCGGAGAAGATTAGAGAAGCATCAAGGCATAACATCAACTAAATTAGAATACGGTAATAACAGATCCTATTTTGTTAATTATAAGTATTTTGATCGTATAATTATTGATGAGTTGGCAATACCGACTAAACATATTATTAACGTACAAAGTAAGCATGTAAATTTAACGGGGAATTAGTCAGAGAAACAACTAAATCTTTCATTACGCACAGGCAAGATCTTCATAATCTAACTGAAAATTTGCTAAAATTAAAAGTTGAAACTACTTGTTGTTCCAACGGAGTATATAACATATATAATTTTTGGAATCATGATGGTATTAATATTAACGATACGAATAGACAGAAAATATGAAAAACTAGAAAATAGAAAATCAAAAAGAGAGAGGTAATTGGAAATATTTACAAGATATATGATTAATAATTTTAAATACATAGAAATAGACAGGGAAGTAGATACTGTAAAATAGTAATAATAAATACTGAATAGGATTGATTCAGCAATGAAATATTTATATAATTAGTAATGAATAGTGTGTATACACGAGAAAATAGGTTAAGTGAATTTCAAACTAGCTAGTATTATTGTGTTATAGTATTGTAATATTATATATAGAGAAAATAGAGAATATTAAGTGTAAATAGGAAAATAGAATAGATTTAATTAATAGGTATATTTTAGATTAATATGTTAAATCATTTAATTTTAATATTAATATAGTAACATAGGAAGTTAGGACGTTTTAAAAAGCGTTTGATACGCGTCTTGCTAGAACGAGCGGATGTCTCGTTGAGTTGGGAGGAAATCCTCCAAATTTTCCGAAGACATACGGAAAAGAACGAGCAGATACGAAGCCATATCATGTGGCCTCGAAACAGCAAGATGGCTTAAGGCTGGAAGACACGCCTCTCCTCGCTGCGAGATAGGAGGCTGAAGCGATAATCCAAGCGCGGAGGAAAGCATTGAATGAGAGAATTAAAATTAAAAAGAAGTGATTTCAATAATCTATAATAATACGAAATAGTTAATAGTAGTTAAGTTAGAATAGTAGATACTTAAATACGAATTTAAATAAAGCTTATTTATAAATATAGCGTTATGTGCAAGTTGAAGAAAAAAAACGACGGAAATTAAGATGTACTTCAAGATACTATTTTAGTACTATGAGGACATACATATAATAGTAGAACGATAAGATAAACATTGCATCTAGGAAGCAAAGTTATTGGTAAGGAAATGCAATGAAAAATTAGAACAAGAAAATGCCTACCGTACAATAAACGGGATTGTATAATACAACAAGATGAGTGGGTAGATAGAAATATGAGTAATATTATTAAGTATCTATAATTAATGGATAGTACAATCAAGTAAATGAAGTTTGTAGTTTTTCCTCTGTTTATTACAAGTTATCGGGAATAATGGACAGCACCAAGTTATGTTTTACTTTGCGATTGTTGTACTAGTTATACTAGTAATCATAATTAGTATGGTTACAACCTATATTTTAGTTAAAATAAGAAATTTAGATAGTAAAAACTGTAAAATGGTTAGTACAAGAAGCGACATTAATTCTGAAGATGTATATGAAAACCTGTTATAGGCCCACCAATAAGTAAACACTACCTCTCTGTACCAATATATGCTAAAGTAAATAAGAGTAGTAAAAAATACACACACAAGTTAACACGAAAACAAACAGTATTTTTAAAAACACTACTCACAGTAATTCAGATCACAACTCGCTGAGAATGATTATTTCACAGGATAGCGACTTGGCGATTAGTAAGCAACATAATAAGCATCAAAAACATAGCACTAAATGTATAGAGAATGCAGCGGATTCCACGAGTATCTCCGAAACCGATAATGAAGTAAAAACCCGATCGACGGACAAGGACACAAACTTAAGCAAGCATTATTTTGTGCCTTGCGAATTATCAATGATATAACCGTAAAATTATTGGAAAAAGGGCAGGTACTCGTGCAGTGGACTTATGTCGTAACCACTAAAGACGCACAGTGCAAACGGAAGTTGTTCTTGATTTCGTTCAAGGCCAAGCTGTAGAATTTCGAACTCAGCAATTTACGGAAATGCCAGTCTTGCCAAGGGCATGATAGTGAATTATCATGGTTTTGCAAGTGATTATGGTAATATAACATTTGGCGATGGTAGAAAAGAAATAAAATGATCAAGTGTTGGTGAAGGACTGTGACATATAAATAGTTAAATGTTATTTTAAATGTGTGGAATTCATAATTAGTAATTTATTTAGTGTATATTTATAATGTAATCAAGTGAATTAAAAACTACGATGACTCAATAAAAATGTATTAGTTGGAGACAATGCATGTAAAGGAGCAAAAGGAAATTTCCATGTGGGACTATTTCGATTACAAAGATACATACCTACATATAACTATGAAGAGAACAATATGTAAAGTAGTCAGCAAGTGTCTAAGTGCTTGTAATACATTAATAAACCCACGGATGGCAGGAAAATGTCACTGTGAATATTGTATACCTTTAATGACGTATATTAATGCGCGAAATTGTAAATATTTAATTCAGTACCTTACGTTTTGATTTTATCTTGTTAATATTATGATGATTGTAGGTTAAAGTTGCGATGATGGAACAAGTTTTATATATATTATTATTTGTATGTTTGTATTTTCCAATCTCATGCTTCGATTGGATCAGGCGCGAAGCACCTTTGAGTTTCAAAGGCGAGCGTGTTGAGGAGGATGTAAAGTTAAATGGATTTTTGTTTTAAGATTTTTAATAATTGGACTAAATAGAGATAAATAAATGTAAGAAAATTAAAAGTCAGGAAATTACAACAACGCATAATTAGGATAAGAAAATTAATTTCAAAATTATGTTATCCAAGTATTGTTTTGGTTAGGTCAGTTGTAAATACACACGTGTAAATGGGCAATATTTTGATTACAAAGATTAACAAAGACGTAATACTGTGTCAGGAATACAGTGAGAGTAGTTGTAATGTTTATGTTGTTATTTGTCAATTGTTAACATCGACACAAATTTTAGGATGTGACAAAATTGTCAGATTACGGAGATAGACGTCTAGAGATTTTGTCTATTTGATGATCATTGCAGAAATGTGAATTTCGGCAATGAGATAGCAAACGCGTGGAGCGACGTAAAGCAAGGTGGGAGGTTGGGAAACTGACAGGTTGGAAATAAATAACCTACGAAGATGAGATTGGGATGATTCGACGGAGAGAGCTCGCAAACGAACATTCGACGGAGAGCGGACAACTCTCAGTCTCATTTGACGTTTTACACATCAACGAGATTTACTTTAAGGATCTTCACTAGCTATGGTGAATTGGTCTACAATATAAGTTCTACAACCATTCTATTTTGGTAGCATTACTATCACCAGAGGTTGGAATTAGTTCTGATGCACCTTAGCTTCCTGAGGAACAACATCAACATCAATCCTGAAGGTATGTATTTGCTATTCGTTTCTCGTCATCAAATAGAGAAAATAGTCAGACTCCGTAGGTTGTGATCTGGTAACGTTTGTTCATCCTCTACACAACGCAGTACACTCTAATACCAATATCGTTTATTGAAAATACAATGATTATTAACGTAACTTACTTTTCTAGAATTAGTAACTGAAATTTCCCGGACATTATAGAAAATGTTCGGAGGACAATCTCCCTGAGTCTTCGAGCTGTGCACTTGTTATTAAAGTCACACGCAGGGGGGTTTACATTATATACAATAGCACTACAGACAGCAAAATATATGAAAATATTGTATGGGAATCTGTTAATATAGTCAAAATTAAAATTTAGAACTATTTTTCCAGAGAAGAGAGTGCCTACGTATGATTCTTCACCTTTTCATGCCTTGCAAGATTTTATTTTATGTTCTAAAACCAGTATGAGTTAAGCAGAAGTCACTTATCTTTAGCTAAAATATTCCTTTCTACTCTGGCGATTGACCACTAAGGTACTGATCACACACGGGTTTCATATGATAAGCACATACGTTGGCTCGACACTCGAAACGGAAACTTTTCACTTTCATGTCCTTTTCTCTTGGGCACCGTACACAGCGTAATCGGCTAGGGATTTTCATGTCACAGGAATCTTTAGGCTGAGGGTGAGGGAACTAAATTTTTTCAATCTTTGCTGCTTTTTCACGCATACATCTTGGAATGTTTGTAGTTGCTGTTCTTTTCACAAGTTGCGATTTCACCAGGCTCATGCCGACATCCCGCAAATACAGACGCCTAGCAACATTCTTTTCTGGGTTATTGAATAAGAATATTACTTACCCATTTATTCCAGCTGTGTCAAGCAGACGATAGAATAGAACAAGGGGTCATCTTCTGCATCGTCATGCAACCGAGTACGTTGAACACATCTCGTCCAGCGTGTCTACTCCCTCATTATAGGTGATGAAGGTCTCTGGTTTCTTCTGGTCACTAGTCTCAGGATCGATTGCTCCAGCGTAGTGCATGGTGGACAACAAAATAACACTCTTCTTCTGCGCCGCTTTGTAAGAAACTATGGTCATATTGTGCCTAAATCCAAATACACTACTGCTCAATTCTCGAGTTTTCACATTGGTGAATTCTAAAGGAAGTTCTGGTTTATTTTTGCGCAAGATACCAACATACGTTGTCTTTCTTTGTAACAAGTTTTATGCTAAAGGCACACTAGAAAAACAATTGTGAGCTGTTATATTTCGGCCAGTGTTGTCTATCTTTCTTACCAAGCGCAGAACTATCTCCTGAGGACGATTTGACTGGACCTACGTTCCTTCCGGTTGACATCAAACATAGAATTCAATTGTTTTTGTGTATATTGTTTCGGCATCAGGAAGAGTGAAGATTTTCAGGCCATACTTAGCTGACTTGTTGGCCATATATTGCCTAAAACTACAGCAACCTCTGAAGGGAACTAGCTGTTTGTCTATTATAGTGTTGCTACAACAGTGTAATATCATTCACAATTTGCAACAAACACCTCAAACCCTTCTCGGAAAGCTGCAAATTTGTCCACTTCACGTCGTTGCGCACGATCATAAATGTCATCAAATTGTATACACCGTAGCAAGAACAGGAAACGCTTTAGACACATGGTAGTGTAAAAGATTTCGATGCCAAAACCGTTCTGGTCCAACAGATCTTCGAGATTTTGATGGCTTCCACGTGAAGATCCAGCTAGAAGTAACAAACAAATACACTTCTTACTTCTTCACAAGTTGTCACGATGGCATCTCTTTCTCTTATATATACTCCCAGTAACTTTTCTATGAATTTGTTGGTTTTTACTGTTACAATTCTCACAATAGAATCATATATAAAAGTGAAAATGTCTCAAGAGCAGATTTCGCGTTTTAGCTTCTGCACATGGTCCAGCAACCATAGAACAATGTTCATACTTCTTGTCCTAACATTAGGGCCAGAATACGGGACTTTCTTTCATATCATAGACTTGTCTTTACCACCGTAATAGTTTCCATCTTCATTTACGAAGATATCGCTCTCATCATTGTCACTGGTCTCAGAGTTGGTATCGTGCTCTGATTCACTCACGTGGTCTTCTTTGTCGTGGTAAGATTCTTGATCAAAGTCTTCAGTTTCGAACGCTACTGATAAATTTGGCTCTTCTTCATTCCACGTCCCCTCCAAAAGCTGCCGAATTCGCTCCTGTTCCTTTAATAGGCCATAATTCCCTCGATATCTTACAGGAATAATTTCAGCTACAACATGCCGCTCTTCAACATAGACACTCCCTGATGCATCATAAGATAAGAAGTTCAGGGAATTAAATATTAAATAACAGGTGTCACCATTCAACACTGATAAAAATAACTTATTGTTGCAACAATGAATGATAAAAGCAAAAATTCAGGTAAGAGCAAAAAAGCAAATGACATACTTACTAGGCGCGTTGGGGCATATTTAATCCCAGTGACTTTGAAACTTATTTCTGGTATATTATGTCAATCTAACTCTCCTCTAGACGAACCAGCAGTAATATATTGCGTTAGTCGCACATTGAAGAATAAAAGAAAAGAAATACGACCACTGAAATCGAATTACTTACGCTCCAGAAGTTCGCTCCCTACGTTTGTGGTTGTTATTTTATAGTTTTGACTGACCATAGTTCTTTACGTCATCTTAAGAAAGTACAAGGATACAACAGTCGATTATTGCGATGGTCCTTAGAACATCAACCTTTTGATTTTGAAGTACAACATATTAAACGTGTAAATAATGTTCTGGTAGAAACGCTATTCAGATTGTTTCCAGATGATAATCACCGAATGTTGTCTATAAATGCTTTCAAAATTTTAAAGGATGAGATAGCCATAAACGAATTGAAGTAACATTAAAAGAATTGTGAGGGTATGCAAAAATTATTTATCATTTAACTTTTTGCCCTAAGGATTGTGATTATCCTCGTGATTGGAATTCAATGTACGAAATAACTAATGAAGTATTTGTGATTAAAGATTGCAAATTTAAAAATAAAAAGAAAATTTACATTCCTCCGCCATTGGTGCCTCGTATATTAAAAGCATGTCATGACGACTGTGGACATTTTGCAAATTTGAAAGAATATTCACTAATTAGTAAATCCTTTTATTGGAAATCTCTTCGAACACAAATTAAGAGTTATATTAGTTATTGAGAATTGAGCATATATACCAATCTATATACAAACCTATGATGTCAATCATGCCTGAAGACCTCATTCTTTCATTTCTATCGACTTCGAGCACCTATTGGTGATACTTCTCTTTTTACTGTTATCGATGTTTTTACAAGATATTTAGTGGCATATCCCCAAGAAAGGCAACTTCATCTCCAATCGTGCATCGAATTTTGAATGTGTACATACCACATTTTGGCCTGATAGAATATATTCTGTGTGATAATGGTGGACAATTTCGCAGTTACGTATTTATCCGTGCGATGAACAATGCCAATATTAAAGTACATTTTGTTAGCCCATTACATCCAGGTAATTCCAATGTTGAAAATGTACATCGAAATTTTGATATGTTATTTCAACACTGTTGTAAAAATAAACACACAGATGGGGATAAGTATTTTATGGGAATTACCTATTTCTTAAATTATTCCGTTTCCGATACTTTGGGACCTGCTCCAGCAAGTGTTCATAATGGAATAGGTTCCTTAAAAATCATAGAACAACATTTTCATATTAAACTTAATAAGAATAATAAATTGGATTATTCTCACCTTGTCAGTATGATACGTCTTCGTAGAACACAAAAATTTATTTTGCGAAATCAAAAGATTGAACATCAACAGGCAAGTCGATCCAAAATTCACATCAGTGATTTTTTTGTGAGATTTTATCCACAAATTGGTGCATCGTTGAAGAGAACATATGTTTTACGACTTATATGCTGGACCTTATTTATGTATTCGACAAATTAACCTTAAGGGTTTCGAATTAAAAGATACTACAAGTAAATGGATGCAACTAGTTAAAACGTTAGTTTCTACAGAAGTTTTATCTAAGATCAATGTAGATAATGTCGAGTTTTCAGATTGACTCTTAGTATAATAGTTTCTTTACTCTATGATTGTTTTAGTTAGCATCGATTAGTTCTTGGTTCGTTTCACTTTGAATAGTATCATTTCATTGTAATTCTTACTTCGTCTGAATTCTATCCAATCACAGTATGAATAATTTCTATCAAAGTTGTGCTAACTATGCCCGAATAAATGAAATATGTCGTGTTGTATTTTTAACTTACACCAACTTTATTGTTAACAAGCATAAATGGTACTAAGTTAAAGAATTTATTCAGGACAAAAAGTATATAAAAATGGTATTGAAATAAGAAAAATTATATATTGTCTGATTAATTGTAATTTTAATATATAGAGGCTATTCAAAAAGTAAGGTAACCATGTAAATAACATGTTTAACGGTCTACTATTCTTTATTCAATTATAAACAATTTAATTAGTCCTATAGTACAGGAGCCATATATACAACGATAATGTGTATTTGTATTTTCTTTCAGTATTTTTCTTAGTTAGGACTAAAAGTGCTGTTGAAAAAGGAACAAGCTGCTGAGAAGATAATATATATAGATATAATTTTAATAGTTGTTTTTGCATCGATATATTTTCTTGCTTTGGTTACTATAGCAACCTGTTCATGTTCTTGATTAACTAGAAAATATATAACGTATGATAATCTATGCATTTGATGTCCATTTTTTTAAAGTATCGTATTTAGTAGTTATACCACAAAACATATATCCTTAAGGGTATAATCGTTGTGTGTGACTTATTTTAATCTCAAATACATTAAAAATACTAATTAGTCCGTATTTGGAACTGGGAAATGTAACGAAGAATCACGTTAAATCTGATACTGTAAAACATTTGCTTGAGAGGAAATATTATACAACGGGGAAATATATCGTTGTAGCAAAGAAAGGTTTTAATATTTTTACTCTGTTTTGTTTCTGTGACTCAATGTTGTGTGCTAAACTTGGAATTCTGGGTTTAATGTTGTCCAACTCCGACTCAAAACAGTTATCAATGCTGACGCTTCACTTATATCTCCCCGTAAACACAAAGAAGAGACAGACAAATCTTCAAATAGATATACGGTTCCAAGACATACACGTCAACAAACCATGCATCGTTATGAATCATCTCCTTGTATGCAAAGCCTGATATAATGTTCTGTTTTGCAACGATTTTATGAAACTATCCAACTGAAACAAAATGCTTATTAGGATTATTATTTACAAAGGGAAAGACCAAACTATCATTGAAGAGACTAAACTGTACTTCTACCTAATATGTTTGTAATAGCTCAATATCAAATTTTTCATAAATGTAAAATAGAATAATTTAACAAAACATTTTGTTGGGTGCTCTCATTGAAATTTCGGCAACTTAATTAACTAAAATTGCACTAAAAGTTGCTAACATGCATCTTTTAATTTCATTGTACACGTGAATTTGTTAGTGAACTCTATAAACCACGATAGAAAAACCTCCCCGATAATTTAAGGAAGGTAACGACGAAGACGAAAGTCATTGAACAAGTATATAACTCCATAATCTGATACTATAGAAGAAATGATGGAGTTACTATACGAATTCACAATCGAAACTACGGGGCAAACTACTATATCCAGCCACATAAACCCCTTATATTCACACAAGCAAAATTGCATTCACACTTCCCTTTTTATATCCTGCAACGTTAGACAACCAGCAATTCTGTTAATGTTTGTTGGTTGAGAGCAACACAAGGCAATGGTTTGTTTGAAAAATGTCAGTGTAGCAGACAGCAAAAAGATAAAACAATACCCATGCTTCTGAGACGAATGACAAATCTGGTAGAATACGCCTCTTAGAATCTACGGAGCGATTTATATCATGAGAAAAATACAAAGATATCGTATTTAACCTTAGACATACCAAGGAAAAATCAACGTTGCTCAAACATTCATTTTATTTTACACGTTACACTCTTTCGAAAAATCTGTGAATGGTTTACATTATTTGTTTCAACATTACCTTTCTTTGCTTATCAGTTTTAGTATCTGTAGTAAAACTTTATGAAAAAATATCAGGGAGATGTGTCTTGACTTCCATTTTGTTTTGCAAAAATATTTTTATCAGCAAAGCCAGCATAGTTTTTACTTTTATGATGTTTTGTTATTATTATTACTATTATTATTCATTTACAGATTATAGCTATCAATAATATTTTTGGAAGTTATATAACTAGTTTCCAGTGTGTTTGAAAAAAATAGAAGAAAAGAAAAAGAAAAAATGAAAGACAATCTAAGAAAGTAAAAAGATATGCAGTTTATGTCAGTTCAATTTGCGAAAATCATTGTATCAGCAGAAAACATTTCATGTGTTTCAAATATGACGAATAGTCATACTTTGTGTGCACATAACATAAGTGTGTGTAATTGAATCCCCAAGTAATGATACAACCATGATTTTATTAAAAGAATATACGATATCAAAAGAATAGGAGTACTCTCTTACAATACGCCGTAATATATCACTCACTGTCCCTTGTTATATTCCAAGTAATCGAGAACTGTAATTTCGTAAAGAAGAATAAACTAAAATGAACTAAAACATAATCAAATGTGATTATCGCTGAGTTTTCCGGATAATATTTCAATTGGATATATTTCCAATCTCTCTTTCTCTCGATTAACATGTGCATGATTCTTGCATCTCGTCTCTAGTTGGAGAACTTTGAGCAAAGAAGAGTCATCACACACCTTGCAAGAAGAAATTAAATTTAAAATTGTTAAATTTATTTACAGTGGAATTGAACCCCCCAAGCCGACTATTTCTAACCTATTGCTTATAAAACCTTGGCTATTCTTTTACTACTTCCGTAGTCTCTTAAATTGACAGTAGCGTCATGAAATGATGCCCGGAGGGGGAAAAATTGGAAACAAAAGTTTGATATTAAAAATAGGTATAAACATAGAATAAAAAATAGAAACCTGTGTGTCTTGGTAGGTAGGAAATTAATTACGCTGAAATCTGAAAGGAACGTCTTAAGTGGGAAGATAATACATTATTATCTGTCAAAAAGATATTTGTCGC
Organism: Thermobia domestica; assembly: GCF_964235325.1. Taxonomy (NCBI): domain Eukaryota; kingdom Metazoa; phylum Arthropoda; class Insecta; order Zygentoma; family Lepismatidae; genus Thermobia; species Thermobia domestica. The sequence continues at coordinate 230,508,356 of NC_137456.1, forward strand.
GGGTCTACATTGTTTAACCCTTATTGCAATCGATCTTATGAATAATCAGTGAATACATTACGCATCCATTTTAATTATGTTTAACAAAGGTTTTCGAGTACCAAATATGAATAAAATAGATATTTACGTTTATTTACTGTTGCAGTTCACACCACAAGCTGTAACAATATTACAAAAGGGGATCAGAACAAATCTTTATAGCTTAGCACTTAACTTTATGATTGTTTCAAATTTTCGTTAATATGAGAAATATAAATAGAAAACAGCATTTCAATTATTTACATTTGGAGCTGACCACGTGATCCTTGTGCCTTAATATTACGTGGAACAAAAGTTTGTCTAATAATGGGCATAGGTCTTTGACCAGGTAATGGCGATTGCTTTGAAACCAAATGCGACTGCTATTAGTGATTAGAACAACTCATGTTAATAATATAAACTATGTCAAAGATTTTTGAATTATCAGAGAATAAATACGAAAGATACTTTGAATCGAATATAAGTCACCTAAAACTTTGTTAGCGGAGGTAATGAAACCTAACGCAAAGACACTAAGGGTCAAATCTTTTCCGTGTGTTAGTCGTGGTTCAGATCAAGGCGCTCTGACAGTAATATGAAGGTCCTCGAATCGGATCAGCGAAGGGATTTTTTTTACTTTAGAATTTTGGTGGAGATTAATTGGCGATGAATTACGTTTTATTTTATTCAGATATTTGAATACTCGAAGTACCAAATCTTCACTGATAATAATAAACTAATAACAATTATTATTATCTCGTTGAAGATTACAAGGTAGGAGCTTATTATTGTAGAGACCATATCATTACAAGCAGAAACATGGCATTTGGCAACAATGTTGGGGTTTAGTTTAGTGTTGCACATGAAACGAATTTCTCATCTTGTTACTAAAATAAAACAAACAAAAACGAGACGAGAATGGACATTTTGCACTGGATACGGGACAAGGCTAAAACAAAATATTGAATAGCTTTAGAGAGGAGAAAGGAGACGAGACAAAAGTATCGTAAACATTTATCGTCTTATCTCGGTTCTCGAAATATTTTATATCCACTCTTTAAATGCTGGGTTGCCTACATCTTATACGTTATTTTGTTACTTTGTATTTCTGAGCTCACGGAATTATGATGTGTGTAGGTATTTTTGTAACAAAGCTTTTATAATTATTTTTGCATATCCTAAAAGTTAGTATATTATCAGATTTACTGTTCACTGATATTCAGTTTTTTTATTACAGTTATATTCCCTAAAACGTACGGTAAAATACTTTCGACATAAATCTTAGTGAAACACTTTTTGTTTAAAATTTGGCTAGTCGAGTTTTAAATATGTGCATAAATAGTTCCCCGCAAAGTATCATAAATACGTTTTTAAATTAAGACGTTTAGAACATTTGAGACTTAGCAGCATGCACAGGGATGTTACATTTTCGTGACGAATTGTTCCCAAAGTAAGCTCCGGTGGTAACACCTGCTTATGCATCAGGAAGGAAAAGTCTTAAGATGAGTGCATATACCTGTTGGCAACTGTTGCCGATCATTAGAAAGTAAATATGTGAAAACTATGTAATGAAGTAAAGAGACGCGTGTTATTTTGTTATAAAATTACAACAATGCAAATAAAGTTTATCTGATCCTAAACAGTTATTATTTAGGATCACTCTGATTAGGATCACCTAATATACACTGTTAAAGCAGCACTCTGATTAGCCAAGATAAAAAGACTTCAACCAGAAGCAATGATTTCTTTATCTCCTCCGTGTCGAACTCGAAAGTGAACGTGACTAGTAACCACGAGGTTGGTGTTTCCCCAAATCCCGGAGAATGTTTTTTTTTACTTCCTTAAAAGTGTTTCTTTTGACAAACCTTAAGGAAAACAAATCATGTATATTGCCGACATAACCCATTTTGATTGGAATTTATGATTTATTGGCGTTCCGTCGCGTCTCTGCCGCTGGTGGGGTACTGACGGTATAATTCCAAAAACTGAAGTGGGGAAACCGCGCAGAGTCACTGCGAGACAGCCAATTTTTAGCGAAATGTCACTAGTTGCCCATTGGCGGTACATTATTATTATTATTTTTATTATTATTATTATTATTATCATTATTATTATTATTGAAGTTTTGTAAATTTAATCGTTCACCTGTAAAACTCTTTTCTTACGGTTGTTTCAGACCTAGCCAACTGTGCTCTGGAGCTTGTGTCCCCCCATCTATCCAGCTTCCTCCACTGTGCATTGTTATTGATAAATGCAGTGTATAGGGGTTTTTTCGGGGTTGTGTTTCCTTCCACTTTCTTCATTCCACTACTTTTTCATTCTCATCATTGCCGTCTCGTTTTGCTTACCGGCACAACCATCTAACGTAAAACTTAAAAACAAATTTTTGTACGGTTCATGTGAGTTCAGTAGTCCTACTTTCTACATAAAAGTTTACTGTTAACCTTTTGTTTAACATTTAGCTACTTGCAGGAACAAACCCAGGCAATATGTCCTGGTGGTACTGACACTTCTCTCCAATCCTAACTATTTTGTAGCTTTTACCTAATGTTAGGGGCGATTTTACAAATTTAAAAGCCGTCTATCACAATACGGAATTTCTATTCTATATTGTTTTTCTTTTTCATCATCACCATTATTATTATTATTATTATTATTATTATATTATATTATATTATATTATATATTATATATTATTATTATTATTGAGTTTTTGTGAATATAATGGTTCACCTTGTACCAGAAAACTCTAGGTGTTTCTTTATGGTTGTTTCAGTCATAGCCCACTCTGCTCTAAAGCTTGTGGCTCTCGATCTATCCCAGCTTACACCAGTATGCATTGTTTTGGACAAAGAACGACGTGTGGGAGGGTTTTTTGGGGTTCTGTTTTCTCCCAATTTCTTAATTTCACTATTTCTTTCATTCTCATCATACCCGTCTCCTTTAGCTTTGCCAGTGTATTCATGAAACATAAAACTTAAAAAGACATTTTTGTACGGCTCTTGTGAGTTCACTACCCCTACTTTCTACATGAAAGTTTACTGTTAAACTTTCCTTTAACATTGGGGTACTTGTAGGAACGAAACCAGGCGCTATGTCCTGGCGGTAGTGACACTTCTCTCCAATCCCGACTATTTTGTAACTTTCGCATAATGTTATGGGCGATTTTACAAATTTTAATGCAATCTATCGTCATACGGAGTGTGTAGTCTATATTATTATTATTATTATTATTATTATTATTATTATTATTATTATTATTATTATTATTATTATTATTATTATTATTATTACTGAAGATTTGGGACCTCATATTAAGTCATATTCCAACAAGATTCAGGATATTTTCGGCTGTTTCAGTGGTACATATACTTTTCACATAAACTTGGAAACTTGTTCAGAGACTAAGTTGAAAAATGTAATCCTATATCCGTCAAACTCTCGTAGATTTATAGAGAGGGAATTGGATTTACCTTATCTACTTTATAGAGGCACTAGCTGGAACCCGTACCTATGCCGCCAGAGAGAAAACCAACTTGAGCCGCTCTATCTTCGTAAAGAACTTGTGAAACTTGAAGATCGAAAGTTTGAAACACCGTGTGATGATGAAATAATTAAATGTGTAATACTTTCTACATACGTAAATTCCAAAACTAATGATTAGATATTAAAATTGGAGCTTAGTGTTGTAACGATCTGAAAAACGATCGTTACAAATCTGATTGGTTTGGTCTACATTGTCATTATTTGTTTGTTTTATTTTATTGTAAATACCTGATCATTTCATTTTTAAGATTGCTGTTACTAATTTTAAAATGCTGTTATCAATTTTCAACTTAAATTTTATTACAACGAGTCGATAAATTATAGTTTTTCTGGAATACTAAATGAATTACTGGGAAGAAAAAATGAAATGAAATGAAATCTTTGAGTTTTACGTCCCACGGTTATGCCGGTTAGGCTAAAGGAGACGGTGATGATGAGAGATGAGTGAAATGTACTGGGAAGAAAGTGCTTTAAATTCTATATACATGCATTTTTAACGTTTTCTTATTATTTACCGATTGATGGATATCCAAAAATATACAGTGAAAGTTGATAAATGTAAAACCGAAATAATTTGACCTTTAAAGTAATTTTAAGTGTTATTTAATCGAACTGATTAAATATTTAAAACTATAGTTTTTGTGCAGTAAATAAATATAAAAGGGTAAGGTGTGTTTGTGGAATATCGTTGAGATGTACCATAATATGAATTGCTAAGATCTTACCCCGCCTACTTCCGTATCCCAGATGATTCCCAATGTTAAATTATTATGTTAGATTTTATATGCAATAATTATTGTATTAAATAATATGGAGTTTCCGGAATCTAGAAAGCTAATATTACAGCCTATGTACTAACACGAGATGGATGTTACGGATGTTTTTTTACATGTATTCTTAGCCATTGTTTATAAAGCTCCGTAGTCATGTGGAAATACGTCGTTGCCTTGAAATAATATATGTACTGACTGCAGGAAGTAAAGTTGTGAGGCAACTGTTGTATGCTACAATCCGGATCGTTTGAAAGCAGAGAGCTGTAATATAGCTCTTTTATTTGGTATTCCTGGTATTTGAAATAAACATTAATTTTCGAGCTGAGATTTGCATCCGATATGACTATTGATATGTTTGTTAAATGCTGTGAATCTGCTTCCACGCATGATATCCGGACCTGCTCGACTGGTGATAATTACAATGGAAGTCCGAAATACAAATTATATAAAAGTTAAAGTTTTCTTAGGGCAACCAATGGTTGTTCCTATAGAAAGAAAATGGGAAGTACTAGTGAGTGTTTTAGAAATAATTTAGCTGTCACAGAAAATGGCGACCGTGTTACCGGACTTTGAAGACAGATGTCGTTACTGGTCTCAGATACGGAGTCAGAATGTAACGACAATGATCTGAAAAGATATCAGCGTTCAGGATAGTGGATACTAGAAAAAAGTTTTTGAGAAGCTTTTGGGACTTCGAAAGTAGGCGGAACATTATATGCATAATATTGTAAGGAAAAATAAAGTTGATAAAAGTGATAAAAGCAGAGACAATTTAATGTATTTGTGTTATGAAGGGGTGGAAGTAAGTGGAAAGGATACTGATAACAGTATAGTGTGTAATACTTGCCGTAATTATTTTCATCCGTCCTGTGAAAAAGTGGAATCAACCAAATTAGAAGAAATATTAAACACTTGGTGTTGTAGTCGATGCAACAGTAAAGATAGTCAATCAATAGTAGAGGATGATGAAGCTTCTGATGAAGAATAAGTTGCTGAAAGTAGTAATATAAGATCTGAAACAATTTTCACAAAACTGTGGAGGGAGATGACGCGTATGAATAAAAATTTTGAATAAAATTTTGGAAAAGAAATCCGAGAACCAGGATAAGAATTTTTGAACTTCATTGTCAGAAGTTGGAAGAGCGGATGAATAAAAGGATAATTGAGACTGAACAGAAGTGGCATCAACAACTGTAAACAAGAGTTGATGGAGGATTTGAGAACTGAGATACAAACTGTCGATATCCGATTGAATCAACTGAGTAAGTAAATGGACAAAACGATCAATCTTGTGACGGATTAATAGAACCTATTCTGACGAGCACTGCTCAATGGACCACTAATGTGATTGAAGATATGACGGTATATGGTGAAAGTACGGATGGTAAAACTGTATCATGTAAAAGTACGAAAACACCAAATGGACTAGTCGAAAGACCTTATAAGAAGATAAGGAAACACAAAGAACAAAGCACAATACAACAGTTGAAGAAAAGAAGTAAGACGATAATATGGAAAAATAGAAGCTGGAGAAAAAGAAGGAAGAAAATAAGGGAAAACGAAAGCAGAAGCAGAAGAAAGAAAGACACTGACAGAAATCATCATCAGAAATCGGAAGCGTAGGAAAAGGTAAACCATTTGTATGGAACGAAACAGCTCTAACTCCTTTCGAGAAATTACGTATATTAGCTAGTACACCTCCTTGGCTTGGACAACCAGACTTTACTTTAAGATTCAATATCTTGAGTGATTCGTGCGCGGAAAATCTAGCGGGGTATTTAGCATAGTTTCATGGAACTGACGAAAATCCATCAGTTATCGGTTACGCCAGTAGACGATTAAGACTTCATGAATTATCGTATTCTGTGTTTCAACTAGAATTAGCTGCGATCTTATTGGTGTGCGAAGGTTTTGCTAATTTTATTCTTGGGAGAAGTGTAATTGTTCATTGTGACAACAAAGCAGCCACTCATGCTCTCACATTAAAACATATGGACGCTAGAACTACGAAACTAATACTAAAACTTCAACTATTTGTTTTACGCTTTCAGCATATTGCTGGGCAACACAATAAAGTTGCACATGTTCTAAGTCATTGTCCACCTGACTGTGAGGAATCTTTGGAACTGTTAAATGTAAGAATTTAAAGAAAAGTAAATATGAACTTTTCAATTAAAGTTTTAAATAAGAGCTTGTAAATAGCGAGTTCTATGTTATTAATGTTACTGTTTTAAAAATCGTTTAGTTGTAATTTCTATTAGTTTATACAGTCCTGAGAGATCAAAAGATATGAATGTAAAAAAAACTATGAATAGTAGAAGGTAAAAATTTTATGCTGGTCTATCAGGAATATAAATTTTTTCCGGTTAAGCCGTGGAATTATAACGATCTGAAAAGTGATCGCTACAAATCTGATTTGTTTAGTCTACATTGTAATTATTTGATTGTTTTATTTTATTGTAAATACTGTTCATTTCATTTTTAAGATTGCTGTTACTAATTTTAAAATGTTGTTATCAATTTTCAACTCAAATTTTATAAAAACGAGTCGATAAATTATAGTTGTTCTGGAATACTAAATGAGTCACTGGGAGGAAAGTGCTTTAAATTCTGTATATATGCATTTTCATCTTTTACTTATTATTTATCGATTGATGGTTATACAAGAATAAACAGTAAAAGTTGATAAATGTAAAACCGAATTAATTTGACGTTTAAAGTAATTTTAAGTGTTATTTATTCGAACGGCCATAAATATTGAAAACTATATTTTTTGTACAGTAAATAAATATAAATGGTATGATGTGTTTGTGGAATATCGTTGAGATGTACCATAATATGAATTGCTAAGATCTTATCTCCGCCTACTTCCGTATCCCAGATGATTCCCAATGTTAAATTATTATGTCAGATTTTGTATGCAATAACTATTTTATTAAATAATATGGAGTTTCCGGAATCTAGAAAGCTAATATTACAGCCTATGTACTAACACGAGATGGATGTTACGGATGTTTTTTTGAAATGTATTCTTAGCAATTGTTTATAAAGCTCCGCAGTCATGTGGAAATACGTCGTTGTCTTGAAATAATATATGTCCTAACTGCAGGAAGTAAAGTGGTGAGATAACTGTTGTATCCTACAATCCATATCGTTTGAAAGCAGACAGCTGTAATATAGCTCTTGTATCCTGGTATTTAAATAAACATTAATTTTCGAGCTGAGATTTGCAATCGATATGACTATTGTTATGTTTGTTAAATGCTCTGAATCTGCTTCATGATATCCGGTTCTGCTCGACTGGTGATAATTAGAATGGAAGTCCGAAATACAAATTACATAAAAGTTAAGGTTTTCTTAGGGCAACGAATGGTTGTTCCTCTTGAAAGAAAATGGGAAGTACTAGTGAGTGTTTTAGAAAGAATTTATCTGTTACAGTGCTTATATTGCATGTTTATTTACATTTAGTTCAAAAGAAATACTTAAAGGACTCCTCGTTGAAATTTCTAGAAAAATCAGTTACTCTTGGATGGGTGAAGTTAGACTGAATAAATGCAAACAAGCAAACTGGAAAATCATATAAAGAAGGAAAGGAAGTTGATTCTTTACAGGATAAAAGGGTGAATTGCCTTATAAGAGATACTTTGGAATGATTAGTTTGTAAGCCCTGAGAATGCGCCTTATAATTATATTCATTAATTCTTTGCTAAACACATTACGTTCTCACTGTGAGACAGTACGAATCAAGGTCGTAGACATGTGTTGTTATGTTGTTACTATTTCCTCTGGAAAGAAGATCGTTTCAATTCTAAGGCCGAGAGAGGTGGAATATTTTTCATGTTGTTATACGTCAGAAGTATCAATAAGTAAATGATAAAAATCTCCATATTGACCTATGCGAAATCGAAACCAGGACCCTTCGTTACGAAACGAATGCTCTAGCCACTACCCTGACACGGCTCTGTTAAATAAGAGGAAACAATCTCGCGTATGTATCAAATTCCACACTTTTACGATTCAAAGGCTTCAATAAAGTCGAAACACTCTTATTTTGGTCAGGATAAAATAAAATAGTGCAGAAATTTCTAATTTACATTTGAAAGCAAAAGAAGATGCACAAACACACAAGGACATAAAGGGGAAAGTGATCTTGAGAATCATTCGAACCCTTAACTGGAACATCGTGCTTCAGACCACTTTCCTTTTTTTTTTTTTTTTTGTTTCACTGAAAATATCTCCGTAACTTGTCTCGATTTTCTACTAGATTAGGCTCGTTTTGTAGTTCCATTAACTTTGAACGACATGACACGAACACAGATATGGAGAACATATAAGATTTCAAAAACTCTCCCATAGTGAATTCAACCTGAGTCCCCAATAGTGAAGTATCTGGTGGGTAGAGCAAATGGTTCGTTTCCAAAGCAAGTAAGCCTGGGAAGTTGAGGTGGACAATACTGTGCCCGTGGGTTTCTGTGGGACACTCTCGTACTCCTGATTCTTCTCATTTTCTCATCCCACCAATTCGTCCTTCATAATTTACTTGTTTTAATAATGATCTCGCTTAAATTAACAGCCATAATCGTGGCCATTAAACCCCCCAAAAATATTTCATTTAATTTTCAAATGGTTAAACGAAACCAAACCGAACCGAAAAACATTTTTATTTTCCATTGTTCATTAACGTGCTTTTACAATTATATACATATACATATACATATATATATATACATATATATATATATATATATATATATATATATATATATATATATATATATATATATATTTAATATATATATATATATATATATATATATATATATATATATACACAGAGAGAGAGAGAGAGAGAAAGAGAACATGTGAAATGGTAATACCATTCAAAAGTGAAACAGAATACGGAAGCATTACATATCTTTTGGAACTTTTTGAGAATATGTTTGGATATTCTAAAAAGCGGCAATATAATGTCTGTTTTCAAACAAAACTGAACCATATTACAGTTTTGTTTCTGAAATAAACTGACATATTTTGCTTGAACCTAAACGGAATCGAAACCAGTTAATCGAGTTTTGGAACGTGTATAGTAGCTAGACTGTCGTTTATGTTCTATTATCTCGTGAAATCAACTGCCATTATGTAGTGTAAATTTGGTGATAAAACTTATAATCCCCTATTCTCGACCATATATAATGCCTGTTTTACAATTCGTATAATTTTCTACAACACTGAAAGCTTTAAACTATTAAGGTGAATTTACGCATTCTTCTTGAAAAATGTCTGCGTTTTTCAAGTTTTAACAGTAATGAGAGAAAGTCATCGTTTTCTGGACACGTAAGCACAAAACTTTGTTTTCTTATAGGAGATTCAATGCTAATTTTTGAAGCAGCTTTATCCAATGATTATTGGTAAGGATTTCGGGGCCCATCAGTATTATTTGTCACAAAATGCAATAACACTCATCCTAAATGATAGTATACTGGTCTCGAACATTATTTTTGTAAGTCTCCTCTTTTGGGTGCCAAGCGTCGTTAAGCAGGTGTCGACGAAGTGTAACCAAATCCCAAATTTTATTTCGGAAACGCCAGTAAGCTTCAGCTTAATCAGAAATGTCACAGAATTGATGCTCTGATGCTCCTTGCATAGGCCAGTGAGTGATATTGGGCTATATTACAACCTCTAAAATTCACATACAAAATCATCATAAATATCCGTAGTAGATACTATAAGAAGGTATTTTCTTTAGATGAATTAATATGAAATCCGGTGTTATTTTGATAACTCACCGCCTTAGGGGAGCACAGGGGGTGAAACATGATTGTGAATATTTATATGAGATCCAAATGGCTATGGAATTGTGGAAATGGCTATGAGCGTCGGATTAATCATATATTTCACAGGATTAATATTCCCATGCTTCTTGCATGTGTCAGTGACTGGTGTGTGTTTACAGCTCGCGTAAAAATTTCACATAAAACTTTGGTATAAATATCATTAGCAGGGACATATGGGAAGAAACTTTTTTGGTCAATTAATGTGAAAATTGGCCTTCTTGTAGTATAAAAGGTATGCGTTTTTGAATTTTGGATTGCAGTTTTAATAACACAGCGCCTTGTAGGACGCAGGGGACGTAGGAAATGATGTTGAATCTTAATAAAAACTCCAAATTTTATTCTGAAAATGAGAGTGACTGCCAGATTATGACAAATGTTATAGAAATAATACTCCGATGCTCCTTGGACATGCCAGTGACTAATGTACGGCTACAGTGTGTCTTGAAAAATTACATGAACAATTTACCATAAAAATCCTAAGCACAAACACACTAGAAGAAGCTCTGTTTTGGGTCAATTAATCTGAAATTTGATGTTGTCCTATTAGGCAGATATGAAATTTTCAAATTTGGAATGCTATATTTGTATCGGGCAGCCTTAGGGTGACACAAGGGAAAAGGAAGGGGTTTCTTTTCTTTTCTTTTTTTTTTACAAAATGCAAATTTTTACTAGAAATAAAAATGAGCGCCAAATTGATTCAAATGTCGTAGAATTATTATTCTAATGCTATTTTCGTATGAATATAGGGCTACGCTAACCCTTCCAAAAGTTATATCAAAATGGACGATAAATGTCCTTAGCATGGATATACGGGTACAAGGTAGATGTTCTGTATTTTCCATTATTCCAAGCAAATTTTGTGATTTTTTTTAAAAAATCTGAAATCCACTGTAAATAATTATCTCCTATCACTGTAACAGATTATACACATAGCTTTGTTCTTATGGTGTCACTGGAATATAATCAGATAATTTCTATTTGTTAAAAGTTAATTGGGACTCTTCTTAAAGCACAAGATGAAACACATAAGTCGACAACGTACTTTCTGCGTACCTAAGGAAAACTAGGTCGAAATGTGAGGTTCTTGCGACATAAAATAACAACGGAAAATGTCGCAGCAACCGCAAAAAATCTTAATGAAAAGTAACATTTTAAAAGTAACAAGTTTAGTAGGTTAGCTTTACATTTCAACAATGTTTTCTTTATAAGTAAATAGAGTGTATCTTTTTCATACTTCTTCCACAATAACTGCAAAATATCTATACTATCATTTAGGATATGTGATATTGCATTTCATAACAAATAATATTGTTATGCCCTAAAACCCTTCCAAATAATGACTGGAAAAAACTTCAAAGATTAACATAGAATATTCGTGAAGAAAAATCACATTTGTGTTTATGCCACCAAAACAGGGGCTAAACAAGACTTTCTCTCATTTGCTGGTAAATTTTTTAAAAATTTAGACATTTTTCAATAAGAATACCGAATTTCATATTAATAGTGCGAAACGTTTGTCTTCTTCCAGTGCTGTATAAAATTACACGAAGTGTGAAACAGGCTCTATATAGATATATATACTAGGGTGGAGCGAAAAAATCAAAAATTGTCCGATTAAATAGCACTAGGTTTCAAATGTTGTGTATTGACTAGTATAACATTCTTCATTTTTTTCAGAATGTTTGTACTTCATCTTCATTCCCCGCAAGGACACTAAAACTATTGACTACTTTATTCATGATTTTAAAAAATAATTTACGTCTTTATTCCCCACAAGGGCCTGAAATTTTGCTGTTGTTATGGAAACTTCTAAGACATATTGTAGAGCATTTAGATGGCGCAATGAAGGTTCCTAAAATTATCGGCAACTAGGAAAAGGTTTAATTTATTGTGAGGATTACCAGTCGTTACTTTTCAAGCGAATGAAGGAACGTTCCCAGCCATGGAAGAAAATGGCGTCAGAAACGAAAGATACAAGTGGGATATTTGCAAAGCAATCTCTGGTTGTGAGTGTTCACCGAATCTTGAATCAAGAAGTCCTGGAAAATTATTCCATGCAAGATAGACCACTACTACAAACATAGTGCTTAGAATGTACTTAAGCATTATTCATCCATCTTCGAAGTTGAAGGATCTCGTTTTATTCATCGTGAGAGTGTATGCCCCGATGTGATTTAACATTAAATGTAACCCTACACTCAAGGATGCTCATGTGAACTTAAATCGTACTATAGCTTTCTCACGGTGCATAAGAATGAACTGAAGCTCACTGTAGGTAGGGCAAGTTAGAAAATTGTTTTCTCGTGCATCCGGAAAATTTACTTGTATATATACTCGCCGAAAATCGAAATAATATTCGAGAATTAGGTACGGGTAGAATTATTGACTCAAGGTCAAAATCTCAAACCAAACACCTTCTGTATGCAAGTTCATTGTTCCAGCAATTCGCTTTAGTGCTCAGCATTACATTCTCTTCTCAACTGGCAGGAACGCGATGAAACAGAGTCACCCCTGACGAGACATTTGTCGGAGAAGGATCCACAGAAATGTATAACTGGAGGTTCATCTGTCCGTCCGCTTGTTTTCCACCTGCCACGTCATACCCAAGGAATCGAGAGGTACGCTAAAACTATTACCTAAGCTTCATCTGATGTGTGTGGTGTCTTACCTCGAGATTGATTTATCACAGCAAGACTTTTGGGAAAAAATGAAATGAAATCTTTGAGTTTTAAGTCCCACGATTATGCCGGTTAGGCTAAAGGAGACGGTGATAATGAGTAATGAATGAAATGGTGGAATGAATAAAGTGGGAGGAAACGGGAGAACCCCGAGAGAAAAGTTACACGTTGTTTGTCCACTACAAAGTTCACTTGGCGGGAGCTGGGATCGTACCTGGGATCCCAAGCACCAGAGGTGAACTCTCTACCACTGAGCCACCGCAGCCCCCAAGACTTGTGGATATGTCAACTATGTCCACATTGGAAACAAAATCTGAATACAAACCCATGACTTAAAAAGATCATTTTTAAAGGTAGAGTGGATGGGTGGAAATCCTCGTGGTGAATGCTGAGTGGTTCAAAAATAATTTCAATCCAAAATTGTTAAATTTACATAGTGTGTCTTAATATTATGTTTAATATATTTTTAGATAGTACTGTGAAACTGCATTTTAAAATTTGTTTGAGATAACTAGGATGAAGGAAAAATAATTTTAAAAATTATCAAAATTATACTAGTCACGCACAAGGCTTGAAATTCAAGGATGTTAGTTGACAGTTCTTGGAAATTGTCAGTTTCCAATGAATTTTGAGATTTACTGTATGAGTTCCAAAATGTTAAGGCCTATGTAGGTAATAAGATAATGCACAGACACTAGTTAAAAACCATAGGTGTTATGGTAGTGAACACAACTCTTCTTAAGCAAGTGCGAAGTGATCTGGTGGATTTTGGATATATTTTTATATATTTCAAGTGAAATTTCAAAATTTACCATTAAAACTGCAAAATTCCAGGCCCTTGTGAGGAATGAAGATGCAGGTTACTTTTAAAATCATGAATGGAGTAGCCAATCTAGTCATTATGCAACCTTTATTACCTAGTTCGAATTTATTGGGCAGCTTTAAGAAAAATTCAATTTTTTTTAAAAAAATGAAATTTTCATAAAAATTGAAATACTTTGATGCCCTCTCAGGGAATGAAGATGAAGTACAAAAAATCTTTTAAAAATCACGAATGTTATACTAGTCGATACACAACTTTAGACACCTAGTTCTATTTAATTGGAGAAATTTTGATTTTTTCGCTCCACAATAATATATGTGGTCGGAAATAGGGCATTATTGGAACATTATCTCCAAATTTACACTACATAATGGCAGTTGTTTCACGAGATAAGAGAAACATCAACTACTGTCTAGCTACTATACGCATTCCAAAACTCGATTAACTGGTTTCGGTTCCGTTTAAGGGTCAAACAGAATGTGTCATTTTATTTCAGAAACCGAATATGGTAATATGATTCAGTTTTGTTTGAAAACAGACATTATATTGCCACTTTTTAGAATATCCAAACATATTTTGGAGAAGTTCCAAAAGATATTAATATTTTCGTTTTAATTTAAAGTATTATGAATCTGCTGTTTCACTTTTGAATGGAATTACGATTTCACATGATTTTTTCTCGAGACCATTATTAAAACAACTGAATTATGAAGCACGAATTCGTGGAATGAGAAAGTTGCAGGAAACGGGAGTACGGGAGTGCCCCGAGACAAACTACGTGCATGATGTTGTCCACCTCAAGTTTACAAGCCTTAGGAACGAACCACGTACCCCACCCACTAGGTTGTTCACTAGTCGGAGTCAAGAGTTTGATTCCCATCGTGAGAGCATTTCAGCCCAATTTCGGCGCAACACAACATTATTTTAATATATTTTTTACTGTAATAAAATTATTTAATTAGTAGCAAATAATTCTCATTCTTTTAAAATGGACCTAATCTGATCGAAAAAAAATTAGTTCGTTTGAAACTGTTGTTGTTCCTTTGTCAGTGTTGCACCAAAAATTGGATTTTTAAGGTAAGAGAGAGGTGCAGTTTTGAATAATTGTTAAAATATTTACAAATAATTTCAAGCACACAAAATACGTTATTTAGTATTTAAAATAATTCCCTTTTATGCTTTGTAAAGTGCTATAAAGAGAAATAGTTGGACTTTATATGTTAAATCAGTGCTTTGTTTTTAATTTAATGTTGCGTTTACGCAACGTTGGCTCTTCGCGTTGTCTTTTCAGTTTGGTCTGACCTGGTACAAATGCGCAAAGCACTTAGATTTATCATGCTCCGGGACGAATAACATGTATTTATACGTTGTAGTTGCAGTAAACTTATAGCAAAGAATATATGCCTTTGTATCTACAGAAGAAGCAGAAGACGAAGAAAAAGAAGAAGAAGAAAAAGATGATATTTTAGTGAATGGTTGTATGAATTGTTTACAGAACAAGAGAATTATAGGTTAAGATGTGCTAGTTTCAAAATTTGGTCACATTGTAAGGTAAGTAAATATATGTTTGTAGGCTTTTAGAATCGAAAGTAATCAACAATAGGTACTCGGTATTATATACAAGAAAAGTACACAAATATATTTTCATTGATTCTTATCTTATAACATTGTTTAGGGTATTGTTCAGTGTTTCTAATTTTTCTTGCAAATTAGAATACGAATAATAAAGTATATTTCAGTGAAAAAAATTGGATTTCATCATTTTATTTGAAAATAAATATGTAATATACTTGAAAAGTGCAAGAGAGAAATAAACTTAGTACAAGCAAATAGTTGCTAGTATGCAGAACAGTATGAAAAAGTCGGCTTCCAATGTTATTGTTCGTGATGTATGACTATTACAAATGTTTTTACAAAAGTAAGGATCATGTTTCAGTTTAGGAACGAATTTAGTTATGAAGCATTCTAGATAACATGAAATTTAAATTTACTTTATTATGTGTTAAATGAACTGTTTCTAGCAAATTTTATATTTGCGGTTTTTCAGTTCATTTTAAAATTATTTAAATTTTTTAACACCTTTTTCACTTGTTACTCTTGTGAGTTATTTATGTAATACATACTTATATTTATTTCTAGATGTATACGGTGAAGAAGTTTCTATCCCTTGGAGAAATAATCGAGGGCCTCGATGGAGATTTTGGAGACGAAGGTGCAAATATTGTACTGGTGCCACCGAATGGCGATGCTCGAACAGACGAGGAAGCAATTGATGAAGATGATGTGCTCATAAACGATGATGTGAACTTACCAAACGATGTAGTCGGCGCACTCTAATTTCACGTTTCAACAGACAAGTCTGATAATACAGAAACAAATAATGTATCTGAAACGTCAGCTGGTGAAAGATAGGCACATAAAAAGAAGAGAAAGAAAATTCTTGAACCTCATTGGGTGAAGACAAAACCTAGATACATACATGCTAGTTCGAATAAAGAGGATAAAGTAGTTAACTATTTGAAATCAGAGTATGGAGAAATGGACCCCTTTTCAATTTATTTTTTGATGAGGATCTAACTAATTGCATTATTAAATTTTCTAAGAAGTATGCTAACGATACTAACAATCTCCACGACAACAGTGTTGAAAACTACAGAATTGCAGTAGGAGGGGAAAAATTGAGGTGGCCCTTATTCAAAGACATTATTGATAGTATACTTGTTAACACTTGGAAATTTTATAATCTAGTAAGTGAGAAGATGTCTCAATTAGAACTTAGGTCTGTAGTAGTTAAGTCGCTTGTGTTTCGTGAATCTGAAGTACCACAGCCTCAATCTAGAGCAGCCGAAGAAGTGAAATTAGAAGAAACTTACGTACAACTAGGACGACCATCTTCAATAAGTCTGCCTTCTTCTGTACGCTACGGCAATATTGGTCATTTTGCAATTTCTCACCCTCAGAAGAAAAGAAGAAGGTGTAGAGCTTGTCAGTCTCAGACAATTTATCTTTGCAGCAAATGTAATGTTCATCTTCACTCAAACATCTTCATGTCACTTCATGAAAAGTAACTATATGCGATTTATGTAATCCCATCAGTTTATTCTGTACATTTTAGGTTTGTTACAGGGCTCGAGTTACTATAGAAACTAACTCGGAACAAGACAAAAAAGTGTTACGGTAAAGTGAAGACAAATTATTTATTTCGCTTATCAGAGTTTATAGAATTATTATCAATTTATTAAAGATTTATAATAACAGCCATGATCATTGTGAAATAAATGTAGGCAACACTTGAAATAAATATTTTGGAATTTGAAGATATGTGAAATAATTTTAATGTGAATCACACTTCTAAATATAATGAACATTCTTACAGAAGTAGTGGTCAGACGAAAGACAACACGATCAGCCAACGTTGCGTAAACGCAACATTTTTTCCCCACTAAACTGTGCGGCACAAAAATTTTTTTGTCGTTATTTCCCTTCGAATGAGGCAAAATGTATTCCAAAACTACTATTGGTTTCGACCCACCTCTATAATTTCGATCCTTGGCCTCTAATGGCTTAAATTATATATGTTATTGATGTCCGTGTTCGTGTCGCTGTTGTTCTTGGTAAATTGAAGTGTAAAACGAGTCTATCACTTTGTTCTTCATGTTCTTGCATGTTTGTATGTCTTCTTTTGACTATGCACTGTAGTATTTCGTACTTGTTAAAAACTTTGAATTGTAAATGTTTGCAATTTGTTATATACACGAGAGGTTCTTCCTCTCACTTAACATAACCATCTTAGAGTAGTGTCGTGAGCATTCGTTTGGTAACGAAAGAGTCCTGGGTCCGATTCCGCATAAGTCATTGACGAAATTTTTATAATTTACAATATTGATATTTCTGATGTATAGTAACATGAATAATATTACGTTTCTCTCGGTCTTAGAGTTTGAACGACCTTCTTTACAGAGGAAATACTAGCCAAAAGCGACATATGTATACAAACTTGATTTGTAATGATTGACAGTGAGAACGTAACATGGTTAGCAAATAATACATGAATAAATAAGGCTCATTCTTAGGGTCTAGACAGTAACCCTTCCAAAGAATGTCTTATAATGCAATTCAAATTTAGACCCAGTAAAGCAACAACTTCTTTACTTTTTCCTATCATTTTCTGTATGCTTAGTTGCATTTATATTAGTCTAATTTCACCCATCCAAGTGTCACTGATTATTCTAGAAATTTCATACCGAGAAGTCTTATAAGTATTTTTTTAACAAATGTAAACAAATATTCAATATAGGAACTAAACACTAATTTTATACAATTAGTGCAGTTTACAAATGTGGAAAGTAATAAACTTTTAATTATTTCATCATATCTTCATGTCTAAAAAATGAATGACAATCTCAGACCGAATTTCGAACACTCGATCTTCAAATTTCACAATTCTTACAAAAACAGAGCAGCTCAAGATGCTTGTCTATTAGTGGCATATGTACGGCTTGCAGCTAGCACCTATATAAAGAAATGAGGGAAAATGTAATTCCCTCTGTATATATCTGCTGGAATTGTGACGGATTTAAGCTTATTTTTTGGACTTATTTCTCGAACAAGTTTCCAAGTTTATGTGAATAGTAGCCCGAACTGCCACAGCCTGAAAATATCCTCAATCTTGTTGGAATAGGACGTAATATTGAGGTCTCAAATCTTCAGTAATAATAATAATAATAATAATAATAATAATAATAATAATAATAATAAATCTAGAATACAAATTCCGAATGAGGATAGATTGTATTAAAATCTGTAAAATGGCCCCTAACATTAGGTAAAAGTTACAAAATACTCGGGATTGGAGAGTAGTGTCAGTACCACCAGGACATACCACCTGGGTATGTCCCTACAACTGGATAAATGTTAAACGAAAGGGTTCCATTAAACCTTCATGTAGAAATTACGCCTACTGAACTCACGTTTTAAGTAATATAACTGTAATAATGAAACACTGAATATCAGTGAACAGTAGGGCATCTAATAAACTAACTTTTAGAATATGCAGAAATAATTATAAAATCTTTGCTAGGAAAATCCTTCACAGACCATATTTCAATGAGCTCTGAAATAAAAAGTAACATTATTGCACAAAGAATTGGTCTACAGAGCACTTGTTACTTAAAGAATGCACATACACTATTACTAGAATCTAAATTTGACGAGAATCGTTTACCATACTTTTCGTCTGGTCTCGAATCTCATTTTAAAACTAGACGATAATTTGAGTTAGCCTTATCCTGCCTCAAGTCTAAAATGTTAATTGTCTTGTCGATTCTATTTGTTTTGTTTTAATAACGAGAAGAGAAATTCCTATTTTCGTGGGCAACACTAACAAAACTGCAATATTCTTGCCAAATGGCATCTTCCTGTTTTAATTCTATGATCTCAGCGATAATAAGCTCGTAACGTTTAATCTTTTACGAGATAATCGTTTCTATTACTGAAGATTAGATACTTCAAGTATTAAAAAATCCACGTACTCAAATATCTGAAGAAAACAAAAGGTGTCTCATCGCCAATCAATTGGCAGGAAAAGGTCTAAAGAACTGCTCATCAGCTAGAGAACCGACTCGGGTACTTTCAGATCATGGGCGGAACACCTTGACCACTAAACCACGAATACTACACGAATAGAGGTCCGTATTTAGTGTTTTACGTCAGGTTCCTTTCCCTCCAGTTACAAAGTTATAGCTTAAATTTCCTCGTTTCAAATAGCCATTCGCATTTCTTTTATTGTGATATAAATCAATAGTATTTCGCAGAGTTTATATTAATAACTTGAGTTGTTCTGAGACTTTTGGTTCACAATTTAGTTTCTTCTCCACATTAAACTAAGAATATGAGAAATTTAATTCTCATACTCAGATTTTGTTCCAAAGCAGTTGCTATTACATGGTCAAGGATTTATGTCCGCCACGATTCGTAACAATGATTTGAAGAAGGGTTAAACAATGTAAACCCACGACAGATAATAATATATTATTTCAGCACTCATGACGTTCCTTTTAGATTTCAGCGTAATTGATTGAATACCTACCAAGACAGACATGATTCTATGGTAGAAAAGATATATCAAGTCAAATTAAAACTTTCATTCAAAGGGTTGTCTTAACGGAGATTTATCTACTTAAGTATTCATTCGGCAAACGGAAAGTTCCTGAGTTTATTCCTTTTTTTGAAAGAAATCAAACATTTGTTTCCGTTTTTTCTCCCTCCGGCCATCATTTCGTGACGTAACACTCAAGTTATGAGATATTGGAAGAAGTGAAAGAAGAGCCGAGGTGTTACAAGGGCTATTCTAAAAATCGTGGAGTCGAGAGTTCAGATCCAATGTAAATAAATTTAACACTTTTAAATTTAATTTCTTCTTGCAAGGTGTATGATGACATCTCTTTACTCAAAGTTCCCAACTATAGATGAGATGCAAGAATCATGCAGATAATAACCGAGAGAAAAAGAAAGTGGAGATACCTCCAATTGAAATATTATCCGAAAAACTCATCGATATTCATATTTGATTATGTTTTAGTTCATTTTTGTTTATTTCTATTTACGAAATTACAGTTTTCGATTACTTAGAACATAATAAGGGATAGTGAATGATATATTATTGCCTATTAGATGAAAGAACTCGTATTATTTTGATATCGTATATCCTTTACTAAAATGTGTTTGTATCATTAATTGGGGATTAAATTACACGAATTCATATTATGTGTACACAAAATATGATTGTCATATTTGAGACATATAATATCTTTTTTACTGATGCAATCGTTTTCGAAAAATTGAATTGACGCACATTGCATACTTTGTTTCTACTTTCTTAAATTATCTTTCTTTTTTTCTTTTTCCTTTCTTCTTTTTTTGTTTCATTGCCGAAGACACTGGAAACTAGTAATATAACTTCAGAAAATATTATTGTTAGCTTTAATGTGTCAATGAAAATAATAATTATAATAATAATATATTTTAAAAATAAAAACTACGATAGTTTTGCTGATAAAAATATTCTCGCAAAACAAAGATGGGAGTCAAATCATCTTGACCTGATATTTTTATAAACTTTACTAGAAATATTAAAACTGATAAGTTTCAAAATTGAAGGTAGCGTTGAAAAGAATAATGTAAAATTTTCAGAGATTTTACAAAATACTGTAATGTGTGAAATAAAATGAATCTGTGGGCATCATTGATTTTTCTTTCATATGTCTAACGTCATATACTATTTCTTTGTAACTTTCTTATGATATCAATCGCTCTGTAGATACTAAGAGGCGTGTTCTACGTGACTTTTTATTCGTTGGAGAGACTTGGATATTTTTCAATTTTCTTTTGCTGTCTGCTACACCGACATGTTTCCAAGAAACTATTGCACTTGTTGAGCGCCTTGTGTTGTTCTCAACCGACCAACCTTGAGATTATTGCTGGTTGGCGAACGTTCCAGGATATGAAAAATGGAACTGTGAATGTACTTTTTCTCGTGTACATACAAAGCATCCAAATAACCGCCATGTTATTGATAGATATTATCATTTACCCAATATATCTATTTCAATATAGCTGTAGCTCACAAATAAGCTTTATTTGACGCTGTTTTGTAGAAAAGAATGACAACGGGCACTTGACTAGAAAGAGATATTAATGAATTTATATTAGGGGAAAATTCCTTTGCGTGAGTTGGATTATTGGTTGCTATCTTCCTACTAACCATTAATGTTTTCAGCGATGCCCACTGTACATTTCCTGGCATCAAGTGGTACTTATATAACTCCCTAGTAGTTTGATATATACTGTATATACTTCATGTTGTTTTCACAATACAATATCAGTCCGGAGAAAATTAAGATATAAGTACGGTTTCCAAACATGATCAATGTTAAGTTTTTACAGTACTGGTAACTGACAGTTCATAACTTTCTTCATATATATTTGACACCAAACTGGTAGCTGATTCCATGCCAAATCACTGACTACAAATAAGATACATTTCGTGTAGTATTTTTATCGTACATCCTCTGTTTAGAGACTTGCAAATGATACAAGCAAAAAAGGAAACTGCAGGCTGAGTTTGAAAGTCAATGCATCTGCCGGAAATATGTGTGTAAAAATTGATGAAACTGAATTGTGTAGAATAAAGGTAATTGATTGCCCACCCTAGAATCCCTACCTAGAACCATGTGCCTCCTGATTCTCTCCTCACGTAAAGCTTGTAGTCAGTGGAAACATTATAACATGATTCAAGGACCAGCTCAAGTTACTAATTCCGGTCTTGGCAATATATCAGACTCAGTACCGTTTTGCTTTTGATAAGCGTTTGTATAGCCTTTGAAGGGATGTGGTATATGATGCAAAATTCATTCAAGGATTGTAAAGGTAAATATATGAGTACAGTTCACAGTATCATTTTTCGAAAATTTACTTTGTGAATGCCCCTCAGATTTTGAAGTACTTAGGTAATATTGTTCAATCGAATAATGTATTATCCATAAACAAATATTTCAAAATACTGTTATTCACATAATACGGATAAAATAAAATAGTTAATTATATTCATTATATTGTTATGAGGAATGCATTATATTACATTCGTAAGTACTCATTCACGAATTACATAAATTCTTTTATTACATTCAAAATATAATTTATATCACATTCCAGTTTAATTTGTATAATATTGAGAGTTTTATGATTAATTATATTTTCAGATATTTTTCCTTTCACCATATGACATCCCACATTTAATGTTTTCTAAAACAGGAATTAATGTGCTACATGCTATTGGAAATGTTACTGTTACTTTGAAGGAAATAGTAACAGATGAAACAGTAGCAAGCATTCCAATTGATGTTCGACGTTGTCGCTTCATCAATGAAAATGAAAACGGAATATTATTTCCTTTCTATAGTTACTCCACGTGCTTGTTTGACTGTAATTACAAGAAAGTATTGCGTCATTGTAACTGCTCTACTTTTTCACTTGATGGAAATCATGGTAAGTCTATTACATAAACAAAATTTCTAATAATAAATATATTTAATTTAAAGCAAAACATATGTCCATAGTGCATATTATGGAACTTTATTATAAACTACCTAACTATTAAAAATGTGACGTATATCAACATACTATATGTTTCAGCCAATATGACTTAGGTTAAAATTCTTTCTATCTCAAATTGCTTTATCTGTTCTGCTATGCACAAAAACAGAAATTGTTTACTAATACTCTTCTTAAGTAATATGTAAACTAATGTGCTGGAGTTATGGTAAGATTCATAGAAGTGGAAACACAAGTAATGTATCATCTGATTATATTAATTATTTTAGAATAATATTACAATGTAATCCAATAGGATACAAAATCAATTGCCTTCGATCTTTCACAGGCCATGTTAAATCTTTTCTGTTAAACATATAGTTTCCATCTCCGAAGACATTCCATTGGCCCTATAACTTACTAGTTTCTGAGGATCTTCATGGAACAAACTGCTATTTTAGTGTTTATTGCAAAAATATGGATGTCGTTTTTGATTGAAGCGCATGTGAACTATACTTTAGTGCCTTCGCTGGTGATGGCATAACATTCAAGTGTGGAAAATGGAATGCAAGTTAATATCCACAAATAAATTGTTTACTAGTAGAGGAAGCTGACTTTAGAATGATGATTCATTCTAAGCATGTATCCCAGTATGGGTTCATCAAAATCATTCCCATTAGTGATGACATTGATATAATGGTATTAGCATTATTTCAATGGCCTACTCTACATCGAATTGGTTTACCAGGAATTTGGTTACACAATGGAATTGTTGATTCCATATGACTTTCGAATGTTCATACCTTTCAAAGTAAAAATGCTAGAAGTCCTGTACAAATTGCTTCCAGCAATCCATGCTCTTTCAGGGACTTACAAATAGTAAATTCGATCGACAAAAGCTGCTATTCATTCTGCATCGAACATATATTTGGAAAATTTTGTAGTGATGTGTGTCCGGGTTGATGTAGAAAAAGGCTTTAAAATTGCAGCAGGAAAACACTTAGTACAGGTACCGATGAAACGATCCCATTGCAATCTATAGATGAATTCAGGCTATGTCTAACGTTTTAAGCTGAGATCATCAATCCCTATATAATAACATGGAGAACTTCTTTCCGAAGTATTACGAAAACTGTTTGTCTTATGCAGTTTAACATTTCTGCAGATGTTAACGTACCCCTATACTATATGTTCTCTTTTTTGTTTTTAAACTAGCTCTTATAATTCATTAACATTACATTTTAAATATAAATGTGACAACGCTGAAAATAATATAAAAATAAACACAAATTCAGGTATTAGAGAATCAGTAGGGTTTCTTTTCCTGTTTATGAAGTTGCAGATACAACATCTCCTGATTCATTCACACCATTGTTCCTTACTGATCTTCAAAAAGTTGGTAGGGGAGGATAACAAGTTATGAAATGAGAAAAGATTGTTCATCTAATAATGTGGAAAGTGTATACCTTCGAAGTTACGTTAGTTGACAATTTGATCATATGGTTCGGAAGAAGAAAGGGTTGGGGAAGGCAAGACTGGCTGCTGTCAGAAATGAGACAAACTTATCTGCCTACACATCTTTTTACTTGTATTTTATAACAAGCCTTGTCAAACAGGATGCACTTTCTCTATTTTCATTTTTGACCATTTCTAAGAATACGTCTTGATTTTTGCGGGGTGAGAAACATGAGACACAACAGTTGAAACGCAAAACTAAAAGCATTATTATCAATATTTTGCTTTCCAAAATAAGGAATGTAACTTAAAAAAATAAAAGTTATACCTTTGAAAAAAATATCTGGGAAGATGAAAGAACAAATCATAGAATTTCAGGCGTATGCCTAATAGTAATATATAAAATAAATAAATAAATAAATAAATAAATAAATATTACAATATTTCTGAGGATCTAGATCATTTGGACCCGTTACTTGCATTCCAAGGATAAGCAAATGAAATATTTTTACAGAATTGATTGAAACGTTCGGGAGAAACAACGATAAATAATTTTAAAACCGAGTGAATTGGTTACAGGGTAATAGGAAACAATAACAGTCATGTTAGCTGAATTGCGGAAACAATTGAAGATTAAAAAAAATAATAAATATGCTGTTGTTTCAAACTTGAACTCTTTCGACAATTAAGCTCACATAAGTGTTATCATTGTTTTCCTCCAAGCTCTTTAATTATATATATATATATATATATATATATATAGGGTGATTCAATAAGAACGTACCAGGCCTATATCGCAGCTAATACTGCACGTAGAGCTTTCAAACCAAAAATTGCAGTACCAAATCGTATGTGTAGAATGTAATTAAAATAGTAACGAGACCAGTGGCATCTGGAGAAGACATCCAATGGAAGGCAACTTCAAAATTTGAAATGGAAAGTGGTACAACCGTTGGAATCGTTCGAAAGGACATTGAATGTCATGCAACTTTTAGAGGACAAACTTTGTCATATCCTTTCCAGTTAGCCTATAGTAGTATTGGCCAGACCTGATCTCACTTTGGACTTTGACCCCGACATTTGTGACATCATAGGTCAAAGGTCAATGACCTTGGCCAGGGTTAATGACCTAGGGGTACTAAGGACCACCCCCTCTAAAATATGGCAGTTGTACCTTGACCCAGCCCCTAAATGTTGGCAGGGGCGCATAGGACCACCCCGTAAATTTTGGAAATTGCCAAATCGAAAAATTGGGTATGGTAGCCTAGAACCATAGTATGTACCTCTATCAGTATTGGGAGTCTATGTCCTTCCCTTCCATGGGAAACAAATTGACAAAAATTCAAATTTAGGAGGTTTTTGACCTAATTTATCGCCTTTGATGAGGTGTTATTATCCTATATGGTTATATGGGCGTATACAATGGTAGATTACCTTTCATAAGGCATGGGTATATTAATGCACATCTTGAAAAATTTGGGGGGGGTACCTTGGCCCACCCCTTAAATTTTAGAAATTGTCAAATTTAAACATTTGTTATTATAGTATAGACTCCTAATATAAATCACTATAAGTTTGGATGGTCCAGCTCGTTCCCTTTTAGGCGTACAAAGTTGCCAATATATAAACGTAAGCAATACGTTTTACCGCGTGTTTGTTTTTTTACCTAAGTTATCCCCTTTGATGAAGTCATATTACGTTATATTATTACAGTTGTCCATTTCCTATCATAAGACATGGGTATATTGATGCACCCTTTTTAAAATTTGGCATGGGTCCTCTCGTTCAATTTTTGGAAATTGTCCAATTTAAGCATAGTACAGGACCTCAGTATGTATCATGATAAATTTCGGTGGTCCTTTCATGCATACAAAATAGTATAACCACGTGTTCGGTTATTGACTCAATTTAACCTCTTTGATAAGGTTATAAGGTATGGACGAGTATCCTCTTTCAATTTGGTAGGACCCTTAGGGTGTCAAATGCTACTATGGTCCCGTGATCGATGGTTTGTTTTGATGCGCGACGGGTCCCTGGTTAATGTTCTCTAGGAATTAGATGGAAACTTCGCCCAGGGTTCTCGACTTATATCGCAAAGTTCTTTAGGAGAATCTGATAAGGTTGTATGTATCATATTGATGGAATGAACAATAAAAACACATAGATAAGCATAAATTTTATTTTATTCATTTTTCTGGTTTCTTCTTTTTCTTTCTTATTGACAATGTTTGTATATTGAGCTGGGTTTCTTCATTAGACCTCCTCCTCTTCTTGATTGCAATGATTTGTTTCCATGTTTCGCAGCATAGCACCGGTTTGCAAAGCTTTGTATTGTGAATTCTGTAAAAGAACGAGGAAAAAAGATGATTAGTATAGAAATAGGTGATGATGAAACAAATCCACTCTCAATGATAAATATGATAAAATTATCTGGACTGTATACTGTAGTAGTCTACGATCATTAACCGTGAGTACTGTTGCGAATAGGTATTGAATTTCACGCAGAGATTTTCCTTGGGCTTTACAGCACATATAAAAATAAGCATCATAGCCACATACGGATGAACCAAGACTTTGCATTTGGCTATTATTACATTTATAGTACATGCAATGAAGTTTTAAGAATGCAAAATGTTGTGGTACATAAAGAGGAAGGCCATAGCTGTCAAAATATTCTCCAAAACCGCGATTATCAATATAAATTGCAATCCAATGGCTTCCTAATTTTGTGGATGGATCTGTATTTACAATGTTTGCCAGAGGAAGATAAATTCGTGAGGGCAACTCATCGCTTGCAAATACCCCGGTAAAATAATTTCTGAATAATGGACTACCATTTAAAGCACTAGCTAATTGTAACGTATTCAATATCGTTAATGGATATGATACATAACGTATACGTACCTCGTAATTTAAAAGTCCAGAATAATGTTGCGCTGGTGGTCAATCTTTAGGAGTAAGAAAAACTCCCCATACACAATACAGTTTGCAGGTGCTGCTAATTTCTCTTGGAAATGATCTTCCAATCGGATGGCTCCTGTCGTTGAAAATTCCAATAGTGACAATCTCCAGCAGAAGAATCGGGAGTTAGGTCAAATACAAACAGTGTATATCCATTCTTGTAGTCGGCTCTTGAAATTGTATTTCCAGTATTGGTAAAATGTATACCAGAGCCTGAGAACAATGTGTGGTACGATGAAATGTAGAGATTTTCTTTAAAGCTGGATTGCGACGGTTTGAAGGTACCGCTTTTCCATCCACATGTTTAAATCTTGAAATTCAAATGGACTGCTGGTAATAGTTCCACTGGATGCTTTATTCGATGTAAATCCTACAATAATACGATTTGGCAATGTTCCCATAAACAGGTTATCAATAGTTTTGGATTGTATATACTTCGGGATGGTAAATGATTTCATTTCAAACCTTGTCAGAGGATACTTTACCAGTGTAGATTGTAAAATTTTATTGTGTGCCAATTTGACAGTAGGGATAATGCCGACTTTTTTCACTTGCAGCGATGCATATAGAATATTGATTTTTGCATTGACACCACTTTCACTGGCCATGAGACAAAAGTTTGGTTTTGCAGGAGTACGTTTTACACGTAATTCCACTCCATGAATTAAAAATGTATCTTTATTAAAAATGTTACAATGAAGATGTCCAATCATATCGAATTTCATATTTTGTTTTGTCAGTTCATAGCGTTTTTGAAATCCTTTGTTCTCATTGGTGGTTGCGTTCATATAACCAGCCGTATCTTAAACCACATTGCTGTTTGTAAATGTGTATATTTAGCTCCATCACTATAATTGAGCAGTTTTTCCAGGTACGAACGATATGGATGGTTATGTGACGGAAATGAAATTCGTTTATTGTTCAAGTAGATTTGTACTTCACTAAACATAGCATTTAGAAAATCATTGACACGTGCAATTGCTTTATCAATTTCGGTGAAGGAGGAACCATGTGATTTCACAATTTGTGCTTGAATGTACAATAAGGTTTCTGGCAAATCAATATATTCATCACTGCTACCACTCACTACAAATTCTATTGGTGAAATGAAATTCTATTTTCAGCTATTGAACTAATTGGTTTGTAGCTAATAATACGATTGTCCAGAACACTGGTTTGCGTGGGTAACTTTGAAAAAATGTCCAATTCACTTTTTACATATTCACAGGATTGATGATGTAAGAAAGCCATCGTTGAATTAATCAAAAATATCTGGTGACGATGCCAATGATCTCTTCTTATGTGATAATTTACGTCTCTTCGTAGGATTGATGATGTTGTTGATCGTTGGAAGGTCAACCTCAAACTGAGAGCAGTCATCCCATCTTCGTTTATGATATCCACTTCCCAGCATAGTTTTCAACTTATTTTTAGCTTTTCCTTGTAAATCTGTTTTGCCTCTTGCATACGTTGATGAAACGATTCTTCCAGCGGTTGATTCGAGATCACAACATCGTTAATCATATTGGCACCTGATTTTAATAATTCTTTTCCCACAGTTTTAGATCCTTGCTTCACAAGTGGTAACACTGAACGAAATAAGCCACCAAGGAAACTTCCAATGCCATGTCCTGCTTGATAGCGACTTCCCACATAGACGTTGCCGATACCGGATAACGCTTGTTTTTGCTAGTATTGCAAACACGGATCAGTCATGATGACGACGACGGAAATGTAGTTTCGTACACACCGTTTCAAAGGTGAATGGCATAAGATGACCTGTGCTATCCCTTATATCGATTTGTAATTGCTCAAAATTCATTTTTTTTTCCACCGGAACATAATATGTAGGATTAAAGATTTGTGTTGCATGACTTCCAAAAGTATGATTCACAGGATTCATGTTGACTATTCGTAGCAAGGGTACCATTGTATCTCCAACAATGACAGATTCAATAATGTCACAATAGACGTACATTTGTGTCGGTAAACCTAATCGTACATTCGGTGTATATTGTCCCTTTTGCATATCTTTTAAATCAGTTTTCGGTTCAAATCCAAGCGTTAAACTAACACTTGGTGAGAATTGTACAGAAGAATGGATTTCCTTATTGGGATGTCTTATAGGCATATATTATTAGTTGCATTATGGGATATAAATAAATTGGTTTCTTTATAATGTGTATTAATTGCATAAATAAGATCCCGTATATTGTTAAAATAGCGTACAGGAATCGTTACAACTTTCCACGGTTCCTGATCATTACTACTTGATGATTTGTAATATATTTTATTGTTTTCACTGTTAATGTTCAGCAAAGAATGTGGATAATGAATCTCTACAATTGCCACATCCTATTTCTGGCGAAACTCTACACGTCGCACAGTGGGGCGAAAACGCAAAAAGCTGTCCGAAAGTAAAATAACGAAAGTCAGTAATATAGGGATTTTTATGTGGTTGTTTAGAGTGATGTTAGAAGGGCCCAAATCCATAAATAGAATAGGGTTCTTATTTTATTCCGACTACCTGAGCCACTCTTAAGTAGACCCTTCAGCAGGTCAAGTGCGTAGAGAACAATAGAAAAATTGTGACGCGTCCGTTGAAACTGGTGTACTTTCGAAAGCGTTTATAGTTTTTAAATCTGTAAAGTTTTCTTATATCGTACTGGTAAGTAGAATAAGTGTATGAAGTGAAAAATTAATAATAATGATGTCATAATTTATAATTTGAATCGCAAATCAGGCAAAATTTTTACATTGTTTATATATTTTATTAACTTAAAGCGTTGAAATCATTATGTGCACCCTCGTGCACCATGTTCATATTTTGTAGAATTGTAGTCTGAATATTAATTAATACGGTCGAGAAAAACGTAGCTACCAAAACGTGCCAATTACGAAGCGTGTTGATGTTAATTATTGTTCATTTAATGTTACAGTGACAAGCCGTTGTATTTATCATAACCGAACCAAATACCAACAATTTGTGTCATTTAAGTAATAATATACTTCTAATAAATAAGAAAGTAAGTAACAAGGAATTGTTCATCAAAATATGTGAAAAAGTTTATGTTGTTAAAGATACATTGTGAAAATTACAAAGTATCTTGACATTCTTTTTATTCCGACATTTTGGATCCGCTATTGTGTTTTTTTAACTTTAGTTGCAGAATCGTAATCAGCAATCTCAATAACTCCTTTATCGCCACCTTGGAGAACATTTCTACGAGTTGTTCGACTTTTGCAACTTTTATTCTGCCATTTTGGATCCGCCATTTTGTTTTTATCAACTTTAGTTGCAGACTCGTAATCAGCAACCTCAATAACCCCTTAATTCTAAGTTTCATTCAATTTGAATATAGTTATCATATATTGGCCAGACTTTTGCGTTTTCGCCCCACTGTGCGACGTTGCAATTTCGTAATATATGAAGTAAATTTATTTTCTGCAAAATATACTCTATGGAATTATTACTGGGAAGTGTAACGTAAAATCTTGATCAGGTTTCATTCTTCTTCTTCTTCTTCTTTTTCAATGAAGTTGCAGGGATCCACGAATTGAATGAGGTAGGATATCCTTTCCACTGGACGAGATACTCCTTTCTGCGACCTTTTGTTCTTGTGCGTAATATTTTATCGATGAGAAACGTCGAAGGGAGCGGTACTGGCTTAATTCTTCTCTGTAGAAAACACCATCGATGAGTTGATGATTTAAATCCTCTAGTCGATACACTGGTTGGTTTCTTGGTAAAATGGCTTTTACTCTAAATATTTCCAGTTCTCAAGGTAACCCTTGTCAAAGATACGTTTTGTTTTACTAATACGAACAGTGTCACCAACAGATAAATCCGTATCTTGTTTTGAACGCTGTAGCTTTTCGTCGCTTTCGAGTTATGCCACAACTCCAGCAAATTGTCCTGAGAAACGTTTGCAGTTGCCATTTTAATACTGGAATGCCGACTTTCATTGTATGTTTTTACAAGTAAATGCAATATTTTGATGTAAATGTATGTTTGATATTTGGTAAAGTATTTCCACATACGATGTTTCAATGTCTGATTAAATCTTTCTGCGATGCTGGCTTTAATATCTGGATCCTTTGTTGTAACATGTTGCACTTTGTGTTTCCTGAGAAAGTTTTGTACTGTTTTGTTGGTAAATTCAGTTCCTTGATCACTACGTGGTACAATTGATTTCCTGTCCTGGAAAAACATTTCAAATGCATTCACTATATCCTCGGCACTTTTTGATTTTAGTGGTACAGCCCACCCGTCCCGACTAAACACATCAATCACTGTAAGAATATAGCGGTAATTGTCATTATAGTTTTGAAGTGATTGTAAATCATTTAAGTCACATTCCCATTGATCATCAATATTGCTGACAAGATAAAAATCTCTACGAAAACGACGACATACAGGACGATGTAACGTGTAGGTGGGTTGTTTGTTTAACCAATTTTTTATTTTGGTTAGAGGTATAGATTTTCTGTGGCTTGCCATAATTTCTTTGCAGTAGAAAACGATGCAGGATGTGCCGGATTGTAATAAATGGATTTCTACTTTCTGTTCATGGTTTGTACGTTGACCATTGTGGAATGATACGTTTTCTTTTTGGTCGGACTTCTAGAACATCATCATCGTCTTCTTCTTCTGATTCTCCGGAAGCAAACAACTAAGGTGCAGGTTTTGGTGGTGCAGATCCTTCAGATGCTGTTGCACTATTCTGCTAGACAATATAGTTTAATCTTCGTGGCTTACCAATCAATTCTTGAGGTGTGTTTGACGATGCAAGGTAGTTGCAAAACAATTCCCAGCCTTGAGGATTAGAATGTTTCCTCGGTCGAGTCATATCACAAATTAAATCTACAATATTGGATCCATGTAGTTTATTAACATTGATTTGCACTCTTCCTTTATGATCCCATGTAATTGCGTCATCTTGTTTTAAAGTTCGGAATAGTACTTCGGCTTTCTTACGATACATTGTGGTATTGCTTCCTGCGGGAGCTAATGTGGTTCAGATTCCACGTTAATCAGTAGGTCCACGTCTCATATAGCCCCGATGCTGAACGGGACGTTAAACCCAAAATCAACTCAACTCACCATTTGTGGTATTGCGGCTAAAGTTTCTTGGTACGTACTATCATCAACTTTCGAAACGTCACCATCAGGTTTCATTGATGTAATAGTAAGTGGTATTGGTTCTTCTTGTTTACATATCACATAAATATATTTCTGTAATATTCTATTGTACAGGTTCCATTTTTCTTCATCACTTGGATACGATGTATTCAATATAGATTGCATTTCACGATCCAGATTAGATTCTCGATTTTCACTCGCACGGGATGATGATGCATGCTTTCGTTCAAGCATTTCTGGTGACACTAAAACCATCTCCTTGCTATGTGCCATGATGTTTATTGTTTAAACAAAATACTGGATAACACACTTCCTACAATAGGTGCAAGTAATGCAGGTAAGAATCCTCTTTGTTGTACGGCTAAATGTTTTTTCCTTTTATCCAAAGATTTTGTATTGTCCACGAGCTAGCGGAGCGTGTTCTTGTAACATTTTAATCTTGCCTTCTGTGCACTTGTCAGTGGAACATTGCCTTTTAAGACATTATAACAACATTCGCAAATACTATGAATTAATGAAGCGTCTGCATTGGCAAAAATAGCTTTACGCAGATCACGTAGCAGATCAGCGTGTTTCCCTGTAGGAAACATCGTGACTGACTAAGTCATTCTTTTCACATACACAATAATTTAAACATGTTTTGTTGGTACGTAAACGTAAGGATGCAAATCGTCGGGAAAAATATTTGTACGAAATCGCATTTCATCGGGTGTATCTTGTTTAAGATCCATCAGTAAATAGCCATGCCGATTTCTTGTTGCGTCTGCATAACTTGTGACTTGTCACGTGGATTTTTAAACAACACCAAATACGAACAATTTAAACTCATATTTCTATTTGCTTTACTTTGATGAAATATATTTTGTGTTATAAAAATCACACTAATATTTCGATGATGCGATCCTTTCGTGAACATATCAACAATATCACTATTCACTTCTCGCATATGGTCATCAATAATAATCAAATGTGGCCATGTTGAGGCTGAAAATCTTTCATTCGTGGAAGTCCTTCGTAAAATTCTACTGGAACCGGTATTGTTGCATACTCGTCTTGCCATTCTGCATAAAATCAGTATATCTTACGAAATTTCGCATTGATCATGGTTGGAAAATGTGACAGTAATCGCTTCACAAAATACGTTGTTCCACACCCACTAGGTCCTGCGAGAATACAGGAAAACTGATGTTTCTCCTGTGTATCCATGATGAACACTGACACCTTGTTTCAGATATGATGCGTATTTAAAGTGACTTCAATTTTTTTTTGTTTTAGTTTGTAAATTTTTGCACTTACTGGTAAATGTTAGAGAGAAACGAAAAAACCGTTTATCTGTTTTTCCAATAGTTTAAAATCGTTTACTTGTTAATCGAATAGTTAAAAAGCGGATCAAGTTTAACGGTTAACAGTGAAAGTTCATCACTGTTTGCTTTTAAATTCTATTTGAAAATTTTCCGCTTGAAATTAGTTGTGAAATTTTTGCTTCAAAAATTGTGTTTGAATTTTTTTGTTTCAAAATTTTGGTTACAAATTTTTTGTTTAAAATTTTTATTTTGAATTTTTTTCGTTTCAACATTCTGCTTCAAAATTTTTGTTTTGAAAATTCTTTAGTTTGAAATATTTTTTGAAATTTTTGTTTATAATTTTTTTGTTTCAAATTTTTTTGATTCAAAATTTTTTGTTTCAAAATTTTTCGTTTTAAATTTTTGTTTTGAATTTTTTTAGTTTCAAGATTTTCTTTAAAAGTTTTCGTTTCAAATTTTGCTTGGAAAACTTTGGTTTGATTTTTCTCAGTTTGAAAGTTGAAAAAGTTTTAAATGCCATGAATCTTTGCTTTCAAAGTTTCCACCTAATTCCTAGAGAACATTGACCAGGGACAAATAATCGATCACGTAACCGTACTACCATTTGACACCCTAAGGGTCCTACCAAATTGAAAGAAGATACCCGTCCATACCTTATAACCTTATCAAAGAGATAAATTGAGTCAATAACCGAACACGTGGTTATACTATTTAGTGCGCATGAAAGGTCCACCGAAATTTATCATGAGACATATTGAGGTCCTGTACTATGCTTAAATTGGACAATTCCCAAAAATTGAATGGGTGGACCCATGCCAAATTTTAAAAAGGGTGCATCAATATACCCATGTCTTATGATAGGAAATGGACCCCTGTAATCATATAAGGTAATAGAACCTCATCAAAGGAGATAACTTAGGTAAAAAACCAAACACGTGGTACAACGTATTGCTTACGTTTATATATTGGCAATTTTGTACGCCTAAAAGGGAACGAGCTGGACCACCCAAACTTATAGTGATCTATATTAGGAGTCTATACTATAACACCAAATGTTTAAATTTGACAATTTCTAAAATTTAAGGGGTGGGCCAAGGTACCCCCCAAATTTTTCATGGAGTTCATTAATATACCCATGTCTTAAGAAATGTAATGAACCCCTGTATACGCCCATATAACCATATAGGATAATAACACATAGGATAATAACACATCATCAAAGGCGATAAATTAAGTCAAAATCCTCCGAAATTATAATTTTTGGCAATTTTTTACCCATGAAAGGGAACGACATAGACCCCCAATACTGATAGAGGTATATGCTATGGTCCTAGGCTACCACACCCATGGGTCAAAAACCAAACACGTGGTACAACGTATTGGTTACGTTTATATTTTGGCTATTCTGTACGCCTAAAAGAGAATGATCTGGACCATCCAAACTTATAGTTACCTATATTAGGGTCCTTACTATTACACCAAATGTATAAATTTGGCAGTTTCCAGAATTTAAGGGGTAGGCCAAGCTACCCCTCCAGGGTGCATTAATATACCCATGTCTTATGAAAGGTAATAGACTCCTGTATACACTCATATAAACATATAAGGTAATAGGACCTCATCAAAGGGGATAACTTAGGTCAAAACCAAACACGTGGTACTTACTACGTATTGCTTACGTTTATATTTGGGCAATTTAATAACCCTAAAAGGGATGGATGTGGACAATTCAAATTTATCATAATACATATATTGGGTTCTGTACTATAACACCAAATGTTTAAATTTGGCAAATTTCTAAAATTTAAGGGGTGGTCCAAGGTACCCCTCCCAAATTTTTAAAGGGGTGCACCAATATACCCATGTCTTATGATAGGGAAAGGACACATGTATACGCCCATATAACCATATAAGGTAATAGAACCTCATCAACGGGGATAAGATTGGCCAAAAACCAAACACGTGGTTGTACTAAAATTTGGCAATTTGGTACCCATGAAAGGTAACGAGGTGGACCACCCAAACTTGTAGTGATCTATATTAGGGGCCTATACTATAATACTAAATGCTTAAATTTGACAATTTCTAAAATTTAATGGGTCGGCCAAGGTACCCCCCACATTTTTCAAGGGATGCATTAATATACCGATGTCTTACAAAAGGTAATGGACCCCTCCATACGCCCATATAATCATATAGGATAATAACACCTCATCAAAGGTGATAAATTAGGTCAAAAACCTCCGAAATTTGAATTTTTGCAATTTTTTACCCATGAAAGAGACCCCAATACTGATAGAGGTACATACTATAGTTCTAGGCTACCACTCGCAATTGTTCAATTTGGCAATTTCCAAAATTTAAGGGGGTGTTCCTATGCGCCCCTGAAAAAATTTAGGGGGTGGGTCAAGGTACCCCCGCCAAATTTTTGAGGAGGTGGTCATAAGTACCCCTAGGACATTGACCCCGGGCCAAGAGTATTGACCTTTGACCTATGACGTCATAAATGTCGGGGTCAAAGTCCAAAGTGAGATAGGTGGGGCCAATACTACTCCCATAAAATATTCACTATACACTTGGAAAATAATAATATTTATAATAAATAAATGACAAGGCAGAACATAATATGTGATTTTATTAATTTTTGAAAGAGGAAAGGAAAGATATTTAAGCAGTTAGTTCCCGGTATTTTAATATAACACTTGCGTCGAAGAGAGATCGTCACAGTTCGCTCGTCATATAATTCAATTAGATAAAAGTGGAGAACAAGAATGGAGGGTCATTCCATTGTAACGGACGGGACATTCATAGATATTTAAAGTACAATGAAGTTTAATTTTCTAGTTGTTCTTAATAATTATAAATGTAATATACACAACAGGGAAAACGTAAGTAAAATAGGCTTCATGTAGCTTAATTTCAGAATATTGTCAGAGACATGAACTGAGTTGTTAATATTTTATGGAGCGTAACGGACGGGACACATATTGGACGTGGTTCGCAACTGTCAAATAGGTAGTATAAATTTCTGCGAATTGTTAACAAGTTTACAAATATTAAGTATAGTACGAGGCGTCTTGATCTTTCAACTACTGCTACACAACATATTGTGTCAATTTGGTTTGTTGGACATGAGTTCTGCTTGATTGATTAACCATAGTATAGCGAACGGACGGGACGTAACGGACGGGACAATTTGTCCAATGTTTCAAAAGCCATATTTTATACATACTACGTTATAATTTCTAATACACGTTTTACAATATGTGTGATATGAACATAGTTTTACTGATGTAACGTTATTTGTAACTAATAGGATTGTCTATTACACAAGAACTTTGGCAACATAAAGACCATAGACGTGTTCTGTAGAAAAACAAGACAAAACAAAAAATCAGTTTTCATCGTCAGAGTACACATCAGAAAAAGACAGTTTCTGTTCTACTGCTTCTTTTGTATTAAACTTACTCAAATCCAAATCAGAACTACTGCTGCTACTACTACTATCATCCTCGTCTAACACTGTATATGCACGGAGCTCTGATAAAGCTGTTCGTCCAGCTGCAACCTGAAATGGATTGATGCCCCTAAAGTAATGTTTGGTTTGAATGTGTGGTATAGCCTTAACAGTTTTCCACCTGTTTTGTAGGACGGATTTCTGCATGTCTATTGTTCGAGTGTCAAAAAAAATAGAGTTTTATTCCTTTAAAATAAGAAGAAGCAACATGAAAAACTCTTTGGCTGAGTTGACCATCACCGTTGTTTCTTTAACCCTTTGCCAGACCGTTCTTTTTAAAGTCCCACCAACACCGTCTACAGCTCCTTTACCGTGGGATGTTGCAAAGAAATTCCATTCTCCCTGTACTCCGCAATCGTTTTCCATGTAACACATGTTTGCAATAATAAACTTGTTTTTAAACTGGACGGCACAGCCATCAGAAAATATAGACACTTCAGAAACATTGAAATTTGATCGAAGCAGTTCCTTGAATACAGCTCTTTCTTTCGTGGGCTTTGTGGCAGAGCCTTTATAACTCTTTGGATTGCCTTTCCAAGAGATTGTGGACACGAGAAGGAGCCTAGGTCACTTAACACACTAATATGTTCTTTCTCTAAACTTTCCTTTTGTCTTGCTGTGCATTTCTGTTTCCTTACCCTTTCCATAGACCTCTTTGCATTCAATAGTCTCTTATTTCCTGCCATTCTCGCCTTCTCCTTAGCACGGGCTTCTCCTTTTCTCTGAGCTTCCTTTCTTAGATGCGTTTGCCATTCTTGACTGTTTGTCTTCAGCTTCTCCCTGTATTTTCTCATTCTTAATCTAGCCTTCTCAGCTTCTTTCTTTCTATCCATTTTTACCTTGAAAAGAATAGCAGCAAGTACTAGTATCATCTTCCATAAACTCCTTTAATACACATCATTAAATGTAAAGCAAATGAATTATAAATAAAGAAAACAACAAATTAAATTACATTTATTATCTCTCCACCTCTCTCTCTCTCTCTGGAAACTGTGAATGAATAAAGACTTTTTTTTAGTTTTACGTACAACGGTTATGCCAGCAAGGCTAAAGGAGATAGTGATGATTAGAAATGAATGAAATTCCAGAATGAACAGTGAGGAAACGGGAGAACCCCGAGGAAACCCACGCACATAGTGTTCATCCACCATAAAGTTCACTTGGCGGGGGCTGGGATCGAACCCAAAACTCCAAGCACCAGAGGTGAACGCTCTACCACTGAGCTACCGCGGCCCCCTGAATAAAGAATAGGGTCCCTAAAACACATTTGAAAAAGAAACATGACATATACTTTTCAAGATAGCCAGTAGAGGGGCCATAACGTGGTTGAACTATTTCAGTCCGCGTGATTTATTAACCTTACTAATGCATAATAAAAGAGAGTTTATTAAAACGCATGTTCAGAAATGTAGTCGTTGGTTTAATTCTATTTATCTCTATCTTTCTCTGTCTTTATCGCTCTCTATATATTCATAACAGTTCAAGTACAAACCACATAATTACAGTACGAACTGAAGTATTGTAAGCACAACTATACTTTTATATTCATCAGATTAGTAAACATTAAATGAAATGCTGATATTCTTTTCTTTCTTTTCAAGCACTTATAATATAATTTACATTAATGTAAACCAAGAATAACCTTGACCCTACGTCTGTACGAAAGGAAACAATTAAATGCACTCAGTCTGAAATCCGTAACGGACGGGACATTTTTAGTAGAACAATACGTGAACTTCAATAGCACATGATCACACAACAGTTAGTAATTTATAACTTACTACCTGAATACTCTTTAATACCAGCAGCACAAATATTAATTTTACGAACGTCAACATAATAATAAACTTTCTTACCTTTCAGCGTAACGGACGGGACACAACGCAATCGATATTTCATTCACACTTTCCTAACAGCTCCAATGATGTATGTGGCTTGAACAACGTCAAATAAACTCTACCTTCCTGCCTTCTTTCCTCACTAACAAACAACTAAGAAACACGTGAATACATTGATTGCTGCATGGGTGCAAACATTAGACTATTCTCACTCCGTAGTTGCTCCCACGCGTACCCTTGATTTCAGCGAAGCCAGATGACCTAATTTTACTTCACCGCGAAAAATGTTCTCGTATTATTACCTGGAGACTTTCTCTCACATGACTACGTACTGAATGTTTTTAATTTTTTTTTTATATCAATGTTTGTAAAATGGTACCCAGGCTCAGTTCGACGTGGAATGACCCTGGGGTGCAACTTTTTTGTGCCAAATTTACGTGTAAAATCTGTTAATTCAGAAACGAAGAATTTATTTATGTAGGCGAATAACATATAACTCATGTAACTGAGATACAGCGCTAAAAAGTTTGCCCCATCAGCATGATATAGTTCTATGTGAACAATGCAATGAACATAAGTATTTAGTAATATTATGAAGGTTAATTTACATGTATGCACTAATAACAAATATATTCTGTTGAGTGGTATATTTAGGGGGGGCTATCGAACTCGAAGATCCCCTCGAAATAATTTCATTATTATATTTCGCATTATACGCACAACACAAATGCATCTTACGGTATTGATAATATATGAATCGGTATTATAAGCAGTAATAGTATATAAAAAGTTCAAACCTGAATTACCACAGAAATACGAACATGTAAGATCTTAATAACTGTAGTCGTATTGTCGGACGAAGTTTTAAAGGGTTGACCTCTTGAATGAAAATGGCATAGACACTTGTTAATTTGCATTTGAAACTAACATCTGTACAAGTCCATTGGCAGTTTATACTCGAAAATATTTCACTGTGGCGCAAGAAAACAAAGCTGGACATTGTATTTTTTACCTTTTTAAATTCGAGACGAGGCAAGAAAACACAACCATTATCGTCTCGTTTTCGAGACAAGCAGTTCCTCGATTCCTGTGGGCAACACTAATTCACCCAAGTCTTGAATCTCAAACACTATTTTAGTGTCACATGATTCATTTGTAATAAACTACAAATTAATAAAATTATGGTACGAAAACAATGAAGGGCATTTATCTACGTCATTACACAATTCACTCCAAAAATAAGTATGGTTTAAATGTTGTTATACCACACTATTCATAGACCAATCGTGACGCAGAACGGTTGTGATAACTTCCTGTTGAAATTAAGAAAAACAATTAGGCATGATTTTTTTTACATAAATTAACAAAACGGAAGAATAAAATTTCGAGACAAGAGCGAAGGAAGCCTTCGAGGACAAGACAAGACATACTAAATTTAGTAGACCAGACGAGAAAACCTTATTTCTCGTCTCGTTTCATGGAAAACATTATTTGAACGAAATATTTATCACTCTTTCTTGTAGCGACTACCTGGCAGATATTGATACATTTCTTTGCATGAATAATCAATGTTATGGCATATCAATCTGCAAGCATATAACCAATCTTTACGCCATTATTGGGGAATAGAGCAATGTAGAATGCATTAGGTTATTATTTAGAAATGAAATGAAATCTGTGAGTTTTCCCACAGTTATGTCGGCTAGGCAAAAGCACACGGTAATGATCAGAAGGAATAAAATGGTGGAATGAAGAAAGTTTGAGCTATTCAGTTCATTATACAGTTCAAAACTATTTTTATAAGATGAACACTTCTCTCACTTGAAAGCAGAACAGAGAGCTTTTCTGAAACTTTCGTACGTTGTTAGTTCCAATATGCCTCTACAGGTAACGATTTGCCGAGATGTTTACGCAGAATCAATGAAATCTTTATGATCTATGAAGAGAGAAAAAACTGAAATTGCTCATATCTGCTGTTAATCTGCATTCCATTGGTATCGTCGAGTGCGAAGACAACCCAAAATTCACACACGTGACCTAGCGAGTGGCAGAGAATGAAACAAACTCCATGCTGAGCGTTTTATCTGCTGTTCTGCATTGTTGCAACATAAAGACCATAAATTAAACAGCTTTTAAATGGAAGAAAATTAATTTTTAATTAGCGAGCTTTAATATCACTCTAGCAAGAAAAAGTAAAATGAACATGCAATATTAATACTAACAAACATTTTGACGAATTTGGAAATGTATAAAATAAATACTTTTCATAATATTTTGGAAAGAAATATACGATGTTATTATATAGGGAAATCTCATCGCATTCCGAGTGTTGGACACAGCCTTCAGGGTTTGCCAGTATCATCATCTCAAACTATAGACATTAACGGTTTGCCACTACCACTCCAAATTGACATGCCTATTGGAAGATCCAGCATATAGAAAAATTGACAGAGATCCAACCAAGACCAACGAAAAGAAAACCTCCAGATTAATACAAAGTTCCAGTCTGAATGAAGAAGAAAAGAAGAGGCTTAAACCTTCCGGTTCAATACCACCAAGGATTTATGGCCTTCCGAAGATACACAAGAAAGAAGTTCCATTACGACCCATAGTTAACACCATAGGAGGCCCCACGTACAACCTGGCCAAGAAATTAACAGGACTGCTACAGCCACTAACAGGAGAGTGTACACACCTTATCACAAACTCCAGCCATTTCGTACAACTACTACACAACATCAAGAAAACGCAGATGACATACTCGTCAGCTTTGATGTGGTTTCTCTCTTTACGAAGATTCTATTAAACTCCTGGAATCGCACTTCAGCAAGGATATAGTACATCTCTTCAGACATACCCTAACGTCTACCTACTTCAGTTACCAAGACAGTTTCTTTGAACCAAGCGATGGTGTGGCAATGGGCTCTCCTCTCTCTCCAGTAATAGCGAACTTCTATATGGAGTATTTTGAACACAAAGCGCTAGAAACAGCAACATACAAACCTACAGTATTCTACAGATATGTAGACGACACATTCGTCATATGGCCCCATGGCAGACAGAAATTCGACGAATTCCTGCAGCATCTGAATTCTATACACCGCAACATCCACTTCACAATGGAAACAGAAATAGAAGGTAGACTCCCGTTCCTGGACGTACTCGTATACAAGAAGCCAGATGGAAGTCTAGGCCATTCAATCTACAGGAAACCCACACACACTGATCTCTACCTCGATGCGACTAGTTTTCATCATCCTGCACAGAAGATGGGGGTGTTAAATACTCTAATACACAGAGCATACCAAATAGCAGATCCAGATAATATAAGCACAGAACTGTCTCACCTGCAAACAGTATTCAAATTCAACGGATATTCGTCGAAACAGATCAACACAGCCATGAGAAAATACAGTAGCAGAGATTGCACCACAAAAGAGGACAACACGACAGACAAGGAAAATATTGCACTTATTCCATATATGGGAAAAACCTCCAACCAACTAGCAAGACTATTGAAGAAATTCAACATTAAGACTGTACACTGCCCTCCACCGAAGATCAGGAGTTTACTACCAAGTGCAAAAGACTCATTGGGATTAAAGACACCAGGCATCTATAGGATCACCTGTGAATATAACGCCACTTACATAGGTGAAACAGGAAGGAACATTGAAGACAGAATGAAAGAACACCAGCGACACACCAGACTCAAACAACCGGAAAAATCTGCAATAGCATACAATACAATCATACGGCCATGTGGGACCAAATTGAAGTACTAAAGAAAAGCAAACAGTTCTGGGACAGGAAAATACATGAATCTCTATTCATCCGTACCAGCACACTTCAACACATAGCTCTGAAGATGTTGCCACTGTATGGTAACGAAAGCTCAGCACAGCAACACTCACTCTGGCAGCAATCCCGAGAACATTGGATTAATAGTAGACGCCAGCAAAGCTTCAAGATCTTAAGGAAACATGTTGTTCCTTTTGCAAGTGTAAAGGAGTCGCATTCAATTCGTAAAAATCCTTTTAAGATAAGACCATAGAAAGCTGGTGTTGATTCTCGTTGCAGTATATTATATTCCGTTTTACATATAGTTAATTTAAACCTTCTGACGCACCTCATATTTGTAAACAAATTAGTTTTTAGGGAGGATATTGACGTTATGTTATTAATAATATTTATAACAACAGAATTAACGCAGCTGTTTATAAATATTATCTTAATAATTAGTTATTCTGTTATAACATATTTCAGTTAAAAGGATTTGATTGAGCGCGCAGTTTACTGGATTAGAAAATTATTTGGATGTTTAGTTCTCGATACTAATAAGAGAAACGGATATGTGCGTTGGTCTGAATATATCTGTTGATATAAATGGTTTAATATATCTTAAGTACTATTTAAATAATGTATATTTTCCTCATCTGGAACAATGTTAGAATTAATGTGAATTGCGACTTCAGATGTACTCTCTTCGCCAGTAGTAATTACAACATACTATCGAAATTTCATGTTGATTAGTCAAATATTACCAGCGATATAAAGAATTCTGTGATTGAATAGACGCCATCGTGGGTAATATCATGTGTGGAGAATTTGTCGGATGACCACGTAAATTGAAATTAGTTACAAGAACATTTGTTTAACAGGAATGAAAAATTATAACGAAATTCTGTGTTAATTTCAGTTAAATTTACCAGAAGTATGAATCTTTTTGTATTGAGCAGCCGGCATCATGGATGACGCCATCTCAGAAAAATTTCTCAGGTGTTCATTTTAGTGAGCAAAATACTTACTAGGATTCCTGTTAAGCAAACCTTAAGGAAAAAGCGAAATTCCATGTCAATCAATCCAATATTAGTCGAAATATGATCACTTTTGTGGTTAAGCAACTGCCATCTTGGATGACGTCATCCCAGAGAAATATCGAGTATTCACCTTAGTAAAAAGATACGTACTTGGACCACTGCTAAGCAATCCTGAAAGAAAAGAACGAAATTAAGTGTTAATCACTTCAATCTTATCCTAGATATGAACATTTTTGTGATTAAGTAGCCGCCATATTTGATGACGTCATACCTGGAAAACGTACCAGATGTCGGATGTCCACCCACGTAAAAAGTTCCTAGTAAAACACCTACTAACGATTTCTGAAGAAAACTTCTCCATACTGAAACTTTTCTACAGAACGATAGTCAGATCCTGGTCTATAATGCACGTTCGTCACGGTTCTCTCGATATCATTTACGTGAATACAACGAATATGCGATGAACACACAACTCTGATTTCCTTTCATACTGCTAAACAGTAGTTGATTAACTTCCAGTATTTTTCTAATTTTGTCATACGTAGTTTATACATAAAGGATGTAACGAGTCCGTAAAGATTCAGGAGAGAAAGAAAAATATAAACAAACAAACCGAACCTTCCTGAATAGGGCTATTTGGGCAGAGATCATCCCAAGCAACTTTCTCGCGATTAGCACGGCTCAAACTTATTAATCTCTTACCTTATCGATAGCAATTCAGTAGGACTCTCACCCACTCACCCACTAATCGTCTTACCCAACTTTTATCCTAGACTCGCCCCCTGGGTGGAAATAAGACTATAACTGACTTCTTCAACCCAAAGCTAGCCAAGTTCTAAGCCTCCAAGACAAGCTCACACGTTCCCAAAGAACAATCCTGCCGTTTCAGGAATAATAGATTGCGCATATCACGGAAATGGTAAATGAAGTAATCGAATTTACTTCGATTAATTGGCAAAAAACGACCCGTTAATTAAATCACTATTAATATCATTCATTTGAGTAGATAGGGGTCACTTGGGGGAGTTTTTTTCCTACTGCGCATGCGCAAACCCTCGACGCTGATTGGCTGGTGCAGGTCACGTGACCCGGCCACGCCCCTTGACGCTGATTGGTCGGT
This sequence comes from Thermobia domestica, assembly GCF_964235325.1. Classification (NCBI taxonomy): domain Eukaryota; kingdom Metazoa; phylum Arthropoda; class Insecta; order Zygentoma; family Lepismatidae; genus Thermobia; species Thermobia domestica. The sequence continues at coordinate 230,553,276 of NC_137456.1, forward strand.
GCAGGCCACGCCCCCGGCCACGCCCCTTGACGCTGATTGGTTGGTTCCGGCCACGCCCAAAGCCACGCTCTTTTATGACCTCATTTTAGGAGTATCTACTGCGCTGACTGGCTGCCAGCGGACCCCCGCCGATTGGCTGGCGTCGGACCAAACCGATTGGCTGGCACCGGACCCCGCCCCCTTAACGCCGATTGGCGGACCACGCGCACGGTCCGCGCTGATCTGCCGGCGCCGGATCCCCGCCCACGCGCATGTCACATAAGATTCGTTCCCTTTTATGAGCACTTTTAACATAGCAGAAATTACAGAGACTACGAGCCCATAACATAGCACATACAACATAGCAGGGGTGCACTCGTTCCCTTTTATGAGCACTCTTTTTTAAACATAGCAGAGAATAATTCACCCTCCATTTTGAGACCAATTTTTGACCTACTGCGCATATGCGCAAAACTGTTCCGATTTCGCCGTTAAAAAATAACAACACACACACACACACAGCAGACCATAGACTGTTCCAGTTCAGGAGCAGATTACTGCTATGCGCAGAAACATAAAATAAGACATAACACCCCGTTCTCTTTTACGAGCACTTTATAGCAACATAATAGAGCAGAGAATAAAAAAATAACAACACACACACACACACACAAACACACATACACACACACACACACACACACACACACACACACTTGATTGCTTATGTGCAGTAAAATTAAATTTCCAATTAATTACACATTGCACGCATGCGCAGAAAAATTACACTAGACTACAGACTGTTCCAGATGCAGTGCTGGTTCCGGTTCAATAGAGCAGACTACGTGCAACAAGCAGGTCATAAAAGACTATGACCTATTTTGCATCCCCTAAATAACATAGTATACACCCACGCTTGGTTGCGTATGCCAAATCCAATTTAGCAGAAATAACACGCATGCGCAGAAACATTTATATTTCCGATTTGACCATGCTGGTAAAGAATACCACACTTATTTCTACCTGGGTCTTATAGTTTATGTGGGATACGCCCTTTCTATGACAATTTTATCCGATTTGGATGAAACTCGGTATACAGGGGTTTTCGGCCATACTGATTACGAATATTATATTTATTTCTACCTGGGACTTATAGTTTATGTGGGATACGTCCTTTCTATGATAATTTTAACCGATTTGGATGAAACTGGGTATATGAGGGTTTTCTTACATGCTGATTACAAATATCATACTTATTTTTTAACTGGTCCTATAGTTTTTGTGGCATACACCCTTTCTATGACAATTTTATCCAATTGTCACGGATCCACATATTGAGGTCGTTTTTCCACATTTAGTAACGGGTCAAAAGCAACCACAAGTTCCAAAATAATGACCATCGAGGTCAAAGGTCAACATACTTAAAACCTAATCACTCGAAAACTGAGCCAAATATTGAGGTGGTGTCTCCACATTTAGTATTTGGTCATCAGGTACTACAAGTTCCAAAATAATGACCATCGAGGTTAAAGGTCAAAATACTTAAAACCTAATAAGTCGAAAACGGGGCCAAATATCGACGTGCTGTTGCCACATTTAGTAATTGGTCATCAACTACTACATGTTAAAAACGTACTGACTTTCGAGGTCAAAGGTCAAATATTTAAGCCTTAATAACTCGTAAACGTAGCCAGCAAGAGGTTTCTGTGACCTATTCATTTTTTGTTCCAAGCAGAAAAAGTGAAGAATGAATAAATTTTAGTGACTTATTTGCTATTGTACTAACGAGAAATCTAATTTGTAACTAGCTCAGAATTTCTGTACATTTTGGGTTATTCAAAATAATTTGGATGGACTAACGAAAAAGAAAGCAAAGATATGCCATTTTAGCTAGCTGAGAATTTAAAGAAACAAAGGCAACCTACTCAATTTTCTATCAACGATTAATACCATTTCAACTACCTCAGAGTTTATGTGCCTTTTTTGTGCTAAGGTCTATTTTAACTCTTCTTGACTAATTAAATAAACGAAGGAATATTGTACCAATCAGAAATGCCATTTTTTTCTAGACCATGTTCTAATATTTAAACAAACGAAGGGGTGGATTTGAGTGACCTATTCAATTCTGCACCAATGAGAAATAACGGCGTATTTTAAACAAACAAACAATCGGATAAATTTAACCGGCTCAGAAGTGTACTATTTAAACAAACGAAGGTCTCTTGAGTGAGATTTCCAATTTTGTAGCAAGAAGGACTATTTTCTAACTAACTCAGAATTTCATTTCATATTGTAATACTCAAATTTGGATGGAGTGTTTAGTTTTGTTCGAACCAGAAAAATTTGATTGGATTATTTCCTTATGTACCAACTGGGAAAAGTGAAGGAATACATTTGGGAAGAATATTTAGTTTTGTACCTAGCAAAATAAGAAAAAGAAGTGAAGAACGAATAAAATTTGGATGGACTATTTTCTTATGTACCAACAAACAAAATGGAACACCAGCGACAAAAAAGAAACCGAAGAAGGAATAAATTTGGGTGACCTATTCAGTTTGCAGAATCAGCATTCTATACTTTTTCTGCCAGTCATTGGGGCTGTCCTATTTCTTTTTGTGACAACGAGACCATTTTTAACTGACATAGAATTTGTACCAAACAGAAAAGAGGAACTACACGATTAAACAAAGCAATCAATTTTTAACTAGCTCAGAATTTATGTACCTTTTGTAACGAAGAAACAAATTTGAAGAAGGATCATTTTAACTAATCCTGCTGCGAGTAGTTCAATTAGTACATAGTAAAAAAATAAAACAATATGGCATTATTGCGACTTTCATTTTCGAATACAAACGGATTAAGCCACTATGGCAAAAAATACTATTCTCTCCTGTGCTTTAGAAACCCGATAGTAGGGCGTCGATTTGGTAAACTCTACATCTAGTAAAAGAAAACGAACAGATAATTTTGAGACAGTTCCATATGGGTAAATACAGTATTAGTAGAAACGATAGTTTTTAATTAAGTAGAGATAAGGAGAGAGTGAAAAAATGGAAAATTAAATTTTAAATCATTATTATTATTATTTTAGAGGTCAAAAGGAAGAATAAATGAATTTGAGTGGCATATGTACGGAATTTAGTTTTGTACCGGGCAAAAAAAATTGAATGGAATATTTTATTTTGTACCAGCTGGTAATTTAGTGTTGTACCATTGTATCAATTTAAGTATTTTGTACTATTTAGTACCACCGAGAAGGTGTAGAATATTTAGTTTTGTACCAAGCAGAAATTTGTTGGCTTCTTTATTTTGTATTAACGACTAAAACTTTTAACACATACTTGGTTGTGTGCATTACAATGGCTGAAGTTTTTCATTTCCCTGTGGTACAACGTAATGGTCGCCCCGCTTATTCTAGGTCTACAGTTAGATATTTTCGATTGGATAATGGTATACAGCCACGTTTTGTTGAGCACAATGCCCACTATAACGATGTGGTAGACAATTATTTGATGGATAGATATTTGTTTAATAGTCGCTATAACAAATGGTATATGATAGAATTTGTTAAGCATTTATCGCAGGTAGATATTAAGATAGACTTTTTTGTCGTTGGTTACGCGTTTAACCGCACACAGTTCTCTTTTCCAATCAGCTACCTTTTTTGCCATGGAAACTAAGGGTAATAGTTATACTGTGATAGCTTTCTTTCGCTATGGGGAACGCAGGACACTTTGGATGAGTGATTAAAGTTTTGGAATCATGTGTGCGAGTTCAGGCCAAGTATCCAGATTGCGGATTTACTGGGTTGCTTTACACGATGTGGTAAAACTGGCCTTTTTGCGGTATCTCCTGATACCTATCTGTTGGACCTCGCGGTATTTGGAAACTTGGTGAAAAAGAATAACAAATGTTTTTTCTAACAATAAAGCTATACATACAGAATTATCCATTATGGCAAAAAAATACTACTTTCTCCTTATGCTTAGTTGGAGTAGACTTCGATACATTGTGTAAGAATTTCCAATTAATAACGGTATTGCACTGTACTTATAATAGTCTGTAATAGTGCAGTTTATTGTAGTCTACCAGCAATAATGATCTCTAAGAGAGTTATTAGGTAAAGATAACAATTACACCGTCATTCTGCGAACACATTTATACGATCCAATTTCTCAGATTTAAACAAAGAAAGACCATATTCTGCTACTCAAACAAACGAAGGAATAAGCTCAGAATTTCTATACCTTTTTTTGCTATTCAAATAAACCTATTCACTTTTATACCACCTTTTAGTTTTGTACCATCCACAAAAAAGGGAAGAAGGGCCATTATAACAAGCTCACTATTTTTATACCATTTTGTATTATTCTATTTCATTTTTGTAACAACCAGAAGAAAAGTGAAGATGATACATTTTATACCTTTGTGGTGTTACATTTTGTGCATACATACATCTTAGTTAGTGACCGGATGTTTGGGTCATCCAGAGAACAATTTACATTGCCTCTCCCCGACAATTCAGTTGCCAGAGTCCAATGTTTGCTCAGTGTTCATTTACAGAATTAAATAATTGTTTATCTTTCTCTAAAAACATTTCTACTATTTTGTTGATATAATAATCACACTCTGTAATGTATTCATATACCAGATTAAATTTTTTCTCCAAAGTATAAGTGTTCTTAATATTACAACCTTTAAAATGCTTCTTTATATAAAGTTTATAGATTTTTTCTCTCATTTCACGTTTAATTAAGATCGTCCACACGTTTTGCAATAATTCGTAATCATGCTGCAGCAAACAGTTGTGATCTTTTTCATTCTCATTATGTTTAGAACATGCTTCACATAATAATACCGAATTTGGTGTATACTCATTAAATAATTGTATAACACATGTATGACTAATACTTTCACTAGTACACTCGCACTCATTAGCTTCCAGTTCAAAACAGGTAATATTTGAAACACTGTCATCATCACTTTCCGGGAGTATTTCATCATTATACCTATTATAGCGTCTAAAATAATACACTTCTTATATTTCTTGTGTTGGATATATGATTCTCACTTTATCACATAATTCATCTGGCAAATCAGGGTCAGACGGCTGGATTAACAGTATCGGTTTCTCGTTTTCACGCTGAATTTCTTTTTCTCTAGGTGAAACATAAACAATTTCCGTGCTAGTCATTTTTCTTCTCTTCAGCAAAAATTAAATCAAATAAATAATTTTATATATCTACAATACAAGCATTCTATGCATTCTCCGTGTTTAATAATATGTTTCAAGCAAAATAAAACATAATGTACTTTCTATTATTTCCAAATATACCCCATAAATTTATATTCCATTATAATAAAATACATAAATGCAAAAATATATATTTGTCTTTTTTGACTTAGACGAGGAAGGAAAGTCTATAAATAATTGAATCGTTGAACAATAGGCAGTACCTTAGCAATACAAATGTTAGGTAACGCATTTGTAACGTTGTTTAAATATCTGCAGCAACATGGGACTTTTAAAACTTTTTCTTACTTTGCTATGATCTCTTCTTCTGCTGTGATCAAAAACGGCCATGCATGATGTTACGCAAATTGCTATGAAGTTTGTTCTACACAATTATGACGCAACTCTGGTTTGTTAAACCTCATGCTCAAATATTTAGTTAGTGACCGGGAAACTTTGACCTTTAGCGGCGTCGTTAGTATTTTGTAAACCTAATTCGCTAAACACACGTCAATACCCATATAGTGACGGGAGAGGCAATTTAAATTGTTCTCTGGATGACCCAAATATATACAAAATGTAACACCACAAAGGTATAAAATGTATCATCTTCACTTTTCTTCTGGTTGTTACAAAAATGAAATAGAATAATACAAAATGGTATAAAAATAGTGAGCTTGTTATAATGGCCCTTCTTCCCTTTTTTGTGGATGGTACAAAACTAAAAGGTGGTATAAAAGTGAATAGGTTTATTTGAATAGCACAAAAAGGTATATAAATTCTGAGCTTATTCCTTCGTTTGTTTGAGTAGCAGAATATGGTCTTTCTTTGTTTAAATCTGAGAAATTGGATCGTATAAATGTGTTCGCAGAATGACGGTGTAATTGTTATCTTTACCTAATAACTCTCTTAGAGATCATTATTGCTGGTAGACTACAATAAACTGCACTATTACAGACTATTATAAGTACAGTGCAATACCGTTATTAATTGGAAATTCTTACACAATGTATCGAAGTCTACTCCAACTAAGCATAAGGAGAAAGTAGTATTTTTTTGCCATAATGGATAATTCTGTATGTATAGCTTTATTGTTAGAAAAAACATTTGTTATTCTTTTTCACCAAGTTTCCAAATACCGCGAGGTCCAACAGATAGGTATCAGGAGATACCGCAAAAAGGCCAGTTTTACCACATCGTGTAAAGCAACCCAGTAAATCCGCAATCTGGATACTTGGCCTGAACTCGCACACATGATTCCAAAACTTTAATCACTCATCCAAAGTGTCCTGCGTTCCCCATAGCGAAAGAAAGCTATCACAGTATAACTATTACCCTTAGTTTCCATGGCAAAAAAGGTAGCTGATTGGAAAAGAGAACTGTGTGCGGTTAAACGCGTAACCAACGACAAAAAAGTCTATCTTAATATCTACCTGCGATAAATGCTTAACAAATTCTATCATATACCATTTGTTATAGCGACTATTAAACAAATATCTATCCATCAAATAATTGTCTACCACATCGTTATAGTGGGCATTGTGCTCAACAAAACGTGGCTGTATACCATTATCCAATCGAAAATATCTAACTGTAGACCTAGAATAAGCGGGGCGACCATTACGTTGTACCACAGGGAAATGAAAAACTTCAGCCATTGTAATGCACACAACCAAGTATGTGTTAAAAGTTTTAGTCGTTAATACAAAATAAAGAAGCCAACAAATTTCTGCTTGGTACAAAACTAAATATTCTACACCTTCTCGGTGGTACTAAATAGTACAAAATACTTAAATTGATACAATGGTACAACACTAAATTACCAGCTGGTACAAAATAAAATATTCCATTCAATTTTTTTTGCCCGGTACAAAACTAAATTCCGTACATATGCCACTCAAATTCATTTATTCTTCCTTTTGACCTCTAAAATAATAATAATAATGGTTTAGAATTTAATTTTCCATTTTTTTCACTCTCTCCTTATCTCTACTTAATTAAAAACTATCGTTTCTACTAATACTGTATTTACCCATATGGAACTGTCTCAAAATTATCTGTTCGTTTTCTTTTACTAGATGTAGAGTTTACCGAATCGACGACCTACTAGCGGGTTTCTAAAGCACAGGAGAGAATAGTATTTTTTGCCATAGTGGCTTAATCCGTTTGTATTCGAAAATGAAAGTCGCAATAATGCCATATTGTTTTATTTTTTTACTATGTACTAATTGAACTACTCGCAGCAGGATTAGTTAAAATGATCCTTATTCAAATTTGTTTCTTCGTTACAAAAGGTACATAAATTCTGAGCTAGTTAAAAATTGATTCCTTTGTTTAATCGTGTAGTTCCTCTTTTCTGTTTGGTACAAATTCTATGTCAGTTAAAAATGGTCTCGTTGTCACAAAAAGAAATAGGACAGCCCCAATGAATGGCAGAAAAAGTATAGAATGCTGATTCTGCAAACTGAATAGGTCATTCAAATTTATTCCTTCTTCGGTTTCTTTTTTGTCGCTGGTGCTCCATTTTGTTTGTTGGTACATAAGAAAATAGTCCATCCAAATTTTATTCGTTCTTCACTTCTTTTTCTTATTTTGCTAGGTACAAATCTAAATATTCTACCCACATTTATTCCTTCATTTATTTGATTAATGGCCCTTCACTTTTCCCAGTTGGTACATAAGGAAATAATCCAATCAAATTTTTCTGGTTCGAACAAAACTAAACACTCCATTCAAATTTGAGAATTAGTTAGAAAATAGTCCTTTTTGCTACAACATTGGAAATCTCACTCAAGAGACCTTCGTTTGTTTAAATAGTACACTTCTGAGCCAGTTAAATTTATCCGATTGTTTGTTCATTTAAAATACGCCGTTATTTCTCATTGGTGCAAAATCAAATTCACCCTTCGTTTGTTTAAATATTAGAACATGGTCTAGAAAAAATGGCATTTCTCATTAAATGAGTTAAAACAGAGCCTAGCACAAAAAGGCACATACATTCTGAGGTAGATGAAATGGCATTTCTCGTTGATAGAAAATTGAGTAGGTTCCCTTTGTTTCTTTAAATTCTCAGCTAGCTAAAATGGCATATCTTTGTTTCTTTTTCGTTAGTCCATCCAAATTTTGATTAACCCAAAATGTACAGAAATTCTGAGCTAGTTAAAAAATGGCGTTGTTTTGATTTTTTCTCGTTAGTACAATAGCAAATAAGTCACTAAAATTTATTCATTCTTCACTTTTTCTGCTTGGAACAAAAAATTGAATAGGTCACAGAAATCTCTTGCTGGCTCCGTTTACGAGTTATAAAGGTTTAAATATTTGACCTTTGACCTCGAAAGTCAGTACGTTTTTAACATGTACTAGTTGATGACCAATTACTAGATTTAGAAACCGCACCTCAATATGTGAATCCATTTTCGAGTCATTAGGTTTTAAGTATTTTGACCTTTTTGGGGCATGTAGTTGCTGGTGACCAATTACTAAATGTGGAAACACCGCCTCAATATGTTGCTTCGTATTCGAGTTTGACCTCGATGGTCATTATTTTGGAACTTGTGGTACCTGATGACCAATTACTAAATGTGCAAACAGCACCTGAGTATGTGGATCCATTTTCGAGTTATTAGGTTTTAAGTATTTTGACCTTTGACCTCGATGGTCATTATTTTGGAACATGTAGTAGTTGATGACCAATTACTAAATGTGGAAACACCATCTTAATATGGGAATCCGTTTTCGAGTTATTAGGTTTTAAGTATGTTGACCTTTGACCTCGACGGTCATTATTCTGGAACATGTAGTAGCTGATGACCAATTACTAAATGTGGAAACACGATCTCAATATGTGGATCAGTTTTCGAGTTATTAGGTTTTAAGTATGTTGACCTTTGACCTCGATGGTCATTATTTTGGAACATGTAGTAGTTGATGACCAATTACTAAATATGGAAACACCATCTCAATATGGGGATCCGTTTTCGAGTGATTAGGTTTTAAGTATGTTGACCTTTGACCTCGACGGTCATTATTTTGGAACATGTAATAGTTGATGACCAATTACTAGATTTGAAAACACGATCTCAATATGTGTCTCAGTTGTCGAGTTATTAGGTTTTAAGTATGTTGACCTTTGACCTCGATAGTCATTATTTTGGAACTTGCAGTACCTGATGACCAATTACTAAACGTGGAAACACGGCCTCAATATGTGGCTCCGTTTTCGAGTGATTAGGTTTTAAGTATGTTGACCTTTGTCCTCGATGGTCATTATTTTGGAACTTGTAGTAGTTGATGACCAATTACAAGATTTGAAAACACCATCTCAATATGTGGGTCTGTTTTCGAGTGATTAGGTTTTAAGTATGTTGACCTTTGACCTCGATGGTCATTATTTTGGAACTTGTGGTACCTGATGACCAATTACTAAATGTGCAAATAGCACCTGAGTATGTGGATCCATTTTCGAGTTATTAGGTTTTAAGTATTTTGACATTTGACCTCGGTGGACATTATTTTGGGACATGTGGTACCTGATGACCAATTACTAGATTTGGAAACAGCACCTCAATATATGGCTCAGTTTTCGTGTTATTAGGTTTGAAGTATGCTGACCTTTGACCTCGATGGACATTATTTGGGAACTTGTGGTACCTGATGACCAATTACTAAATGTGGAAACACCATCTCAATATGTGTCTCAGTTGTCGAGTGATTAGGTTTTAAGTATGTTGACCTTTGACCTCGATAGTCATTATTTTGGAACTTGTAGTAGTTGGTGGCCGATTACTAAATGTGGAAACACCATCTCAATATGTGTATCCGTTTTCGAGTTATTAGGTTTTAAGTATTGTGACCTTTGACCTCGATGGTCATTATTTTGGAACATGTAGTAGTTGATGACCAATTACTAAATATGGAAACACCATCTCAATATGGGGATCCGTTTTTGAGTGATTAGGTTTTAAGTATGTTGACCTTTGACCTCGATGGTCATTATTTTGGAACTTGTGGTACCTGATGACCAATTACTAAATGTGGAAACACCATCTCAATATGTGGATTCGTTTTCGAGTTATTAGGATTTAAGTATAGTGACCTTTGACCTCAATGGTCATTATTTTGGAACATGTAGTAGTTGATGACCAATTAATAAATATTTAAACACGACCTCAATATTTGCCTCCGTTTTCGAGTGATTAGGTTTTAAATATAGTGACCTTTGAACTCGATGGTCATTATTTTGGAACATGTAGTAGTTGATGACCAATTACTAAATATGGAAACACCATCTCAATATGGGGATCCGTTTTCGAGTGATTAGGTATGAAGTATGTTGACCTTTGACCTCGATGGTCGTTATTTTGGAACTTGTAGTAGTTGATGACCAATTACTAAATATGGAAACAGCATCTTAATATGTGGCTCCGTTTTCGAGTGATTAGGTATGAAGTATGTTGACCTTTGACATCGATGGTCATTATTTTGGAACTTGTAGTAGTTGATGACCTATTACTAAATGTGGAAACACCATCTCAATATGTGGCTCCGTTTTCGTGTTATTAGGTTTTAAGTATGTTGACCTTTGACCTCGATGGTCATTATTCTGGAACATGTACTAGTTTATGACCGATTACTAGATTTGGAAACAGCATCTCAATATTTGGCTCCGTTTTCGAGCTATTAGGTTTTAAGTATGTTGACCTTTGACCTCGATGGTCATTATTTTGGAACTTGTGGTTGCTGGTGACCCGTTACTAAATGTGGAAACACGACCTCAATATGTGGATCCGATTTTGAGTTATTAGGTTTTAAGTGTCATACAAACGACGTATCCCTCATAAACTATAAGACCCAGGTAGAAAAAAATATGATATTCGTAATCAGCATGTTCGAAAACCCTCATGTACCAAGTTTCATCGAAATCGGTTAAAATTGTCATAGAAAGGGCGTATCCCACATAAACTATAAGACCCTGGTAGAAATAAGTGTGGTATTCTTTACCAGCATGGTCGAATCGGAAATGTAAATGTTTCTGCGCATGCGTGTTATTTGTACTAAATCGGATTTGGCATACGCAACCAAGTGTGGGTGTATACTATGTTATTTAGGGGGTGAAAAATAGGTCATAGTCTTTTATGACCTGCTTGTTGCACGTAGTCTGCTCTATTGAACCGGAACCAGCACTGCAACTGGAACAGTCTGTAGTCTAGTGTAATTTTTCTGCGCATGCGTGCAATGTGTAATTAATTGGAAATTTAATTTTACTGCGCATAAGCAATCAAGTGTGTGTGTGTGTGTGTGTGTTGTTATTTTTTTATTCTCGTGAAAGAGAACGGGATGATATGTCTTATTTTATGTTTCTGCGCATAGCCGTAGTTTGCTCCTAAACTGGAACAATCTGCGGTCTGCTCTATTATGTTGCTATAAAGTGCTCGTAAAAGAGAACGGGGGTGATATGTCTTATTTTATGTTTCTGCGCATAGCCGTAATCTGCTCCTGAACTGGAACAGTCTGCGGTCTGCTGTGTGTGTGTGTGTGTGTTCTTGTACCATTGATAAATAGAACGGCAGTTCTGCTCCGGCGGAATCGGAACAGTTTTGCGCATATGCGCAGTAGGTCAAAAATTGGTCTCCATTCTCTGCTATGTTGAAAAAATGTGCTCATAAAAGGGAACGAGTGCACCCCTGCTATGTTAGATAGTCTTATGTTATATGTGCTATGTTATGTGTTCGTAGTCTCTGTGTAATTTCTGCTATGTTAAAAGTGCTCATAAAAGGGAACGAGTGCACCCCTGCTATGCTATATAGTCTTATGTAATATGTGCTATGTTATGTGTTCGTAGTCTCTGTGTAATTTCTGCTATGTTAAAAGTGCTCATAAAAGGAAACGAGTCTTATGTAATATGTGCTATGTTAAATAGGCGGATGGAGAATGTGTTATTGATCTGCTATGTGTTCGTAATGTGCTCATAAAAGAGAACGAATTTTATGTGGCGGGGTCCAGCGCCTACCAATCAGCGTCAAGGTGCGTGGCCGAAACCGTCCAGTCAGCGTCAAGGGGCGAGGTCCGACGCCAGCCAATCAGCGTCAAGGGGGAGGGTCCGGTGCCAGCCAATCGGCGGGGGTCCTGCGCCAGCCAATCGGCGGGGGTCCCGCGCCAGCCAGTCAGCGCAGTAGATAGGAGGTCGTAAAAGAGCGTGACCAATCAGCGTCAAGGGGCGTGGCCGGGGGGCGTGGCCTGCACCGACCAATCAGCGTCAAGGGGCGTGGCCGGGGGCGTGGCCAGCCAATCAGCGTCAAGGGGCGTGGCGGGGTCACGTGACCTGCGCCAGCCAATCAGCGTCAAGGGTTTGCGCATGCGCAGTAGGAAAAAAACTCCCCCAAGTGACCCCTATCTACTCATTTGCCAAAAATGTTTCTTAAACTAGGCCGGCTAATCGCACTTGCATTCGACTGCACAAACGTATCACTTTTCACTCATCTTTACTTCTCCTTTCTTCCTTTCTTTTTGTTTTTTTAAAGAGAAAATATTTTTGCATTCACTTTCCGTACAGCAATTCTCAGGTATAGCTTTTATTTGTCTTCCGTCTCCACAATCAACACGTAAAACATCACGCTTCTCTGCTCACGCGAGCAGGAAAAGATCGAAAGTGTTGCCTGTTGAGAAGATTAAAAAACACAGCCTCAATAATGTTTCTACCTGTGAATCGTTATTTTTCCTTTTTTATTATTGAATCCATGTGTGATTTTTTTTTACAAAATAACACGGAATTGCATTCAATAATATTCTTTACTTTTAAAATAAATTATGAAATAAATTTAATGAAAGACGACCTGACGTTCTGCAGGTATTCAGGGTTGGCTTTCGTTACAAGGATTTGCTGCACCAGTCAAGGGGGACCCGATTGTAACGTATTCGCGATGATAATATTTATATGTCAATCGTTGGTTTGATTGCTTTTTTTCAAGCAACAGCAAATGTAGGAAAAAACATTCATTTACAAGATTGGCGAGGTACCAAACCACGTGAAAATCATTTAAGTACCCCGAGTTGCGTTAAACTTTGTTGGTTTGGTCATAATATTCCAAGAAATAGCATATTTGTTTACAAACACATTTTTCGGCCATATTAGAATATAGATAATACTCTCTGATATTTTGTAGGTGTCAACTATTGAACATAAACGTAAACACTACATATCTCTTCTCCTACACCAGTGGTTTGAGCTGACATGCGTTCGATACATAGTACGGCATTGTGAGATGTCGCATTTTTGAATATTTCAAATCTTTTCGTCATCTACTTATCAACATTCATTCCAAATTTAGTTTTCTTAACTTCAGCAGTTTGGTATGCCTATCCTTTCGACACAGGTTTTAAATGGCCTTCTTGGATTCAAGGTTACCATAGATTTTTAATTATGCTTTTGTTTACATTTTGACCAGTCGCCATTTTGCACACGTTTGTCTTAGAGAGACGAGACTTGCTCTACCTTCTTTCATTTAAACACAGTTTTCAAACGATATGCTGCTTAATCCCCTTGCCATTTGAAACTTTTGAGTTGAACCCCTTCTGGGACCCTGGGGCAAACTTATTACCCCACAAAGCGTGTCCTTGAAAATGATGGAATACTTGTTTGCCCAACCCTGTTTTCTCTTTACCCAATCATTTCCAAACAAATGACTCGGTCTAAACTATTCGACCAGGTATTTTTTTAACTTTTTCAAAACAAAATATGTTGTAAATCACGATGTTTTGCCCGCTGGCACGTATAATTTTAGGATTCGTCTAGTTATAACATATCAAATGCAAATGCTATTGTCTCGTTCGGATCTCAGCGGGGCAACTTTGTGACCCTCCCTTGTTAGAAGTGACAGCCCATTGTGCGAGCGAAATATATTGACCAATTTTAAGAAAGAATATAAAATAATTATCAGTTTAAGTAGGAGTTGACTACAGGTATTAATTTAGATATTGGCAATTTATGTAGGATAAACACTTGTCGTAAAACGTGATGATTTTACAAATTTGGACAAATTTTACAGCACATGCGTGACCGGAAACATAAGCCGATTTTACTGTTTTCTCTACTCCTTTCAAACCTTCATAATTCGCAACGTTTCCGCTGTATTACAACTTCTAAGACAAAGTTTGACATTTTCGTGTCACCCTAATGTGAGAGTCTCCTCTATAGGATAGATGTGAAGGCATCATCCATCCATTGTTAAGGAAAATCCAAGGTTCACTAAACCACTGTTTGCGGTTTCCCAAAGCACGTAACTCAGAAAAATGAGTGAATCGCATATTTTTTATAAGTTTATAGATCGTTAATGCAAATATTTAAAAACAAGGTGTTTTTTTAGTTTATTGTTAATAGTTTATGACAATTAGTTTTCTTCTATAAAAATCTGATAAAAATTCATGGCCTTGCCAACAGAGATCAATATAGGAGCATGTACACTAATGTCCAAAATAATTGTCGCATATCAATAACTATCTACTTGTTAGAATATAATTTGAGGGTGCTTTTAATACTAATACTATGTGTATAATCGGGAAATGTATATTTGTGGTAAAGTTCATAGGAAAATAATTATAAATACGAAAATTAGAATGAGTAAATCAAATGTTGCTAAATGGATAAGAAAGATTGATTTTCGTTTATTGTTCTTATTTACTGTTCTTTTGACATGAAATTTCCCACATACATGTCTTTGCCGATTATTTAGATATTAACATTATGAGAAATACCGGGCGAATTTGTTATCAAGTTATATTCCTGGAGCAGCATATTTATAGACATGCAACAATTGGTCTAAACATGAGTGTTAATGGGTGATATCAATAAAAATAAGTAACTACTCCTGAGAAGTCCTGCTCGAGAATCGGAGTAACTACACCTGGAGTAATCACCTCCGTCAATTTCGTATCAATAAAACAAGCCACTACTCAGGTCTAGTCTGCTCCAGATTTATGAACGTTTACTCGCGCTTCCTCTGCACGTAGCACTGAGTCGTATCAATAAAAGAAGTTATTACTAATTTCTCCCATTCATCGCGCAGTCATTTCGTTGTTTTTAACCTATGGCGTGTATCTTAAAAGGCATGAAACGGGCAAGTAGCAACGATAGCTTCAATCAAAGTGCATTTGTGGATATTCTAAAAGAGTTTCCAGTGGTACTTTCAAAGTCACAGCTACCAGAAAGTAAACGAAGGAAAGCCGAAAGTTTGAAGGTAATTACACTGAAATGCAACGAAATATCAAATACATCTACGACTGAGACACAAATTCAAAAGAGAATCTTTAATATTCGAGCGAGAATAAAACAAAAATAAAAAAGAAGAAAAAGAAACGGGAAAGAAGAAAGTAATATTGAAACCATGCGAATGAACCTATTTGAGCTGACGGATGTTGATTGGAACCCAGCAATATTAAGATTAACACGACAAGCGCATATCACGTGTTGTCCAAGGTCTTTGTAGATTGTTTGGCTTTAAGAACGAAATCAGACACTTGGCTCCTTTGTTTTCTTTTTAATAAAGTCCAGCCACCCACGTCATAAATCACGTCCATCTGATTGCGTTTTCCACACCATACGTGTCCCATTCTCATGTATACACCCTTTCTATCAACGTTGAGTTGAGTTGATTATTAGTTTAACGTCCTTTTCAGTAGCGTGCCTATATGAGACAGAACCCACTGATTAACGTGGAATCCAAACCACATGAGCTCCTGCCGGGAATCGAACGCGGGTCTCCTATGCCAAAGGCATGTACGCTAACCGCTTAGCCACGAAATAGCTCTTCCTATTAACGCATTACTCTCCAAAATACTAGGTTTCTTTAATGCCACTTGTGTATAGTCAAGTGTTCCGATAGCACCCGGAAATGTATATTGTTCTTGCCACTCTGCCTTTGCTGTATTACGCACACTTCCGGAAACAATCCATTTTCAGGTAGTCATAGACAGTACTTTGAGCCACACCAGAATCCCCTGACATTCCGACCTTGAATCCCGGATAACTCACGTAACGCAAGAAAACCAAGGGCACCGATTTCTCTGTAAATTGGAGGGGGGGGGGCATTCAGATGTAGAAGGTATATATATCAGGATTTTAAGACAAATTGCACTCTAATTAGGCCAAATATTGTATATTCATAAATACAATAGGGGGCCCACATGAGCTTTGGGGGGCCCGGGTCTCCTGGCCCCCACAGGATCGGCACCCTTGAAGAAAACCCGCATCTTTTCATCATTACGTAGTCCACCACCCCGAATTTCGGTTGATTCTCCTTATAAAATGTGCTAATCACTACATTTTCTTTCATAAACTTATAATGCTTTTTGTAATCTCCATTTCCAACATTTCTATGCAGTTTATAAGTTTTTCTACGTAATAAAACAATCATATACTCTGCCATATTTCGCACGGAGTCACCTATTTAGCTTGCTCCACAAATTTGGATAAGTTACTAGCATCACAGAGGAGTCTTTGATTTTTATCGATATCAAACGCGTAGTAGTTACTCGGCTCGAGAACAGAGGTGTGGTTACTTCAAAAGGGCGGGGCTTCTCCGAGGTCAGCCGAGACGACTAGTGCTCAGTTCTCTTTTTATTGATACCAATGCGAGTAACTACTTCAAAATTGGGCGTAATGAGTAACTTCTCCGTTTTATTGATATCACCCAATATCTGCAGAAGAAAGAAGCACGTCGACTGCATTTCAAGATTCCCACAAACCACCTGTATATCAAGAGCAGCTTTCAAAAGTTACGTCGTAGACAGATAATATTCCAACTACACTGGGATTATCAAGAAGATTAATAATGATGCTCTCTTATCATTAACATCTCCCTCGTGTGGATAGTATGCTGCGTGGAACAGTGTTGATCGATGATCCGAAAAATGTTGATCGACGATTCAAACGAAATTTTCGAGGTAAATACTAGACATGAGATAAAATAACCCGTACTTTTCGTTTCGAGAAAAAGTAGTTTGAATTCTTTTCAGCAATATAATTGACAAATACCTCGAAATATCCAAAAGAATACCAATAAGTTGTAGCAAAAGACGTATGCACAAACTAAATCCAAAATTGAGGAATACGTTCATTTTTTTCTTTTCAGCTAGAATATGGTTGCAGGAAAAGCAACAGCTCTAGGAATTTAGACAAGTTAGGGAACTATTTATGCAGCTACTACACGTAATTATAAAAATATTACTCATCTTTTTCCTTTCGGCAGAAAAGTTGTTTGAAGGGAACTAAGGCCCTTCTAAGCATTTTCAAAAAGGCTCGATATCTCGATAATGGCTCACACAATTTTCAGTAAAAGGAGTACGCACACAATAAATATTCAACTAAAACGTTCGCATTTGTTATTTGCTAGAATAAAAGGGGACGCAGATCCCTAACCAAATGATTCCAAATAGTTTCGAAAAGCTACAATAGACTCGAGATCACGAACAATTTAGATGGAGGTATGTATGAGCATGTTACACATGAAAAGATGGAACACATATTGCATGTGCGTTCCGCTACTGTATAACACAGACAGACAGTTCCATGAGCACAACATATCTTACGCAACAAAAGAGTCATAATAAATATATTCCGGAAAGAAATACTATAAACAAAGTGATATATTACACCAACCACAACGAATCACATCTACCTGTCTTCAAATGTCACATGTCGGGATGTGATTCGTGGCAAAGAAGAATTCTGCTGAGACTGAAATTGTGCTGGCTTGTTTGATGTGTAGCCAATGTGATACCAGACTATTTGATGACATCTTTGAATCTTAAAGAGAAGAACTGATTATCTGTGAAAGATTGTACTTCCATTATGTTATCCTGTAGATACAAATTCATATCAGATGTTATAAGATTACTATGTCCAAAAGCGGCACACAAATGTCCTCCATAAGCAAAAAGATTCACATCTAGTAGCTTTAACATGTTAAATCTTGATGTATTGTAAGTAGAACTGTATATTTGGGTTCCAGTTCAAGGGCAAGTAGAGTATTTTCATAATCTTCACTACAAGGGTAAAGTAGAAGAACTGTTTGACGCTGTGTTGTAGAGAAATACACGAATCTAACCAAATACGGAAATCTTCCTTCGTAAGTTTGCTTCATTTTTTGGTTGGAAGATAAAAGTTATGGGGGCGAAACACAGTGTCGTGCACGCTTAGGCCAAACTAACCTGTTGGCTTATTCAGAACAATCAGCAATGGTGGTAGCAAGGCACTATCGGCGGAGATGTTAGTTTGTATTGTATAATTGTGTATTATCGCATTTACGGATTGGATAAATAAACCCAATTTCTTTATTCCCTAAGCAACCGAGATTCGACCGCCATTCATTGCTAGTTGGTAACCATTTTGATTAGAGCTGTACGTATTATCTGGGCCAAATTGTATAATACATATCTAAAACCTGCATACAGTTATCATTCCATTTATTTGCAAACGACATTGGAAGTTTGGAAGTGGTCAGGACCATAATGTCCTCCTTCCTCCCTCTTTGCGAACATTCCCAAATATGTCGCATATTTTCGTCACGGACTTAAGACCTCTAAACACGCTTTTCCACAGAAAACAAGACATATGTCTTTCGCAAACACAGGTTCATCTGCACCGCATTTGCTCCTCCGTGGATTGGGAAATTAATAGAATATGTTGGGAGCCATTGCGCCCCCATTATTGTTTTCTCGATGGAAAGATGCAAAAACATTTTGTGTCATTTGTCTTCTCCTTTTTTTTCTAGGTACACCATTTTCTGCAAATTGTGAGTGTAACTTTGGAGATAACAGGCTTTTCTTTCTTGAAACTACATCAGAAAAGGCTTCAAAATCCCAAGAGGGCGTCTAGTGGTGTGTCGGTGTTTTGTTGTGCTCTGATATTTTTTAGTTTCTGTCTGGTTTACCCATGTGTTAGAGTGCTTTGGTTATCTGTAACTGCACGATGGTGTGATATTGATAAAACATGTTTTTCTCAGTGCTGTGTTTGAGATCTGTCTTGATCTGTAAGGATGTTTTTTAATCCGGTATCATCCTTATCTGAGACTCTTTGAACTGCCATTACGAAACCTTCTTCTTCCGAGCAGGTTCACTCAAGTAAGAAATCTATCAATAGATGGCACCACCTACTGCTGATCGTTCTGCCCAGTGGCGATATCCATCTCAATCCATCATCCATTGAGGGCCATGCCCTTTCTATCTATTTTCAAAACGTTCGCTCCGTTAAAAACAAAGTGACAGCGAAATACATTTGATTGAACTTTTAGAATGTGACTGTTTAGTTTTTTCTGAAACTTGGATGACTGATGATATTCTTGATTGTGAACTGCCATTCTCCGACAGCTTTGCTATATACGGACGGGCAGGAGTTCACGAGAGGGTGGTGTAATGATATGCGTAACTTCTAAACTAAAAAGTAAAGAACGTAAAGACTTATACAGTAAAGACTATGAAATCGTATAGGTTGAAATAAACGTTCTAAACGGCCCAAAACAACTCATAGGCTGCTTTTATCGACCACACAAAAACTCTCCGTTGTACATATTGGAAGCTTGTCGTAATTCCATGATTGCCGCCGTAGCAGACTGCAATGCAACTCTTGTTGTTGATTTCAATCTCTCCATTGACTGGCTTTCCACCACATATGGTGTCCCAGATTCTGAAAATTATAATAATGACTCTTGGTTTTATGATAAATGTATACATGGTCTTGGATTAGCACAGCATAATATGC
The DNA here is from genome assembly GCF_964235325.1 of Thermobia domestica. Classification (NCBI taxonomy): domain Eukaryota; kingdom Metazoa; phylum Arthropoda; class Insecta; order Zygentoma; family Lepismatidae; genus Thermobia; species Thermobia domestica. Next base: position 230,573,240 of record NC_137456.1, read on the forward strand.
ACCCTACTAGAGGTGATAGTAACCTGCATTTTGTTGTGTCAACTCACAAATCAATTTTTGTGGTCTCAAAGTTAAGCTTTTTCCCATCAGATCACGACTCTCTCAGTGTGTTTTCCCCTCACATCAAACATAAAATATCTCAACGTCAAAAATCAGTGCATTGTTTACCCCAGTGGAACGTTTATTTCCAGTGAAAAGGCCCCTTGGGATGAAATACGTCAAGCTCTTCATACTTTCCCATGGGGCTTACTTGTCTTAGGCTAAGTTAATGATGCAGTTGACTTATTTGCTTACGTCATTCAGGCTGTAGTTAAAGACTTTTTGCCTTTCCGTAAAAGACTTTCTTCAAAGTTTACCCCGTGGTTTGATGAAGAACTAAAGTGCATATTTCGCAACAAAAAATATGCATGGATGCTAAGAAGGATTTCCCCAATGAGTATACTTACAAGAACTTTACAGATATTAGAAGACATAGCAAATATATTGTAAAAACAGAGTATGAGGAGTACATGAAAAGATCACAATTGATACACGTAAAAACCCTAAGCGTTTCTGGACCCTAATAAACAATCGAAGAAATAGTTCTCGCATACCGACAGAACTGACCTACAAAAATACTTGTGTAAATGAAGAAGAAAGTGCAAAGATATTCAATGAATATTTTGCTAGCAGCTTTGCTTGATCCCCTTTCACCTCTCCTTCGTTCCTCTACCCTCTTCAACCTGTTTGTTCTGAGTCTTTGTCTTCTATCAGTACCACACAGACTGAAGTACTCTCTCTTCTCTTTTCATTGCCCCAACAGCGCGCCTTAGGGCCAAATAATATATATACTTGCTTTCTTTTGGTTTTACTAAATCGCTTTTACGCAGAAGGTTTCTTTACCACCAGTTAGAAAACAGCTCATATCACTCCTGTTCATAAGTCTGGTAAAAATAAAAATGATTTGTCCTTCTATCGACCTATTTACGTATTACCTCCAGTCTCACTTGTTACTGAAAAGATAATCAAAAACAGGCTCTTTCAACTTGTTGCTCCAATTATAAACTCCTCACAACACCGCTTTTGCCAGGAGAAGGTTGTCTTACTAATTTATCAGTTCTCCTGTCCGATGCTGCGGACAGCATCTCAGAAAATTCTCAAATCGACATTTTGTATTTGGAACTGTCTAACGCTTTCGATTCTCTTCCACACCATCTTCTTCTATACAAGCTCGGTTCTAGATTCAACATACATGGCAAATTACTTTGTCATCTAGAAAAATATCTCAGTAATAGGACACAAGTAATAGGAGTTTCAGTTTCAGGTTACTTTTTTGACTTTATTCTCGTAACTTCTGGAGTTCCTCAAGGCAGTGTTCTGGGTCCACTTCTATTTTTTATTATACAGGAACGATCTGCTTTCATTTCTCACAAACAGCTCTACCAATATTCTTCTATTTGCTGCTGATTGCAAACTCTACAAACAAGTTAAATCAGAGTACGATGCTCTTGCTCTTCATCATGATGCTTCAATTCCTCTCAACTAGTGTAACTCTTGTAAACTTAGTTTAAACATCGAAAAATATGCTTGTCTTACAATTTCTCTAAAAAAGGAACCAATAAACCACATCTACAAAATTGGTCATCAGAACATAAATCGTGTCACCTCTTTCAGAGATCTTGGCGTTATCATTGAGAGTAAGCTTACTTTTGCGGATCATATAAGAACAATATCTTGCACTGCTATTAGAAAACTGGGACTCCGTGATCGCTTCACTGACATAAAACATCCCAATTCCTTAAGCCTGTTCTATAAGTCATATGTTGCGCGCGCTATTGAGTACTGTTCTCCTATCTGGTCTATGACCTATCCTACTCATTTGAAAAAATACATTCTGTAACTAATTTATTTTTAGCCATTGTACCCTACCGAGTACCTCACCTCTTAACACTTACCAAAAAAGGACGTTTTAACATTTCTCAATGTCAAATCTCCCCTAGTCAGAAAGAAATTTTTTGACCTAATATTTTTGCATAAAATTGTTAATGCCCATATACCATGTTAACAGTTATTAAGTCAGATCAAATTTCGAGTACCCGCTCGAATAACACGGTCTAGTGGCCTCTTTTACACTTGAGCTGCGAGAGTTAATATTGTTCAAAGGTCCTTTCTAAACCGAATTGTTAGCACGTATATTCAGTTACCAGAACCTGGAGATGTCTTTTCAAATGAGCATATTTTAAGATAATCTATAAATAAACTACCTTTGTAATGTTGCCATTGTACTGTACCGTCTTTATTTCAAATTGTTATTCTATTGTTATGTTACATAATTGTTAAAATGTTTCAGTGTAAAATGGCTTAGTGCTGTATCTGATACCTATTATAAATAAATAAGTAAATAAATAAATAAATATAACATTTTTAAGCTGAAAAATACGTATTTATCATGTTTCGTCTGGTATCTGCATATATAGCTTCTTTGGATTTGCTTGTGTTCTTTTGTCTATTTTGTTCTTTGTAATAATATTTGGAGATATTTGAATGGGAGCCGTTGCTCAAACTGCTACCTTTTTTCTGACAGACAAAAACCGTATTCCTTTGTCTAGTATGTGCATACTCCTTCTTCCGCAAATTGTTTGTGTCCTTTTGGAGGCTTCGAGCCTTTTTGGAAATACTTCATGATTTATAGATATATTATAGCAATTATAGCTAGATCTATATAGGTAAATACGTCGATATAGATCTTAAATTGTAAGGGAAATAGAAAAAATAGTTCCTTTTTACAATTAAAAACTTAATTCAGAAGCAAACTATGCTAAGTCTCTTTTCAGTCGAAATTCAGTTACAATGCATTACTTAATAATTCCAAATGTTCTTTCTAGTGATGTAAAAATGCAAATCATACTTCTTTTAATATAGAAACTTGTATCTTTGCAATCAGACTAAGTCAGCATAGGAGTTATACGTAAACCTGTACTATATATACTTAATTTTTTTTTAGTTTTGCATTTTCATCCAATTTTTGGTGTAACTTTATTACACTGTTACGATAGTATTTGAAAGTTAAAGAACATATTAATATCGATTCATGGTCGGAAACACGACATATTAAATCAGAAATAATTATGTAATTATAATGTCAAAAGAAAAACTATACTTAAATTATTCCCAATACGTTTAGTTGAGAGAGTATTATATTTCCAAGAAAGCTTAAAATAGATTATTTCCCCAATGGAGGTAACATGTTGTTCTATTTCTATTTGAAAATTATGTAATTTCAATTACATAGCTTATAGAGAAAAATAAACGCAAAACGTATTGATTACTGTGGAATAAAACAAAGGCTGAAAAAGGTGATAGAAAAATGGCTTCACGGCTGTACAAATGCAATAAACCTTAACTTTCAATGAGTACTATCATTATAGGATGACAATTGCAATTAACCCTAACGTGGTTAATATTGTATTTACATCTTGATTGCTTCGTAAGTTTCCTGCACTTATGACTATAAACCAAAACGATTTTGTGCGAGCCATACTTATTGAAGTCAAGTTCCCAATATGCTGTTAAACTTGTAAGAAAAGAGTCTTGTGGAGATTATTTCTTGTTCAAGATAAGGACAATTAATTCGTGTGTATTGTTCCACAATTTTTCGCTTCCAGCTAAAATTAAGTGGGCCCGAATTTCTTCTACACCCAGAGATTTGTGTTTCTTTAATTAATTCTTTATAACTATTCATCTACAACTCTACATCTATTCAGTTGTGTTCTGAAATATACTGTTCTGCGTTATGTATCTCCCTTCCTCCACGCGGATTAGTTTTTGGTTATGTGTTAAGCAAATCGTCAAGGAAATCTTTCCATCTATTTAAGACGCTACCTGTATCAGTGAGAACTGTACCTTCAGCTTTCTTTAATATATGAGCACTAGTTTGATATGCACTAGAATGACTTTCTTAATTTCGTTGATTCCCTTATACATGTTCCGAATGTTTTCATTTTTACTATTATATTCAAGTTTCTTAATTTTAGCTTTCAAAAAATTGCGTTCCCTTGTTCTAAAAGTCTTGAAAGTTTTCCGACTATTGTCTACGAACTTTTGTGTAGTTATTTCATTCGCATATTCTAGCCAATGTAATTTTGTCTGTTTTCTCTTCTCTGCTACTTTAATCCATTGTTTATCGAACCATGGTTTGTTCCTACGTCCCAATTTTTCCGTGTGTCCCAATTTTTCTTTCGATGAAATTTTAATGCTATCTCTAATTGCAATCCAAGCGTCCTCAACACTAGTGCACTCCGAATCTTGTAAAGCAGAGAATCTATTCGAAACTTCCTCTCTTCTCCTGGTATTCCTCTCTTACCTGGCTCTCTTCTAATTTCTTTAACTTAAATCCCTCGGTTTTCAGTCATTGAAAATTTCCTTTATTCAACGACAATCTCTCTCTTATTATCGCTGCTACCAGGTGGTGATCAATGTCACAATCAGATCCTCTAGACGATCAATTATGCTAGATGGACTTCTTCTGTCTAATAAAACGTGATCAATTTGATTGTGTGTTTTTCCGTCTGATGAGGTTTAAGTGTATATACGGACGTCACAATGTGGGAGTTTTGTACTATACACTATAAGATTTTCGAATGCTGTTAAGTTCACGAGTCTAATACCGTTGCCGTTACTTTCCTTATGCAGACCTTCTTTCCCTATAACCGGTTTGATAGTATCCTATCGTCCTCCCTTTGCATTGAAGTCCCCGAATAGAATTTTTATATGATCTTTTATATCTTTTATATCGTCATCCTTATATTCTCTTGGAGCGTGTACATTTAAAACAATAATATCACATCACAGACCCTTAATTGTAATTAACAAAGTCTGTCAGTAACAAATTCAACACGCTAATAGCTTATATTATTCGTTTCTCAACGAAAAACATTGTTCCTAATTGGCGATTTTTATTTCCTTCACCATAAAAGAACGCAAAATTTCCGGGATTCACACTTCCATTCCTTCCCACTTAACTTTCTGAATTTCTACTATCTCCAACTTGTATTTCTCTGACTCACTCCTTACGGATTTTAATTCGCTTGCCCTATGAAAACTTCTAATATTCCATGTTGAAAATCGCGTGTCCATTTTTATTTTACGAGGTCGTGCCAAGTTATAAGTCCTTGTACGAGGATTCTGTGAATGTTTTTGAACAAGTTTCTCTTTTACAGGACGAGGTTGTCAGCCTTAAGCAAACCCCCACGCTGGAGGACCACTCCTTACCGTCTGTCAACGACTGCTTATTCAGTATATTCGTAGCAAAGCTCTATATGTAGAGGCCCTCCCCTCGATCCACAACCTGAGGACGCGCCATGTGGTGACAGGAACCTACGTTTCAGATATAATATGGAATACTCAGCTATAACCTATGTCTTATAAATTAATAAAAGTCATTAATTCACTATAAATATTCTATGTTAGTGAGCCTCACTATCACGCCATAGAGTAATCGTGAGACAATGTTAGTTACGTGACCCCCACAAGTTACAAACACCAAGTCCTGGCAGCACCATCTTGCCAGGATCAACATGTGTGGGTACATATTTTCACAAATAGCCAAATACTATATCGAAGCTTCGGCAAACATCGTCCAGTCGTAGCCTTCTTCCCCCCCCCCCCATTACCTGGTCTTTGTCGTGGCTAGAAGGTTTGAACTTTGAGGATTGGCCAATTTGGCTTATAAAGCTACAAAGGAGGAATTGTTCGGATGGAATAAAGGAGCTAAAATTACAACTTAGATTACTCTAATTAGTAACTCAAAACCTATTGAACATTCTTGTACCGTATGATCTATCAAACAACTCGTGTAGATGGGCAGCTGACGTATACATCATGAACGTACTGATCTGACAACGTATGTAGTGAAATCGTGAAAAATATAGAAATGGAAATAATACACCGAAAGTGTCAATTCTAGTTGTAATAATGAGTCACATTAGTTATGATACCAAATGGGTTCCTGTTGCCTAGACATGCTGGAAATGCTTTTCTCAACCTTATAGGCCCAAGGGCCACTGATACAGGATATTTATAGTGAAATAATGACATTTATAGTTTTTTGGTTTTATTCGTTACTGTAGGGTATAGTTGAGTAGTGCGTATTATATTCTTAATCTACTTGCATTGCAGATTTTTTTGTCATATAAAACATATAGATCAAGTTGTGTATATTTCCAACCCTGAATAAGTGTGGTCATTTCCAGGCACGGCATTGACACATGTTTTGGAACTTACTCGAGAAACCTTTTCAGGAAATAAATAGATTAACCCTAGATCCAAGGTTCATTTTTGGATTTATTCCTGGTAAGATGGAAACTGCTATGGAGATTTACAATCTGCGTTACACAAATGTTTTCTCTATATTTCACTTTATTTGATCTGATATATGTTGCCAAACTGATGTTTGAAGATACATAATACTATCCATTGTTATGCACATAATTGTTGCATAAAAAGTATAAAATGTAGATCGAGGGGTGGGCAACCTACGGCATCGGTAGTATTTCATTATGAAACAAAAGGATCCATTTTCTTGAGCAACTGTTCAAATCGCTGGTCACTAAACGTGCTCCCTAATACGTTGTACTGTACACACACACACCATCATTCTGTATTCAGGCTACTTTAAAGTTTTTAGTTTCTAAATGAATGCTCTTCCGTAATTACGTTTTATTTCTTCTAAATCCTTTGTGCGAGTTTCACTTTGCTTTTGTGTAAGCAAAGTCATTCCAATAATCAATTCCCTTTGGTTAACACTAAATATTGTTTTGTAGGTCCTTACGAGATATGTGATTTGAATAAATGTCACTTTGAAGACACAAGGGATTACTGGAGAAGTAAGTAAAATTATCGTTTGTTTTAACTGCATTTTAATCTTATTTTATTACTCTTAAATGTTTATCAGAATAAAATTTTAGGAGCAACTAGATTCTAAAGTAGAGTTCTAATTGTAATATTCGTACTACGATATGTTGAACAGTAAAACTGAATTATGAAACTGACATACTATTATAAAATTTTCGCTGGTATATTTATTTCTTTTTTAGTATTATTGATTGCTTCATAAGTATATAATAATTAGGTGATCAACTATGTTTCACTAACTTTGAATTGGAATCGAAAACTGTTCCATTGTGTTCAGACTAAAATGCTTATTATTATCATTATTATTACATCATATTAATTCATTTCGTTAAGCTCAACTCACATATAGGATGCCTTTAAAATATAAATTAACACATTATCGCTTTCCTTCACAGTTTTTAAATGTTATAATATTCTGCACATACAAAACGAAGTAGTCTGTTGGTAGATTGTAACATAATACCGACTCTAGACATTTGAAACATCGTCTCGTTTCACGTATTAATGAAGAAAAACTTTAAAAAATAACTATTGAATGTATTAACAACGTTTGTGTAACACTTTCGGCAATGTAGCATCGCCCAAATCCGATGTGTTATGAAAATCACTCTACGAATAAAAACTTCAATTAAATCATAATGTGGCAATAGGGTGGGTTCACTTCCCAGAAACAATCAAGTTCTTTATTCCATTGTACACCTCTACTTGAACACAACGTAAATTTTTCATTATAATAAATTTTTCATATTTTCTCAATTCTTTGCACACCAATTCTAAATTTTAAGAACTTGTAAGTTTTCTAATTAATCAATTAATCTTTGATATATTTCTTACTCTATTGTTATTCTTTTCACTCCTTACCTTACTTCACTTTTTTCTCCAATCCTTCTATTTCTTGCAATTTGATTCATATTACGTTTCTTTTAAGACTGCATTGTTCCTTCTTCTTAACCTGATCTCGCGTCTAAGTTGTGTTATTCTTTATCCATCTATTTCATCTTTATTGTGTGTCTTCCATGTAACAATCTCTCTAACTTATTCTAGGTCCTACTCTTACCTCTTCTTTTTCTTATATATTTTTTCTCTCCACTTACACAATATTTGAAAAGAGTGCTTTGTATAACCGAATGGATTGCTTCCACTATGAAGGTGGTGACTTAAGGTCGATGATAATGATTCACTTAACATAATTACACCCTTGATTGAAGGTAATAGGAGTGAATATATTATTAACATGAATATTAACGGCAATGCATGTGAATTGTTTTCTAAATTTTCATCTCAGGTTCCGCATCACTTTTCCACTTGGTTTGCGCATTAAATTAGAACTTGATGTTTGATATTACCACTACAACTAATACCTCATCACTTCAAATTAAGTGTACAACCCTTGACATTGTATCACTTTGTGACATCTTAAGACATCTTCACATGTAAACTTATAAACACGAATTCTAATTACAAAATACCTAACCACAATCTAATTCACACTGCAGATGTTGGTAAGGTTTAATATTCTTCACCATTTTGCGTAACTTATTCACCTCTATCTATTAATTTGATCACATCTTTTTTTCTGTACTTTCCGTCTGCGTTCTTCTCTACTCCTCCTCAATCTTTTGTTTCCTTTCATTAGGGATACTTACCACTTCTCCCATAAGTACCAATACAACATAATTTAAATTTCCCTCTCATTATCAGTCTTCCAATGTATATCGATTCTTTTTCTCCTAACATGTTGTCCCTCATATTGTGTGGGTCTTGAAGGAGTTTCAACCAAACGTTCAAATCCCACTAATTATACCATCTCCCTCTTTATTCATTATCGGGAAATAATTTATATAATATTCTCAGACATACATCTTCGATAACTCATACATAGATATATTATTTCTCCTCGTCTACTTCCACTAGTTCACCCCTGTTTTGAGGATTGAATGTGTTTCAAATTGTATATTATTTATTAAAAAATTTGTAATATTTAACAAAAGCTGACTAAAGCACTGAGTTTATTAATACCATTTTTGGGTATGTTTCAAACATGTAACATTACCTTCATTAAGAACATTATGGAAAATCAATCCCAGGATGCAACTTAATAAGCAATATAAAGTAAACGGTCACTCTCAGTTCACCTCATTTTCGATAGCTAACCAAGATATTCCTTGTATCATTTACATCGACACATGCAACATGCAAATTTGATTTTCAATAGAAAACTTCCCCAGTTATCTGCACAAGTGTTATGATATTAAGTAATACGAAATTTTCCAAGGGAAGGAACTTCAAGGAGTTGATGAACATCTTGCTGTTCAGAGTCTAACATAAAATGTTTGCTCCATCCAGAATGACAGAAGATTTTCACTCATGTTACTTAACTCTGTTAAGCAAGATAAAATCGTAACCCTTAGCTTTGTGAGCATGCAAAGTGATATTGTATATGTTTGAAAATCACTCTTGCAAATAGATAAGAACGTCAAGAATAGATCCAGAACATTAGACGTATGTTTCGCCGATCAGAAACCTATTCTTAAGCTTTTACATTCGGTCGGAATGCTTTCGTTGTCGCTTTGAAGAAAGAAAAGAAACGATAATCGTTAAATTGGGAAATATAGCTCACTGGTAGAATTGAGTGGTATCTGAGATGAAAACGAGCGTTTTAGTCTATAGGGCATGAGAGGTACAATAAATAAAAGTAAATATTAAAAACAAAGAAAGTTGAGGGTTTTGGCTATGGAAGTAAGAAAAGGAAAATCGTTGGCGCGGTTAGGACTTTGGATGTGTGTACCGTACCTTAGCTCCTGGACGTCGATTGGTCATCTCCATGACTTCGCTTTTGTTCCAAATTTGGCGTGAAACATGAAATGAATTTCTCCAGAAATTTCTCCTGCTGTTCCTCACACTCGATTCTCCTGCGTTTCTCTTGTGCTTCTCATGCACTTCTCTCAAATTTCTAGTGCACTTCTATCATGCTTTTTGTGCACTTCTCTGACGCTTTTCGTGTATTTTCCCCATCCTTCGGGTCCTGGGATGTTGTATTCCGTCCAAGGAAGGAAGATGGCCGTCGAGGGTACGAAAAACATACTAAGTACGCATCTGTAAGGATTTTGGGAAATGCAAGTTAAATGGAATTTTAGATTTATTTAGTTATTAGATAACACTTAGAGAACAATTCGGTTACATCAGCTGTTACATAATTTACATAAAATTACATAGATTGAAGAATGATTAATCGTCTACTGAAGATAATTTTGAAATGTTTTTATCTTATTATTCCAAGTTGTATCTTGTTATTACAAGTTATGTGTATCTTATTATACCAAGATTTTCAGCATCCACAAAAGTAACGAAATTAAAAAAGAAAGATCGTTACTAAATCATGAATCGTTTTTACATTGAATACTAATAATATGGGGAAGTCCAACATCACTACACCATAATATTGTTATTTTCTAGCCAAGTGTAATAGATATGTTGTACCAGAAGTACATTAGGAACGTATACAAACACATTGTCATCTATTTTCATGTCTTCCCTGTCTTGGATGTCCCACAAAACGACCTTTGGTTTTTGCAATCAGCGTAGTGGGGACATCAGGCTTTAGTTATTGTCGATCAGTAATCCTAAAATATTAATGTGAAGTTGGTTCTATCTTCTGACAATGCGTGGAGTATGTTTCGAAGCATTATTGAATATGTCGTCTGTATGTCTAGATAATGTAAATATTGAGTTATTTATTAGTGTTCATTATGATCTTGCAAAGATGTTCTCCGGTATTTTATGTGATTGTTATTAGATATCTCCTCTTGAAACGAAAACGAAAACGACTGCATACGAAAACGATTCTTGTCTTTCTGACATAGGGAACACTGTGCATGTCGCATAACATTTTTCACATGTATATTACGATGACTATTATTGTAAAGCATATATAAAGTAAAATTTAAAGGCGAAGAGTGCAATTAGGGATTGAGTAACATAACAATGTTTCCTATACGTGTTAAGTTTCTTCGATTTCCAGTACTATATCCCCCGTACAAGATGTATTTCCCTTACAATACTATAGACGGAAGTTCTCAGATGAACATGTAACTGAAAATTCTCAGTCACTTAAGATCAATGGTGTAAATTACTGTGAGCTTAATACATAAATCATCTACTCGCATGTCGAGGAGACATTTTCACTCATCTTGATACTCTTATGCCGTTACATAACTGTAGAAAGAAAAATTGTTTTTCCGAATGCGCAGAAAACTGATATCACCAATTTTTCACTGATATCAACACTCGCTGCTTCGCAGCAACTCCACATTTAGAAGTAGTTAGTGGACCACACTTTCCTCGTATTTGCAAGTAATATATAAAATTTAAAAATGCACAATAAATGAATCACGAAAAGAAATCAACCATATTCTCGACTATTTCTCCAATGAGGCCTAAATGCTGATCGGCGTGAAGTTACGGACTGGCTATATATCACTCAGCATGGTTTATTGGTGTTAAGAAATTATAACAGATACGTCTGTGTTGACGAGTAATCTCATCTGAAAAAGAGAAATATCATACTGATGTGTTTAATAATGAAATGGGAAATTAAAGGTAATAACAATATCCACAAGAATAAAAGTATAAAGATAAATTAAGATAGCTGAGTGATAGTACTTTTTTTCTACAAAGAGCATAAATGAAACTCCCGAAATAGTACTTGATCCATTATTTCGTTATAGTTTTACACAGAAAAATCATAAACTCTAAATTAGATTTTAAAAAAGAGAGAAAGAAAAGAAACTTATACATGAACCAACAACTAAGTGTTAGGATAGGGGAAGAACTGACGGAAGAGAGTGGAATTGGAAGGGGAGTTCGACAAGGATGCTGCCTCTCGCCAACACTATTTAATGTCTATCTAGAAGAGATAGTGAAAAAGAGCCTACATGATGATGATGGCATTTCGGTAGGAGGTAGAATGATTAGATGTATAAGATTTGCAGACGATATGGCGCTTGTTGCAGAATCTGAAAAGAAAATCAATAAAATGTTAGAAAAAATAAGAAAGGGCTTTGAAGAATATCGGATGAAAATAAATGTTAGAAAGACAAAAACCATGGTGATTGGAACGAAGGGGTATCTGTCAAATATAAAAGTAGGAGAGGAGAAAATAGAACAAGTGAATAGTTTTCGATACCTTTGTAGTATTCTTAGTAATGACATGAAATGCGAACGTGAAATAAAAGCAAGGATAGGAATGGCGAAAGAAGCCTTTAAAAGAAAGAAAAGTCTGTTTTGTGGGACCTTGAACAAAGAGTTGAGAAAAAGACTCATAAAATGCTTCGTGTGGAATGTTGTACTGTATGGGGCGGAAACGTGGACATTACGTAAAGGTGACGAATATCGACTGGAAGCCTTCGAAATGTGGATGTGGAGAAGAATGGAAAGAATTAGTTGGGTCGAGCGGAAAATGAATGAGAGAGTGTTAGAAATGGTGGGTGAGAAAATAACACTTTTAGATATTATTAGGAAGAGGAAGAGAAACTGGTTGGGACATTGCCTAAGAAGAGATTGTATCATGAATGCCGTCCTAGAGGGTAACTAGGCGAGAAAGAGAGGGAGGGGGCGAAGGAGACTACAATTAATGGATGATATTAAAACAGAAAGATCATACGCGAAGATGAAGAGGTTAGCGGAGGACCGTGGAGCATGGAAGCTTCTCAGCTGCGGCAAGTGACCTGCCAATAAAGGCAGAATACCTATGATGATGATGATGACTAAATTAGAATTTGAATTTTCTAATAAAACTAACGTAATCGTGTAGGAAATCAACCATCTCCCATGCACATCAAAGTTGTTCCTCGTTAACTATCAAATATATTCAACTAAGTTATGTTGCGTTTGTACGCGCGATAGAGAGACAGAGATAAAGAAATAAATATAGATAGATAGAGAGAAAGAAAAAAGAGAGAAAGAAAAGAGCTTTCTTGCATAAAGAGTTTTCTTCTTTACTATGCATTTCTGTGTTTTTTGGGAAGTGCTAGCCATAGGCTAGCTCCCATTTAGAGGGTTACACCCTCTCTTAGGTGGGAGAAGTGAAGGTATTATTGTAGATGAGTAAGGCATGGGTGGGCTAAAAGTAATTCGTTTATTTATTACTTATTTATTCCTAGAACTAGAACATAACGATCTTTCCGATCATAATTATACCTGAATGGTAGGTGTAGTTTTAATAACATAAGAGCAGTAACATAATAACAAGTTTAATTGAACACAACACAAATATAAATATGGTAATTATAGAAATATATGTAAGTCAGAAAATAAAGTAAAACATGAGAACAATAGAAGTACGTAAGAGTGAGATGAGATAGATTATATAAATAGATGAAAAGAACTATACTTTACATATATATGATTGGTAATAATAGGTAAATAAATAACGGAATAATCAGACAGTATATTATAAGCAAAGAGCATTAATGATCATAATGAAGGATTAGGTATATAATGTATGATGCGTATGATATAGTAATGGGCGTGAATGATGTGTTGAGGTGGATAACATGACAACACGTGGGTAATGTTAGTTAGACAAATGAGCTTATCTTCAGCCTAAGGGCTGCTCTAGGCAATGATGGAAACGAATGAGTCTCATGTTAGTAAATAATTGTAATCACTGTGCTCGAAATGATGGGTGAATGAGAGGAAGATGTTCATGAATGACATAATCTGTGATAATAAGTAAAACAGGGTCCAGTGGTGATAGAGGATAATGATATAATGTGAAGAGAAGCAAAAGTAGAGGATAGTAAGGACGATGAGGTGTTTGATGAATTGCTAAATAACGCATTGTATCTTAAAGTAAATGATGGCTTGTTTCGAAGCGTCTGGCGATATATGTGAGCCTCAGTTTTTCAATGTAGTACTGTAAGGTCGGAAAGGTAATTAGACGCTATAGATCTTGTGTGGGACTAGGTAACTTAACACATTGACTGCCATGTGTATGCTATTTCATACACATGGCGTCTTGCTTCTGCGCCGCGTGTATGCTATTCCATACACAAGGAATATCTTCATTCTAGGCCTTGTGTATTAAAATGTATACACAGTTCAAGAAAAACTATATGATGCATACACATACAAAAAAGTCAACAATGAGCTTACCGTTCATTGTTTTGAAATGTTATGTATATATAATTACTTTATATTTGGTCTGAAAGAAGAAAATCGTATTGGCCTAGAAGAGGTATATTTTCAGTAACACAGTGGCAGTCAATGTGTTAATACTGAATGCTGTACGGAAATCATGGCGTTCTAGGATGAAAAGCTTATTGTTGAACTTCATCGGGGCATCTAACCAAGCAGTAAATCCGTATGTGAGGACTGGTCGTAAGAATACTTTGCATGTATTTAGGGTGGTGTGTGCTTTAAGGCCCCAAGTGGTACCAGTCAAAAGTTTCAAGAGATAAAGTCTATTGTAAGCTTTAGTAGTAACGGTTTTTTAGATGTTGCAAGATGGCGGTCATATGTAATTCCAAGATATGTAACAGTTTACTGAGTTGAATAGGCACCCCATCAACGTGTAGAGAGAGTTTACGTGGATTTATACGGAATTTGGAAGTTCGTCTTGGTGGTAAGAAAACTACGGCCTGAGTTTTAGCTCCATCTATAGTAAGCCTCCAGGAAGTACACCAGAGGTAGAAGCGATGATAGCAGTCTGTAAGATAGTGCTGATTTGCTGCATAGTTATTCCAATTGCTAGCAGGGCCCAGTCGTCCGCATACTGAAAGAGTTGGACTTTATCTGGTAATCGGGGATAATCAGATACGTATATAAAATATAGTAAAGGGGATAAAACCGACCCTTGCGGTACTCCAGAGAAGAGAAAGGTGGGATGTGATAATCTGACTCGTACTGAGATGTAAGTGATATGATTGGTAGTGAAGTTGTATATGAGGTAAATGTGTGAGATAGGGAGCTTGAATTTGAGAAGTTTTTATATGACCACAAGATGCCAGACCATATCGAATGCTTTCTCTAAGTCAAATAACACTTAGCAGGAAAGTTGAGCTGAATTATAATGTTGTGTAATGAGAGTTGTGAGTCGGAGTACCTGATCATTGATAGAGAAGCCTCGTCTAAAGATTGCTTGTGTGACTGGAAGTAAGTTATGATCGGTGATGAAAAGATATAATCGTTTAACCAGAATAAGCTCTAAGATCTTACGGAAGGTAGAAGTAAGTTGGATAGGTCTATAGGATGCAATATTCTGCGGAGTTTTGTGTGGTTTAGGAAAAATGAGCGTCTGAGATATTTTGCAGCTAAAGAAAAAAGCCAGTGACCAGTATGAATGCGTAAACATTGGCAAGAAGAAGAAGTAGCGAGATAAAGCATTCGGTGATATGGCGATATGTTGCGTTATCGAGACCAGGTGCTGTGTTTCGTTTATTATGAAGAACTTGAAAGATTTCGTGAACAGTGCTGGGTGCAGAGACAGCAGCATTAGTAGATAAATATGAGTAATATTTGGTTGGAAGTGCGGCGATGAGGTATTAAGATTGTCTGCGGCGTGAGGTTTGTTGTCAGATGACGCTGTGAAAATTTCTTGTAAGTAATCTGCAAATGCATTCGCTTTACCTCGATCGGTAGAAATAGGTGTGTCGCCTAATGAAATAGGGTAAGGTGTAGTAGTGTATTTCCCACACAATGCATTAAAGCGAGCCCACAACTTTGTATGATGCGATGTTTCGGAAAGGTTGTTGCATGTCACCCAGGAGCGAAGTTTATATGCTTTTACGTACTTGTGAACTGTAATTTGAAGTTGTTTGTGATGTCGGGGTGCTTCTGGATTTCAAGTGCGAAGATAGTCTCGATAGACCTGGGGTGAAGATTTGATCAAAGTGATTATTGAGACGGAAGCTTAAATTGATAGGGAATGGATTGTGTGGTTCGAATGTCCAAGTTGCTGGCTTCCTGGATTGCAGTGACAATGCTGTCTACACTTTGATATAGATCGTCTCTTGTGGCGGGTTCGGTTAAATTACTGGTGAGGCCTGAATATGTGTACAATACTGATCCCATTGTAGTGCAAGCTCACTCGAAGAACTAGCTGTAGTAAAATATTGTTTATAGACTAGCTTGATGAGTGCATGATCGCTGCCCAGAAGATCAAGAATTTCGACATTGCAATGCGATACAATTTTTGTTGAGGCGATGACTGTCAGGCTTGGTGTTTGAGATGTAGCTTGCGGAGATCAAGAACAATTCCAGTAGTGTGAGTCATTATAAAGTTAAGAAACTTGTTCCGGTCACCATCGCTGCAGCTATGAATATTGAAGTCAGCCATAATAATATATCTAAGGAAAGTGTTGGAGATATATTGTACGAACTGCTGAGGAAATTGATGGTTTGGTCTGATATATATATAGTTAACAAAATGATTATGATATTTTTGAAATAAGCAGTGGCAAACAGGTATTCGAGAACAGCTGTTGGAGTATAGTGATGCTGGCGAAAAGGGATGTGAGAAGAAATCCCTATAGCCACTCCCCCATTAGGACTAAGTGTAGGTAGAGGATTTGCAGAATGGAGCATGGTAAAACGTGATAAACGACAAGAGCATGTGCTTGTAAGAAATGTTGCATTAAGCAAGAAGACTGTTGTATGTTCCTCAAGAAGAAGCTGCTCAAATAGAAATTTCTTCTTTGGTAGTGCTCGGATGTTGAAAAAGAGAAAAGTTAATGTCATTATATTAATCAAGAGTAGTGGCATGTGATTTATGTAAATGGACAGTATTTTCGGAATAAGTTGCAGTAAAATTTACATAGAAGATGGTTTTTGCTGTTATTATGATTTGTTGTAGGATATGAGGCCTAATGAAAGGGTGAAATTTTGTAGAGCTAGTGTTAGAAACTTTAGTAGCTGGTCTAATTAAACAGGAGCGTCAATCTGATGTGGAGGTGTTTAAACTAGTGTCGGTGGTCGCAAAGGAACTACGAGTCAGGATGGTCCTGAATAGGGTCCGGTTTTGCCTTATACTTGTAACTGTAGGCCGGATGATTCTCATTACAAGTGGCGCATTTTGGTGGCAATTTCAAGTTGTTATGAGGACCAGCACAGTAGCCACATTTACTTGTACTTTTACAACCGGATGTCTGATGAGCATTGTAAACCTGGCAGCGCTCACAGCGGATAGGCATAGGAACTGGTGTTCGTGATGGCTCTACTCGGTGTTTATGGTTATAAATGTAGGCTCCTATGCTAATAGCTCATCGATGGTGTTTTAATGGTTTTTAAGAACACGAACCATTTGGTACGGCCTTGGTTGTTTCGAATTCGTAGTACTTTCGTAATGGCGCGGCCTTCTATGTTGAGCTCATCGTGAATCTCTTAGTCTGTATAAGAGGGGTCCACTCCCCGAATAACAACAGAAAATAATTGTGATCGGTGGAGGAGGCTGCTTACGTGTGGAAGAGTTCAGTGATTGAATCTTCGCATTGGGTCCGAAAGTGTGTGGTGAGAAGATTTGGATCCAGCGTTTTTAAAATGAACTCCGCCATTGCTGGTCCCAAGCCCGGATGAGAAAGGAGGAGGGTTAGGCCTTAATTCCCTGTAAAACAAGAAGTCTGCAGACCAACAGTCAGACAAAGGTGAGCGTGAGCACCTAAAGAAGGCAACCCCTTCATCACGATAGGATACTACGGGCTGATAACTAGTATGTCCGAAATCGTCAACCATCAAAAGAACAGGGAAACAGAGAGCCGGTTTGGATGATCTGATAACAACAAGGCGAGGATTAGGATATATGAGAATTGGAACCTGGAATGTTCGAGGATTAACAGGAAAAGAACAAGAACTAACAGCAGAAGCAAAGGAGCTAAACATGAAAATAATAGGAATAACCGAAATCAAAAAGAAAGGACAAGGTATAGAAAACATAGGGAATGGGTATACTTTATTTTACTCAGGAGTATCAAAATTCGAAAGAGCAAGAAGAGGAGTAGGTTGTATAGTACAACAGAACATTATAAACAGAATACAAGACTGGGAGTTTGTGAACGAAAACATAATGACACTCACAATCATATTAGATCAGGAAAAAGATAGACGAGAAAAATAGTTATAGGGTACGGACCAAGTGAAGATGCTACAGTAGAACAGAAAGAAGTATTTTAGGACACATTACAACAAACAATAGACAACAGCAATCTATCAACAATAGTAATTGGGGATTTCAATGGAAGAGTTGGGAGAAACTATAAAAACTATAGTGGGCTACTAGGGCAATATGGTGAAACAATACAAAACGACAACGGAACAAAAATCCTCGAGTTTTGCGTCGGAAACAACCTCGTAATAACCAATACAAAATCTAAACACAAAAATATACATCTATATACAAGAGAAGAACCATCAAGGAAAGAGAAGTCTATAATATATTACATATTAGTGCCTAGAGAAAAATTGAAAGAAATCAAGGATGTAAGAGTTATGAGAGGACCAGAAATAGGGAGTGATCATTACCTTTTAGCAATGGAATTAATAGTTACTAGAGAAGAAACAAGAAAACCAGCCATTAGAAAAAAGAAAGTTACAGAGAAAATAAAGATTAAGAAATTGGCAGAAGAAGACTCTAGAAGAGCATACACACAAGAAACAGAAGAAGTATTCGAAAGGTTACTACAAAAAGAAAAAATAGAGGACGTAGAAGAACATTGGGAGCAATTTAAAACAACAATCATAAAGAAAGCAGTGCAGGTATGCGGGAAATCCAAAATTTGGGGATCGCAAATTAATAGAACAGCATGGTGGAATGAAGAAATTCAAAAGGAAATCAGAGAAAAGAAGAAAAGATGGAAAAACTATCTATCAACGAAAACGAATAACGACTATGAGAGATACAAAGAACAGAGAAAAAAGGTTAAGGATCTAGTAATAAAAAGTAAAAAGGAAGCTTGGGAGGACTTCGGGAAAAGATTACAAGAGAATTATCAAGGAAACGTAAAGTTATTCTATGGTACACTAAAATCAATGAAAAAAGAACAAAGAGAGCCAATAATTAAAAGAATATATGATAAAGGAGGGAATATATTGGTTAAGGAAGATGAGATAATAAAAAGATGGGGAGAATACTTCGAAGAAACACTGAAAGAGAAGGAGGAACCAATATAAGAGAGAAATAGGAGAGTCGAAAATATAAGGCAAAAGTTAAGGAAATATGCGCATCGAGGAACCGAAAAACAGTCACAAGAAGACGACAGACACAAAACAGAAAAGACGGAAAATAACATCCAACAGGAAGAATTGGAAAGGGCAATAAAGAAAATGAAAGCCGGAAGAGCATCAGGACATGATGGAATTGCTCCAGAAATGATAAAGCATCTAGGTACGTCTGGAAGAAAAATGCTGTTAAAGTTATTTAACTTAATTTGGGAGAAGGAACAAGTACCCAGTGATTGGGAAAGTACCCATTGGCAGTGATAGTACCCATTTATAAGAAAGGTGACAACAAAGACTGCAATAACTATAGAGGGATTTCGCTCCTGAGTACAGTTGCTACAATCTTTGCAAGGATTCTTGATGAAAAACTAAGGAAGGAAATCGAACCGCAATTGGAAGATTCTCAAAGTGGATTTAGACCAAACAGAAGCACACAAGATCAAATGTTTTCGCTGAGACAAATCATAGAAATAGGAATAAATGAAAATAAAGAAATACATCTTTGCTTCATAGACCTAGCGAAAGCATTGATACCGTCAGAAGAGAAGAAATATGGAAAAGCCTCAAAAACAGGAATGTAAATAGTAAGTTAGCAAATGTAATTCAGTGTTATTATAGGCAAACAAGGAACTACGTCAGGACATGTAATGAAACATCAAAAGAATTTTACACTACATCAGGAGTAAGACAAGGCTGTGTACTCAGCCCTATTTTGTTCAACCTTGTACTAGATGACGTTATGAAGGAATGCCGCAAGACCAACAAATGGTATAAAGTAGGTTACTGGAAAATGAAACCAATAAAAATCGCAGAATTAGCATTTGCAGACGATGTAGTCCTAATAGCCAAATCAGAAGAAAATTTGAATTTTAACTTAAAGTTGTGGGAAGAGCACTTGAAAAAGAGAAATTTAAAAATAAACATAGACAAAACAAAATCGATGATAATTTCTAAAGAAGACAAAAAGCACCGCATCAAAATCAGAAATGAAACAATAGAACAAGTGGATAACTTCAAATACCTCGGAACCTGGATAAATAAAGAAGAAAAACTAGACTCAGAAATCTCTAACAGAGTAGCAGCTGCAGGAAGATGTTCTAATGGGTTAAAGTCACAGCTCCTGAATAGAAAGGAAGTAACAAAAAGAACAAAAACAACAGTATTCAAAACGATATATAAGCCCTGCTGGCCGGCGGGTAAATAAAGGTTAACATATTCTTGTGAGTCTTGGACCTTGAGTACAAACCAACAAAAGAAACTACAAGCAACGGAAATGAGATTTCTGCGAAAAATAGAGGGTAAAACTAGAAGAGACAAGATAAGGAATGTAAAAATAAGAGAAATGCTTAAAATAGCTCCATTGGAAGATGAAATACAGAAGATAAAGTTGAGATGGTTTGGTCATTTAACAAGAATGGATGAAAAGAGAATAGTGAAACAAGTACGAGGCAAAAGTTATAGGAAAGAAACCAAAAGGAAGACCGAGGAAAACATGGCTGGAAGATATTCGAGAAATCGCAAAGAACAAGAAGGTTCCATGGAAGACGGTGCAGACAACAGCACGAAACAGAGACGATTGGAAAGCTCTCTGGACACCCCTCTACACTGGAAGGTAGAAGAGGACGGCTTAAGTAAGTAAGTAAGTAAGTTTTTAAAATGATACCATTCCTCGTATGGACGATTTGTGATATAGCTGCTCGAGGGAGATACTACCGTAGTTGGATAGTTACTTACTTGGCATTGCTGGATATTACACAACTGTCGTCCATACGAGGTCGAAGTTCGTCATAACTGTCTGTCGATCGCATGTGGCGATCTGTTGCGGACAGAGCCAAAAGAGATGACTGAAGTTGCAGAGGCAACTGAGGATTGAGAACCTCGCCGCTGCTGCTGAGATTCACTAATAGTGAAAGCGGCGTGGTTTGGATTCCTGCGGGTCCTGACCTTCGTGTTACTCTCGTTTGGTCCAGCTAAGACTTGTGGGAATCACGTATGCTTGCCTTTCATCGTTTTGCCTGATCCTAGCCGTGGGTCCGCCAGCAAACAATCCGCCCGTAGGCTGATGCCCAAATGATCAGATGTGTTCCCACTGTAGGTGTCTGATGAATGATTTGATTATGCAGGGTGCAATGATGATACGTTTCACCTTCCAGCACTGAAAAAGAGCTGTCAATCCCAGTGAGAGCGTATGCGTGCTGGTCTCGATTGTGCATGTAATCGAAGGCACGTTAACACTTCCCAGCTAGGCTACGTTTTATACAAAAGACAGCCTATGACGTTTAGTATGTGTAGCTGATAAGAAAGTAAATGTCTGTGTTGAAATGTAATGTGATGTATGTGACACAGTGCAATTGAATAACAGCGGGAATTATTTCTTTCTGTTTCCTCTCGCAAGATGTTTAAAAGTTAAAAAAGTGTTTCAAAAATCTATGATGTTCTGAGTTTTATTGTGAATTGCTAAACATTGTACTCCCTTCTAATGTCACAGAGCTGTTATTTATATGTAGTTTCTATTAATAAACTAGCATTTTTGCAAACAAGGAGCATAATCTTCATTCGTAGGTTTGAAAAAAAAATAAAAATCTAAAAGTTAGCGCTGTACAAGAATCACGATACAAGAACTTTAAACCTTTCTCTTTCATAATATCTGGGAAAAAATCATGCCTACGTCTCAACATAAACGAATTTTATGTCATGAACCATTTATATACGAGAGCTATGACATCGAAAATAAAATATATTAAATTCGTTTTAATAATTTATCAGGATTTTTTTACAAAACAATTAAATCACAATTTGTAGTATTTCTTTCTGTTATCTATTTATATCTATTTCTATATCTATATCTATCTATCTATATATGTATATATATAGATATATAAATAAATACACACACACACACACGCATATATATATATATATATATATATATATATATATATATATATATATATATATATCGGGTGATTCCGTTAGGCCGTACCAGGCCTTTAATTGGAAAACGGTCCGAGATATGTACAAACTGAAAAACACGTATCACATTAGTTGCAAAGGACAACAAACCGAAGTAAAAAGTGTTGTCCCACGGTTTCCCGCAGGGCTCCACATGGGTCCGACTCAAAATTGTCAAATGGAAAGAGGGGTCAAGTGGTATATCGCTTGAAACCTCTTGTAGAAAGAAAGAAGCTACAACAAGTCCCGATTCGCTAAGATCACACTATGCAACACGGGGCGGGTTGAAATGTCATCAAAAGTTGCATTGAAATGAATCTAACAAAAACATATATTCCAGTGGAATTGGCGGTAAAATTCTTGGACAGTGCCCGGTAGCCCTGGGGAGTTGTGGTGTTCGTCATAAAAACACATCAGCGAGTGGTGCACACAGCCGAAATATTGAGTCAATGACACTAGTCGTTTGGGAGGAAACAACTGTTTTCACTTTGCTTACACAGAATTCTTCGAGATATGGAACGAGGTTCTACCAATGTTTCCTTCATCTGTTTTGTAAGAGGTCTGGGGATGTACCCCGATCTTGACCTTGGTGTCCGCACAGGATGTGTGTTTGAAAGCCCTTTGTCGGTAGTTGTGATGTTGCTTCTTAGGGTGGCCTCTCCCCTCCCATACTTCCGACACTATGGAATCAAGGAAATTGAACACTGTATCCTTCAGACTGGCTAGTGCAACGGACGAAATATTTCGGCTGTGTGCACTACGCGATGATTTGTTTCCATGATACACACCATAACTCTCGAGGTTACAGCAATTATACGGAATATTCCCCTGGGACATGTTGTTTTGCACCATTTGCCCGCATTCAGCCCAGAACCCAAAACGGTGGTATAAATAGATCAGTATTCTGGACTTGCCGTGTGCTATCCAATGACGTATAAATTTTGCTAATCCCCGAGTGTCACGTTGCTACCCTCTCCGCTTTATT